>NW_012267272.1:3712319-3787007 GCF_000151885.1 Dipodomys ordii | reverse complement strand
AAAGGAAAGAGAGAGAAGGAAAGAAAGGGAGAGAGAGAATGAGAGAGAACAAAAAAGGGAGAAAGGAAGGAAGGAAGGAAGGAAGGAAGGAAGGAGGGAAGGAAGGAAGGAAGGAAGGAAGGAAGGAAAGAAAAGCCTGATGGGCAGAAGGGACCACCTAGAATTGTCCCATCTCATCTCTACCCATGCTAGATCTCTTTCTGATAAGACAAAAAAAAAACCCTCAGTGAAAGGGTGTGACTGTTCATCTCAATGATCCCCCACTGGACAAGTCAAATAAAAATAGTTTCTTCTCCCTAGCCTCTTGTACACAAAACAGCTATGTCTGAACTAGAGATGATGAAGTCTTTGGGTCTACAGCAAGCCAGGAGATGAACTCATGGTAGGTCAGATGCTTCAGTGACAGTGTACGTGCGCTTCGGGGCTCCACCAGGGCAGTTGCCTCCTGACAGCACAGGGAAGAGCGATTCCATTGTGATTATCTGGCCTTTACTCTCTGCAAGACTATTCTCGCTAGCCAAGCTGGTGAGCAACAATGAGATGCTCAGACCTTACCTAGACACAGGAGTTGAATAACCCAACAATATCAGCATCTGGCAGGGAACATGCTGTGCACAAGGACCCCCACACTGAGGGAGGGTGTAGTAACCTGGTCCAGCACAAGCAGGCATGAGCCACCAAGTCATCTACGCTGGCAGTGCTAAAGGACCAGATGACGTTTCTGCCTCACAGGCTGGCACCTCATCATTATGGCTGTGTTTCTGTTGTCAGACCAAATTACCTCACTCGCAGCCTTAAAATAGAATCCAGCCTAAAGGTGCTAGCTGCTCAGAGGAAGAAGAAGGCTTTGCCTGACACAGATCCTAGATACTGAGCCAAGGGAGAGGGTTGCGAGCTGGACCCTAAAGTCCTCACTATCCAAAAATCTATGATTCCTCTCATCTCTGGCAACCTGAAGGACTCAGCAGTGCCATGATATTGTGTCTTTCCAAATCAGAAACAGGTGGACCTGATGTTCTATGCCCATTACACTCCCACTCATTCATTCAAACTTCTTCCTACGGACTGGAATGGGAACTTCTCTTCTTGTAGATCTCTTTCCCCTCTCTCTTCTCTTTTCCTCTCTCCCCTTTCTCCCCCTCCCCACTCCTCTTCATTAGACCCTCCTTTCCCACAAGTACATCTCCTACTGTTTGCAGGCTTATATTTGCTCTTCCAACCAAGCCAAAACAAACCTACCGACCCTTCCAGCTCCTCATCTACAGTAAATGCTTTTCTGCCCTGTGCCACCTCCTCTCCTCCAGACCTTCCCCCAGAATCCATTTCCAAACATTCAGGCCTAATACCTTCAGTGTCAACCTCGCTGATACTCCTCATCCTCGCGGTTGCTACTAAGGAAATCCTTATCACTGAATACATGCCAAATGTCCACGGAGAGGTCCCTTCCCTCATTAGAATGAACGTTCTTGATGACAGGGACTATCTCTTAGTTGGCATGTTACACACACTCCCTGAGCGCAGAGATGTCACAAAAACAAAACAAAAAGCTCGAGGAATGAATGCATGAGTGAATGAGGGAATGACAAACAGATGGGTATTGACTGTGCCATATCTAGAGCCCTCAAAGCAGACAGCACGGCCCCCTGGCCTGGCCTGTTCCTGTGATGGGGGGAGGGGGGAGGGAGCCCAGCATGCCCTCTGGAGCTTCATGCTTACTACACAATAGAAGCCACTTCATTGGTTTTCTCACTTTCAACCCAGACTCTGCTGCTCAGGATACAGACACATCTACCATCTAGTCATTATGTGCTCTGAGCGACTTATTCTCCCTAAGCCTCAGTCTGCCCTGGGGAAAAATGGACTCTTCTTAGAGATATGCGGAAATGAAGTGAAATAAAGCAAAGTATGTGCTCAGAACTCCGGACAGGATGGGAGCAGCTGAACGGGAAGGCTGGTGGAGAGACCCCAGGAGGTGCAGTGAGAGTCTCAAGTGGAAATAAACCTAACAAGCGTTGTCTTTAGTTCAGTGGTATTTATTCTTTACATGGCCAGCAGCGGTGGGAAGCTCTAGTATCGTTTTTCAAAAGGCAGAACTACTGTTTCCTTCCTCATCTCAGCAGGTAGACACAGAACTGCAGAAAGAACAAGAAAAATCTGGTAAGACACACACACACACACACACACACACACACACACACACCCTCAGTCTACTAGGCTAGCATTTCCCAAGGCCTCCATCTGGCCCCCTAAGAACTAGTAGATTATTTACCTCCCCATGCCAAGTTGTGTGTGTGTTGGGGGAAGGGGGCTGGCTTATCAACTTATTAAATGGATTGAAGTGTAAACACACATTCATCTCCAGCCCAAATCCAAACTCTAATCTCTTATGTAGTCATCAGTAGGTGACAGTTTGGGGATTTGAGTCTGCAGAAGACAAGGTCCAGGACGGAGGCCAAGTCTACGCTGGCTGATCTTGGATTGCCATGGCCTGGCAGGTGGAATCAGCCACCTCACCTCAGCTCCTTCTTCACTGAAGTGCTGGCAAGAACACGGCAGGACCCGAGGTTTCCCAGCCTCAGAGCCAAGCAACAAACATCCAGTGGCCCTCAGCCCCATGCGAGGTCTTTTGGGGACAATCTTTGCAGACTTATAAATGAAGGACATAAAGAGAAACACCACACCAAAAGCAGCAATGTATCACAGCCAGTAAAATGGAGCCTAGAAGACACAATGATGCACATGGACTTTGTCAAGACCTCACTGTTAGTATTTCAGAAACTTTGCAAGCTGTTTGCTAATCTACCGGTAGCTTGAAATCAGCCCTGGCAGGAGAGTTTTCACCAGGGAAACTGGCAAGCACTGAAAACCAAGTCTTCTCTCCACCCATTTAGAATCAGTGAACCAGCACTCCACTTAAAACATAAGCCTTTAAGATAAACGGAGAGAGTCATTTTGTATGCAAGCTCCTAAAACACAAAGACCCAGGTTAAAAATCCCCAGCTCCAGCTTCAGTGGATCAACCTGTAATCCTAGCTACTCAGGAGGCTGAGATCTAAGGTTCTCAGTTTAAATCGGGAAAGTCTGTGAGACTCTTATCTCCAATAAATTACCCAGAAAACCAGAAGTGGTGCTGTGGCTCAAGTGGTAGAGCGCTAGCCTTGAGCTGAACTGCTCAGGGACAGAGCCCAGGCCCAGAGTTCAAGCCCCGTGAGCAACCGGGAAAAAAAAAGAATCCCAGCTCCACTAACTGGGTGACCTTAGGTAAATTAGTTCACCCCTCTGAGCCCAGTTCTTCATGTGGATCTAACATCCATGTATCAGATGCCTCCTATGCATCAGGTAGGGTTCCCAGTGTCTACAGATACTAATTCATCCGTTCTTCCCAGCTCGTGGTGGGGAAAATGTGGTTACCTCCAGTGCACTGATGAGGAACATAGACAGAATAGACTAAGGAACTTCACCAGAGCCACCCAGTTAGCAAGTCCAGGGCTACTGGTAGCTGCACAGACAGGCAGCCCAGCCCAGAGCTGGCCCTTATCTTCTTGTCCCCGCCCCCTGTCATAGCCATCACTGGCCACCTCTGGCTTCAATGGACTTGAAATGTGCCTGATCCCATAAAGAAGAAGAAAGAGTGTTGTTACAGAAAAGTGGATGGAGTAGGTCACCACAGTAAGTGAAATAAGCCAAACTCAGAAAGACAAATCACGCATATTTTCTATGTACAGTCCTGAAAAAAAAATCAAAACAAAGATATGATGGTAATCTATGTGTGGAGAGGGTGGAAGGAGAGAGCCATGGGATGGGGAATATGATTGAATACCTTATACATATGTATAAAAGTCTTTTTTTTTTTTAAGGCTGGGAAGGTGGCTTAGTGGTAGAATGCTCACCTAGCACACATGAAGCCCTGGGTTCAATTCCTCAGTACCACATAAACAGGAAAAGCTGGAAGTGGTGCTGTGGCTCAAGTGGTAGGTGGCAGAACTTTAAAGGGACAGAGTTTAGTGCAAGGCAATTCATTCGGACACGGGTCACTGCCCTTGGGAGGGATGAGCATTGCTCTCCAGTTAGTTGGCATGGGTGAGATTTTATAACGTGGGAGCCTGACCCCTAAAACTCCCTGGCTCTGAACGTTACCACGTCAACCCTTGCATCCACATCATCCCCGCTGTCACCTCTTACTGTCCTCGCTAGAACTGTTGAGAAGCTGGGACCAGGTTCTTAGTCTTCCAGAGCTGTGAGCTAAACCAATGCCTTTTCTTTACAAATTACCAGCTTCAGGTATTTACTTGCAGCAATGGAAAACAAATACAATATGGCGGAGGGGCAGGGGGAGGGGGGTGGGGGGAGAGGGCCATCTCTGGACTCCCGGATTACGAGCTGTGCAGGGTCACGCATGCAACAGTTAGGCCACCATCTCACCTCTCCACTTGTGTTTTCTCACACCCTGCCAACTACTCCTCTACTGAGACCCCAGGGAAGACTCCCGAGGCCCTGAGATTTCCCCAGGCAGAGGGAGCGACAGTGACACTCAGCCCAGGCATCACAATGACTCTGCTTGTCCTAAAGGCAACTCTGGACTCCACCAAAGCAGACACAGTCCCAGTGTCAGCCGGGCAACCTCCCAATCCCTCCTCCAGCCCCCGCCCCTGGCTCCAATGTAGTATGTGTGGATGGGAGAAAGCAGCCAACTTCTTTGCCGAGCTCTCTAACAAGTTCCTTGGGTCTGTTTGTTAAAGAAAAATTCCAGTGGGCGCATCCAACACATGGAACTCAAGTCGAGAAATTATATTTATCCACCCCACTGCCAAGGAGATCACATGCCCCGTGACTCATTCCAGATGTGTTCAAAAAACAGAGTCTCTGTGTGGAAGCCCAGATCCCCCAATTCCAGAGAGAGTCGGATTAAGAGAAGTCCATGCTCCTGTCCCACCCAGGAGGCAGTTGGCTGACTCCACCCCGTGGAGGCAGGGGGAGGATATTACCATACTCTTGGAAGGGAAAGGTGGTAAGAATTCACATCATCCCACAGGGAGGAACTCCCAGGCCTACCTGTAGCTCCTGGGCTCCCATCCTGCAGGGAAGAAATGATGTACTGGAAGACGCTGCTGCTTCTGCTATTGTATCAGAGTGCTCAGGCGACTGTGGCCCGCAGGTGGAACCCGGGTGAGTTGCTTTGTACTCATTTCTTTGATGCTCCTTTGCCTTTCTGCAGTATAATCAGGGAGATGGGTCGGAGGGGATAAGCAGAAGGAAGGAAATCAGAAGCCCTGTGGCCCTTTTTTATAGATAAAAAATAGTAATTCATCTCTGCCAATTGCTGTACTCCTGGCATAGCCTCCTTCTGATGAGAAATAGTACTACAGGGCAAAAAAAAAAATCTAAAGCTGTAGATCTGGGACCTTAGGTACCAAACCCAAAGGATTTCCCTTCTGGCCTGCCAGAGGGCTCCTGTCCACTTCATAGAATACGCGCAGACTCTCCTGGCTTCCTCTCTAACTGCTGCCACTGAGCAGACCCTCTCAGAGTAGGTGCCACAGGTGCTAGGATACTGAAGGCCTGTTACATCATGGAACAGAGCAAGGGGCTCTCAGCCTTGGTAGCCAAGAGGGAGACCTCTGCGCTGTCCCTGAACTGGATGCATCTTTGTAGTCAGACACAGTTGCCCAATGGCAGGTGAGAAAAGATAAACACGTCAGCATCCCTTGGCCCACCATCCGCTGCCAAGCCACCATGAGAAGAAAGGGACTCTTAGGAAGGAGGTTCCTTTGTCATTGATGTCCCCTCCCTCAGGATGACGCCCTTTAGAGCTGGGATGGCATCTTTTCTCGGTGCCTGAGAGCCCTGACAGCACCTCGAGACAGTATATTGCTGTCAGGAACTAAGGCAGCAACAATTCCTAGTGTCCATTCTGCACCAGTCTCAACTAAACTGTTGCCACTACTAAAGTCAACATAGCTCAAGCTCCCAGCAAGAACAAGAGAGAAAATAAGGCTTCCACTAATCAGGTCTGACCCAAGTGAGATGAAGGTGGGCACAGTGGCATGGGACCCTCTCCCCTGTTGAGGACAGAGTCAGGAAGGACAGAGAGACCAGTGTGGGAGCAGAGAAGTGCGAGGCGAGGGAGCAGAGCCACAGTGCTATTTGGGATTTTATTCCCTCACGCCTAACCCTGATATTAGGGAATTCCCAGTGCTCTGCCCTGAGCTGGGAAGAAACGACCTCTCTGAGAAAGCATCTTCCTTTTCTCCTCATTGAGTCTCCCCTTCCCTCTCCTTCCCCCCCTTATGTACACACACACACACACACACACACACACACATACACATACACACACACCTCCATGCTCATAGTATGTACAGACATTGGGTTGCACTTGCAAGTGCATTGTCAAACAGGGGGTGCTAATTAATGTGCCTATTAAAAAGATAATTAGCAGGGCACCAGTGGCTCACATCTATCACCCTAGCTTTTCAGGAGGCTAAAATCTGAGGATCACGGTTCATAGCCAGCCTGGGAAGGACTGTCTATGAGACTGCTCTCTCCGCTTCTTTCTCATCAAAAAGCCAGGAATGAAGCAGTGGCTCAAGTAGTAGAGCTCCAGCCTTGAGCACAAAAGCTTAGAGACAGTGCCCAGGCCCTGAGTTCAAATCTCAGAAGTGGCAGGCAACAAAAAGATAAGAGTACTCTTCCTAATGCATAAATTGTTAGAAAGCCAAAAGAGATGATCTGATGGACAATAGGACATCAACACTGCAGCCATTTCACACCCTAAGGTTTAAGTTCTCATTCTAATTGGCTGGGTGATCTCTGGCAAGTCCCTTAACTTTTCTGAGTTTTAGCAATAGTTAGCAACCGTTAAAGGGGAAATGTTTTCCTTCAAGCAAGGTAGAGGCTCTCTGCACAACCGCATCCTAAGGAGGGAAGCTGGTTCCCTCCTCCCTGGGGAAGGTTGGTCTGCGGCAAGTTCAAGGATAGCCAGATCCAAGCCCGGTGAATCCAACAAGGAGGCATGATGCGGCAGCCAGACCTATGTGAGAGATTCAAGATGTGTTTACGGCCCCCAACTGATAGGGAGCTCCTTCAACGTGCATCAAAAGTCTTCTTAGAGTTGTATTTTTTTCTTTTTACTTTTCACATTTGTTTTGCAATTATACCAATACCTAATTCCTACCGTTTTAAGACCAAATCAGAGACACACCCAAAGGTGTAACAATTATTCCCAATATATCCCTTCCACCTTCATCCTATCTCCCACTCCACTGCAGCCCTGATTGAAATCTATCCCCTTGCAAACATCCTGGGAACAACCTCTCCAGTAAGATCTCCTTCCGCCTCCCCCTTCACCTCCCCCCTCCTCCTCCAGCTGATTCCCTCACTCAGAAATAAGCTAAAAAGGGAATATACATGCTGCTGGGCTGTCCCTCTTCCCGCCATTCTCCCAGTTTCCCCCCTGAGACCTGCTCTCTAGGATCCCGCCCTGGAAGGAGTGATTCTTTCCATGCCAGGACCCAGGGCTGCTCCTTGCAGCCCTGCCAGCATGACTAAGACCCATGACTCACCTGTGGTTAGTGTGCCCAACCTAAGAACCCTAGAAACACACACACACACACACACACACACACACACACACACACACACACGCCTCAGGTCCTCCCATTTGACAGAAGACCCACTCAACTTTTTAAAAAGTGGAAGCTATGTATATATTAATTGATGGGCTGGGCTGGGAAGGTGGCTCAGTGGTAGAGCACTTGCCTTGCATGCCTGAGGTCCTGGGTTCGATTCCTCAGCACCACATAAGCAAAAAGAAAAAAGCCGGAAGTGGTGCTGTGGCTCAAGTGGTAGAGTGCTAGCCTTGAGCTGAAGAGCTGAGGGACAGCGCCCAGGCCCAGAGTTTAGGCCCCACGACCAGACCCCCCCCCAAAAAAAATTGATGGGCTGTCTCTATGGTGCAAAACCTGTATATTTTTTTTCTTTATGAAACAGTGTGGTAGGGAAGACAGCCTTGCAGGTGTGTGGTAAAATCCAAGCCATTTTCACATGTGCTTTTTTTTTTTTTTGGTCGGTCATGGGGCTTGAACCTAAGCGCTGTCCCTGCACTCTTCAGCTCCACAGCCACAGCACCATTTCTGGTTTTCAGGTGGTTTATTGGAGATAAGAGTCTCACAACCTTTCCTGCTCAGGCTGGCTTTAAATTGCAATCCTCAGATCTCAGCCTCCTGAGTAGCTAGGATTACAGGTGTGAGCCACCAGCACCTGGCCACCTGTGCTTTGAGAGTTGTATATGCTCTGCCACAGACACACAGGGACCAGTGCTTGTGTTGATGACACCTTACTCACTGCAGGCAGATTGTCACCCCGCCTCGTGAGACCTCCACCACGTCAGGAGGCAGGTCCTGCTGTGAGCACTTGCTGGCAAGAAGAGCAGAGGGTAGGTGAAGAAAGGAAGTGCCCCAGATGGTCCTGCTGGATGGAGGGGAAGAATGGACTGGCATCCAATACATCTGGCACTAGTCTTACTGTCCCATTCACTTCCCCTCCAAAACTTCATGTCCCGGTATGGTAGAGCTTTCCAAGACTGTCCTTCTCCAAGGCTGTTGCTGGAGACCTGCACACAAGAACCAGGCTAAATCCAAACAGTAGCATATTTCCAAAGGGTTGGCACAGGAGAAAAACAAAGTGAGGGAGGTCAGAAGACTCTGGCCAAAGATCTTCCATAGGCCAGAGCTTTCCCTCTCTCTCCACCCACTGTCATCTCCATAGTCTTGCTTCCAGGGACTTAGTAAAAACAGGGTGCTTGTGTGGGCTGGCTGTGGTCTGCAATCTGCCTCCTTTCCAGCAAGCTCCTTGGTACTGCCTGGTTGGTGAGTTACAATGAACATATGACAGGGATGGAGGAAGGTGGGAATTTCAAGCTGGCCTGTCAAAGAGAAGTTTGTCAAGCAGCACGACAAGGTAGGTCATTCCAGCCCTCTGGCTGGGTGTCCAGGCAAGACGGTATGCAGGGGCTAACACATGGGGAGATAGCAATGGCCTCGATGAAATAACGTAAAAAGAGCTTCTTCCAGGCAAGACCAGGGACCCCTCAGAGACAAGGGGAAGGAAAGGTGGAGACCGAAGTCAATGTTACTTTCTATATGGTATCTTGCACTCTGTTTATGTACGTTCATTGCAAATCTTTTTCAGCGTGAATTTAAAAAAAAATAAATGAGCAAAAAGAAGGTCATTTAACAAAGTGGTTGTTTTCCTCCCGCTGTACGCAGGTGCGCAGGTACAGGTGTGGAACAGGCACTCTGGGGTTGTGCCTTGTCCAAGGGGTTACAAAGGAATAAGAAGAGAGCAAAAGAGCACACCTAGGGGCTATAGACATTTGGCCTTGCAGGTCTCATGATTATAAACTGAAGTTAGAGATTTTCTTTACTATGTGATTCATTTAAACCCCACTTAAGAAATAAGGTATTAATAACCAAATACATTCATTCATCGCTAATAACTTCACTGGCTATTCAAAAGCAAAGAAAGCACAGTCTTTGAGCAGATATCCCTACAAGGAGACAACATTGTTTGTTTTATCAGTGAGCTTAGTTTTGGGGTGTGGATGTAGAGTGAAATCTCTGTCCTGACTCAAATTGGGTGGTAGAGGGCAAGTTCCTTTATTTCCAAGTTTCTTCATCTGAAATGAGAAGTTAATACTTTACTCTCTGAGTCCAGAAGAAAGCACCGAGACCACTGACAGGTACCTGTAGCTCCTGAGTTATCAATTACATCTGAGATCACATTTTAACAGCATAACTCTGAGATCCAAAGGTGTCTTTCAACAGAAGACATAGACAAGACATGGTTTAACACCTGAATCAGAAATGTGTGGACCCAGAGCCTGGAGTAGCTCAGCCCATGTGGCATAACACAGTCCTGTTGGTGGATCCTGAATTATAGATGCCTGTTTGTCTGGGGAGTGGAGAAGGATGTGTGTACATATATGTATACACACATGTACACATGCACATATGCATGTTGTATACACGTGTCTATACATGTGTGTATTGCAAAGATAAATTCACAGGCATGTAGATGAGATGTATCTATACATACATACAGGTGTGTGCATCTATGTGCACACAAACATCTACGTGTATGCATGTGTGTACATGCATGTGCATAGACATACATATGTGCAAATAAGTATTTACATGTATAGTATGATTCCTATACTCACCGCACATACTTCCTACAGCAATTAGCCTCTCCCCTACTCCACAGGGCTGAGGCTGTTTCCAAGTATCTCCACCAAAGTATCTCATTCTTAGGTATGAGAATAAAAGAGCTGTTGGAAATGAGTGGCAATTGTTGATCTCGGTTTTGAATCAGGAAGTACTTTCTTCTAGTCTCTCTGAGAATGAGAGGTCCACTTGGGTGAGCATGCTGAATGAGGAAACAATGGAGCACAGTAAGTTTCCAGGAAGGACCATTGGATGGCTGTGATTAGAGGCAGACAGAGAGCTCACCCCGATGCCATTCCCTCCCTAGCCTCCCACCCCCTCCCCATCTGCTGGGGAGGGGGTGAACTCTGTTAAAGGAATAGCACCTTTAATTCTGCAATAAAATAGAAATTATGGGAGGAAAAGGAAAGAAACTGAAATCATTTCTTCCTCCTCCTTCCTTTCATGTGAGAAGAAAAGCATACAGAAAAATAACCGCTCACACTTCCATTTCATCCCCTACTAAGCAAAAGGCAGAGGCAAAGTGCACCCTTCCCACCTTGTGCTTCTACTTGGCACTGATGGGCAAACTGAAACAGAAAGCCCTATTCATCCCAGCCTTGAAGAACTTGTGACAAACGCCGCCATGCCGCCAGGCGCCAGCCATCAGTGCTACCTCTCACCAGCTTTTTCTGGGAAGTGGCAAATTCCTGCAGTGAGCTTTTCCTTTAGCGGAAATGAAACATCAAAGTTGTTTCATTTTTGACCACTTGGCATGGAAATCTTTCTAAAATACTTGATGCTGCCCCTGCCCTCTTTAGCACATTGAACATAATTTAGTACCTTAAATATAATCTGCCCTTTTCTTGAAGGCTCAAGGGCACAATTATCTATGAGCAAGGCTGTCAGTAATGATTACGCTAAGTATGCTGTACAACCTGAAGGGCATGCAAATCCATCATAGCCTATTTTTTTTAATGTTTTCTTTCTGGTAGATCACAACCAAGTGCCTTAAAGCAGCTAAGTCTTTTCTACCATCTGGCAACAGGTTTGAAGTCATTTCTCTACAGTACCCACTATGCAGGGAGGTAGTGTGGCGGTAGCCATGTCCTCTCCTGGCCTCATACAATCCCTGATCATTCCCGAACTCCACCACATTCTGTCTTCTCAGCTAGTTCCCAGCTCCTTTTATCTGCGTCCAGCCATCTTCTGCCAGCTACCATTTCTAACTGAGACCATGGGAAAACAACATTGTCAAGTTGTCAACGTCATTCTACATTCACTACTGCGTTAGCCAGCCCTGGCTGAAACCCTAAGCTCGCCCACAGGGGCCTCAGGAGCTCAGTGCCAGGGTCTTGTAGCAACTCTCTTCTTTTGCCTCCTATATTCAGGTTCTTGGCAGGTCTAAGTCAGATGACTGAAGTAGGCAGAACTATACAAACCCGCAACTATATACGGATAAAAAGAAAAAGGTTGGGTTTTAGAAATGTTTGTCGTTTTAGGGACTCAGTTGTGGAATGTGAGGGTCACTTGCTTGCTTGCTTCTGTTTCATTTGCTTCAGTTTAATGTAAATTCCCTAGCGTGAACATATCCCTAGGCAGATACATTTTTCAAAACTTCCTCACGCCAGGTATAGTAGTACATGCCTCTAATCCCATCTAGGCAGGAGGAGGAGAATCTATCTCAAAAGCCAAATAAAATCAATAAGACTAGAGGCATAGTTCAAGGTGTAGAAAATTTGCTTAGCAAACACATCACCCTGGGTTCACTTCCCCAGAACCACATACACAAAGGAAAACAATCTATTAAGATAGTTTGGATCAGCAGTCAGGCTTGAAATGACTGGTCTGACAAGCCTGGATCTTTCTGGGATATACTACAGGACACATCCACCATAGACTCACTTTATGCCTACCCCTATGCCAGATAGGGACAAGGTCCCATGTATGTACCCATCTGGTACACACAGAAACCCAAGAACTCATCCTCTTGTCTCTTCTAGCCATGCTGTTCCCTGCTGCCCATCGGCCAAAGAAGTCTTCCTCCCTGCCCTTGAACCCAGTCCTGCAGACCTCCCTGGAGGAAGTGGAACTGCTCTACGAGGTAGGTGGAAAGAACCCATCAACCCAAATCACTCAAAGGCATTGCACCTGCTCCGCCTCTTTGAAGAACTTTTGCTGGGTCCCTGAATATTAGTGACCTGGCCTGCAGGGAATGGCCCAGCCTAGTCTGTGGGAGTCAGAGAATGCTATCAGGCTAAAGAATGGTGTGCCTGGTACAATCACTCCTTCCTCATGCGCTATAGCAAGAATGGCTTTAGAAGTTCGATCTGAATGAAATGAAAGATTAGCTTTATCCCATAAGTGCTACTGCCTGCACCCAGGCACTAGAGTCTAACAAATTCCCAAGCAAAGATTTTGTGGAATGACTTGTCAGTCATGTTCAGACAAGGCTACCTGTGGTTGTCTCAGCCCAACCTGCTGTGGGCTGTCCCATTCACTGTCTCATTCACTCAGGTAGATTTCTAGAAGTCTGGGCCACCCTGAAGGCTCTCTTCCTCTATCACTTCTACTTGCTTCACTAAGACTCCTTCCCATAAACCCCTCCAAATCACAGGATAAAAAAAAAACTTTTGAGGCTTCTTGGTACAGGTCAGTGGTAAGATCCTGGGTCCAAGGTCTAAGCTTTAGTTCCTCAGCTGTGTGAGCTTTCTTAAGCCGCTATTTTTCTCTGGGCTTGAAGTTGTTCAATGATTATATGAGTTCAACTGTGATCCCCTCAAATTCCTCTGCAACTTTGACACACATTCTGGTTCTATGCACTAAAAACTGTTTGGTTAAGAAAGAAACAGTTTTCAGGAGCTGAAAACTGGAGATTTCCTACCTTGCCTTGTGTGGCAGACTGGCAGATGCATAGTCTTTTCACAAATGAATTCTGGGAATCACAGAGCAGAGCCATTTTAGAAGACAGCCCCAATATAATGGAAGAAAATGAAAGGTGGAGGCAGAGAGAAAGGATGTAGGATTTGGAGACTCATCATTACAGGCTCAAGAAGCCTGGTACTGGGCAAGAAGGCAAATGACAAGGTCTGCCCCTGTCCTGCAAGCTAGTGAGAAATGAGGACAAATCTCTGCCTACTGCTAACTCTCTAGCACAATTTCCCACATCCTTTCAATTCTCTGCATCTGTTTGAAAAATATCTGGAATAGTCCATTTGAAATTTGGATCTTTGCTGGGTGAGTGAAAGTGATCCATTTGTGACTAGAAATAATATCTGGTCACCTAAATCAAGGCACTGTGGCTTTATGCCAGGCTCTGTTAGATTTGCCCATATTTGTCTTACATACCACTCATGGCATCTCAATGAAGTAGATGTTATTTTTACACCAGGAAATTCAAATCCTTTGTCCACGGTCACTTAATAAGTGGGAAGAAAGAACCGGAACCAAGCTGTCATAGATTCATTCCAAAGTCTTTTGTAGCTACCTTCTTCTATGAACATCTATGCAAATGACCTTCTTTGTGTCTTCAGCAATGGCTGGCTTCATGTCTTTCCACATCCTGTGCTTTTCCCCAGTTCCTGCTGGCTGAACTAGAGATCAGCTCTGACCTGAGGATCTCCATCAAGGATGAAGAACTGGCCTCCTTCCGGAAGGCCTCCAATTTCCATACCATCTGCAATGATGTGATTCCTAAGAGTATCCCAGACATCCGCAGGCTGAGCGCCAGCCTGGCCAGCCGCCCTGGTGTCCTCAAGAAAGAAGACTTTGAAAGGACAGCACTGACCCTCGCCTATGCAGCCTACCGCACAACCCTGTCCCAAGGGTATCAGAAGGATATCTGGACCCAGTCCCTTGTTAGCCTCTTCCAGGCCCTGAGGCATGACCTGGTGCGGTCCTCAGGACCTACAGTGTCTCCCTGAGCAAATGGCCCACACCAGGACCTTGAGGCGGAGGCCAACACCCACAGACATCCAGAAAGTTTATTGTCTATTCTACTTATAGAGGCCAATAATCAAGTACACACCACCAATACTGAGTAGCAGACATAAAATGAGTCACCCCAATGGTAGGTTGCTTTCTATTGGTTCCTGATGGACACAACTAATGTGTGTCATAATGCAACATGAGCTAGAAAACAGACTGGGAATGGTCATGTGGGATACCTTCAAAGGTAGGATGTCTGCTTGGTGACATACAGAATTATAAGGTATGCATGGACACAGAGTGATACACACACACGCACACACACGTGTGAGCGCGCGCGCGCGCACACACACACACACACACACACACACCATAGAACAGAGAAGACCTCATGGAGATTTAGGCATAGCAACAAAGTGGGAGATAGACTCCTTTTGTCTTAAAGGACCAGAGCAATGGGTCGAATGAACATTTTCTCAAAAATTCTATAGTAAATATAAAGAAGAGAAAGCTATACATTCAAATAAATATGTTGTTAGCCCAGGATATACTTGACTTCTCCAAAAGCCATCGAGAAGTCTCAGGCAGAATGTAAGTAATTTTGCCACATGCATGTCTTCACTCCTCCTCTCTGAAGCTATTCTAAGACAGGGAAACAGGAAGGGAACATATAGAAATGCAACCAGTCCATTGATGATTTGCCTTGTGAACAGAGATGCCAAGCTAACTGAGAGGATTCTCCTATGGAAAGAGGTGACACCAATGCCCATACTTGTCTGTCCAAATGCTAAATAATTTAGCATCATCAGAGTTGAGATTTGAGCGCTCCAAATAAAAACGATGTCAGATGATTCAATTTTACCCTTTCAAATGCCAAAATAATTCATTTTAGAAATAGTAATTTAATATATACTTGAACTATATAGAGTTCTAGAGTGTATGTGTGTGAATGTATATACAAATATATATATATATATATATATATGATGTCTTAAGGTTTCATTGGGTATCTTAAGGTAATCACTCAAAACATTCTAATGGAAGAGTGAATGAATCTCTGCAGATTCTTTCTACCTATGTAATTTCTTTAGTCATTTACCCACTGTGAGATGCTACTGGTAGGAGTCTGCATCTGAAAGGTCTTCTAACTGCTGGGGCTCACTCTGCAAGATTCTGTATCTATATCTAGAGAGAGAGAGAGAGATTTACATATATACATATATGTATATATGTAGATATATGTATATATTTACATACACATATATATGTGTATATATATTTATGCAAGTATATATGTACACATATGTATATGTATGTATATATAAATATGTGTATATATATATGGAGAGAGAGAAACATCTCCCCTCCAACCTAGCCCTACACTGTGACAATTTCTTTGGATAGACAAAGGTCTGTGTGCAGTCAGAGTTGGGATTGTACAGAGAAGATGAACCTCACACACAGCTACATTTTATCTGTGACACCTCCTGGATGTAGGCTGGACCAGCAATGCCTCAGTCCCTAGGTTGTGTGCAGTACCCAAACAATCAGCCTTGCAGACCACTCTGAGATGCTACCCTGTCAGAATGGATCTGAGAACTTCCTTCCTTGTCTATCTTTCCCAACACAAGTAGCTGCTCCCAAGGTAGGGTATGTATGAATAAGGGCAATCCAAAAATCACTGGTAGCAATGACAATTCATCACCCCCAAAATAAAAGGCATGTTATGTTCATAAGTCAAGATCTGAATTAAGGTGGCAATTGATGACTGAAAAAAATAATATAAAAAATAGACAGCCTTTTTAAAGGCAAATAAAAACATTGTTTTGGATAACTAGATTCTTATTCTGGAGGCAGATTAATTTTATTCTTAGAGCAGATTAATTTTTCACACACAAAGTTTTCTAAACACCTTGATATACATAAGTAATCAATATGCTTACTATGACCACCTCAAAAAAACCACCTCTATGCCTCATGAATAATAGAGAAGGAAACTGGATAGAAACAAAACTGCCCAATATGCCATATTAACACCTCATTCTACGCATAAACACAACTACATGGGGTTGTATTTCTCCAGAGACTAATTTAGGAATAATACAGGGAAAACTTGCCAATGACTTATGGAAGCATTTCTGCAGTTTCTATACAGCTGGGAAACAGAGATCTAAAATGTTCTAGAAGCACAGGACATCGGTGGTGGCTCATGCCTATCATCCTAGCTTAGGAGGATCACGGAAAGTCAGTGACTCTTATCTCCAATAAACTACTCAGAAAAAGCTGGACGTGGTGTTGTGGCTCAAATGGTAGAGTACTAGCCTTGAGCACAGAGAGGCTCAGGGACAGCACCCAGGCCCTAAGTTCAAGTCCCAGGACCAGCAAAAAAAAAATCTGGAGGCTTCCTTGCTGGTTATCTCTGGTGTCACTTGGCAATGACAAACATCTTGCCTGTTGAAACTTTCATTGCTCTGTCAGGCGATCTTGACTCTAAATCTTATTTCAGAAGGTAAACTGGCCTAAATCTAGGTGTTCATTAAGTGACTTCACACAATATCCCTTTCTTTCATTTAATACCCTACTATTAAATAAATAACATCTAACTTGGATTCTTAACTACATTTAAGTATACAGCATGGTAGTATACGCATTGGTTTTTGGAATTTTTTTTTCATTTTGTTTTGCTTTTCAGGGCTGGAGATCAGACCCAGATCAGACCCTATTTGGCCCTCCCTCCTGAGCCCACAGTCCTTGGACATTTATGTACAACAGACTTCTAAGATTATTTTTTTTTGAAAAACCAAAATTCTAGACCTTTTAAACAACTTCCCTCGGCCCCTTCCTCCCAGCCCTTGGTGTTCATGGTTCTACTTCCTGTTCTTAAGGGTTGAACTGTTCTTTTGAGGCCACAGGGTCTGGGGAGGTGATGGATGCTTGGTGACTGGATCATGTGGCTGGCTGGGCTCCAACCTGGGGTGGGAAAGAGAAAGAAGGAAGGGAGGAAGAGAGGAAGGGAAGGAGAGAGGAAGGGAGAGAGGGAGGGAGGAAACAGAAAGAAGAAAAGAAAGAATGAACATGTTTTTAAAGGAGAATTGTTTAACTGTTTTAGGAACCTCATACAAGTAAAATCTTCCTTGTATTTCATGAACATTGCATTCTGGGGAGTGTTTTCTTCATCTTGACAGTAGATGGTTCATCTTATTTGATAAATGTCACCCAGGATGTAATAAAAATGGAACAATTAAAATTACTAAACTTACCAGAATTTTATTATCCTAGATTACCTCACCAAAGACTGAAGTAGCTCCTAGATTTGACAGGGAATGTTGATTCCCACCATTCTTTTATTATTTATCATCTCCTGATTAGTTACCACCAGAACACCACTCATGGTCTTGCTCATTCTGAGTTTCAAAATTATTACTCCTCCCCGCAAAAAAAACCAGAAGCTAGAATGTAATAAATGTAATCTTTAAAATAAGCCTTCAACATGAAGGCAAAGAGATGAATGATCATAGTCCATCCTACAAGATAACTGCTAAGATCTGCCCACAGTAGCACTTATATTAGATGTGAAGAAGAACTGAATTTTTGGAGTCACTTCTCGGTCACCTAGTTACTTTATCTTTAGACAGCTGTAGCTATTGCTGCAGATCTTAAGAGACACCATTTCTCAAATCCTATTCATCTCTCTTGATTCTGGCCAGCATCTCCCAAATGAAGATGATGTTGCCATGGACTGCCATTTCAGGGTCTTTTTTGTTCTAGTTTCCTTGTTCCAAATGCTAAGTGCTTCTG
The DNA here is from genome assembly GCF_000151885.1 of Dipodomys ordii. Classification (NCBI taxonomy): domain Eukaryota; kingdom Metazoa; phylum Chordata; class Mammalia; order Rodentia; family Heteromyidae; genus Dipodomys; species Dipodomys ordii. Next base: position 3,769,080 of record NW_012267272.1, on the reverse strand, counting down.
CAGATCTGTAAGCAGGAGAAATTCCACAATCTAACTACTGTGGAGGCTTTATCCCTGAATTTACCCATTTCGCCCCATCTTTCCACCTCTATCCTGCATACCAACCAAAGAAGGCCTCCTACTTCCTTTTGAGTAAAGATCCGCAGAGAATACATGCATCCTGGTCTTTTCCTGAAACACCATGTAGACTTTTCCAAGAAGTTCTGAGGTCTTTCTCTTCCAGCTCGTACTTCCTCCCTGCTCAGACCTTTGCATGCCAGGTGTTGAAACGATCTTTGACAGCAGAGAAATCTGAAAGGCTTTATATTGTACGTTCTGGAATGAATTTATCCAGAATTAGTATTATATTTTCTCCCTGCTACCACTGGCATTATCTTCCTAAAACTCAGGTCAGCAAGTGACTCTCCCAGGGAAATTAAAAAAAAAAATGTGTCTCATGCTTGGAAACAAAGCAGTGCTTGGGGAAATTGGATCATGTTTAGGATGATGCTTGCACTCCGGCCCCTAGGATGTTTGAGAAATGGAAAAATAAGCTTTACAAGCTGCCTAGATCCTGCAGAATCAGCAGGCCCCTGCTGTGTCCAATCAGGAACTGCCTTTGGAAGTGATAGTGACTCATTCTTTGCAACTTGCTGATTGGCTTTGAGGGATAGGTGGAGCTACTGCCCCGGTCCCTGCTTCCCATTGGTAAATGGGCGTCAAAGGTGGGCCTCCCAACAAATTTTATCCTGTGACAAAAAGGAATGTCCTGGGATTTTTTTCCCCCACTGCTTTGGAGGCCCAGGCTCCAGGCAAATGATAAGAAACTAATGTGAAGGAAAGAATTTTGAAACAAGTGAAGGTATCTAGGCTTGGGAGAGCACAGCAGTGCCATCTGAGGGCTGCCTGGGCTTCTTGAGCAGAGCAGGTGCTTGTGATAAGTCCAGAGGTCACCAGGGTTTTGCCAATAGTGAGCCAGGTAAGAGACGACACAGGTGCTGCTCAGCACGGGCCATCAGAGAGACAGAAGGTGATGGAGAGCACAGTAGGCTCTTAGTGGTGTGTTTTTGCTTTTGTTTCAAAACTTTTAAATGATTCTTCAAGGCCGTTCCCTAGCAGCAGCCAGAGCGTACTTTTAATTGCTTCTGAGGGCTTTTGCTGACACCTGGAATGAAGTTTACTCTCTTGCTAAGCATGCAGAGCGGGAACTCACCATGTTCCCATTTATAATCCTTTCCCAGTTCCTTTTCGATGGCCATAAAACCATGTTCATCAATCCAACCTAAGGCAGAAGGCAAGGAGTCCAGCCTTCTGTGCAAACAGGGTGCGACAGCCCTGCTTCTCGGCCCCCAAGACCAAAGAAGACTTCTCTTAGGAGCCAAGAAAGGTGGAAGGAGTCTTCCTGGACAGAGAGGTTCACAGTGCACAGCCAAGGCTGTGGCCGCATCGCGTCGGGGGTAAGGAGAGGAGACAGGGTCGCCATGGGCTTGTTCCAGGCCGTCCTCCACTCTCGGAACCTGCTGCTGGTCATCTGCGTCCCTCTGCTGCTGCTGCCTCTGCCCATCCTCCACCCCAGCAGTGTAAGTAGCCATCTGTCCCCTCCCGCCAGGACTTCAGATGGGGGGGAGGAAGACGTGAGGGAATGGGGTGCTTGTGCAGTACCCCAAAAGAGATCATTGTGGGTTGCAAAGAATGGACATGGTTATCTGACAGGAGGCCAAAATACTGGCTTCCTATAACCGTACTTTTCACCGTCTCATCTTACAGCTCTACAACCTTCTTCTGGGTGCCAGAACTGGGGGGGGGGGGGGGGGGGCAGGAGGAAGGAAGAGTCTGTGGCCAATAATGTTTCACAAAGGTCAGAGGGCAGATGGATGGACAGATAAGAAGGACATACTTGCAAGCCCTTATTTGTCAGTGGTCAGCCTGTAACATCTTTATCTCAGTGATACAGGAAGAACTTCTGATCCTGACACTGGACAAGGATGGGGGTTGGGGACTGGACAGCACTGTGGAGTCTATCCACGGTCTGTGGTTAGGACACAGTGGGCTCTGGTGACAAGACGTTGAAACCCATCATTGTTAACATTTCCTATGAACTTTCCAGAAGGAATGTTTATGTTGGCATGCTGTCTCGTTGCCATGTATATGGCCCTGCAATTAGGTGTATCATCTGTACTTTCTCCCCTGTGTCCTTGAAAGGTAGACATGAAGTGATGTAACACAAAGAAATGAGAGCCCCCACATTCTAGACCGTGATCCGCTTTGTAACCATGATTCTGGGAGCAGAGGACGGAAGCTTTGACTGGCATTAACCTTGCTTCTCTTAACTCCTACTTATCTACCTTCCCTTCCTTTCTCTGCCTTCCTGGCTCTAACTTTACCCCTTCCCCTAGCTGCCACTGGTTTCTAGATGTTAGGTAACATAAGCTAAGTAACGATGATTGCGGGTGAGGAAGAGCATCTCCCCTTCAGCTCCCAGAGTAACTTGGTAACTTAGTAAGCTGGTAACCAAGATTAAAAGTTAAGGAGAGGATTAGGATGGCTTTCTTAAAACCAAACTGACTTCAATCATTAGTGAGAAAATAAACACTGCAGATTGCCAGGGAGGCACTGGATTAGCCCTGAGCTGGAATGAGCTGGCAGCGGTTGCTACCGGTGTGTTCCTGAGCTGTGCATCAAATCACTCCATTTTCTGCGTTGAGCAAATTGTGTTGATTTTGTTTTCTTTACTGTCCATGGTTTTTTGTTTTTTTTACTCAGTGTCAGCTTGATTTAAGGGATGTTCATAAGCGACAGTGTCTCCTCTTCTCTGCGGCCATGTTAAGGAGTTCCTGTCTCACTTTAGATCCTATCTCGTTCTTGGGAACATCAACCACTACCCACAGGGAGCAACATCTAGATACCTCACACAGACGCTCAAGCTTGCCTGTCTTCATCCCTTCCAACTTTCTGTGCCAAGTCCTGGAAATTCCTGGATGGACTTGTTGCCTTGGGCTAGAGTGGAGAGGGCTGGCTGAGCCCCTGAGCAAGAGCTGCTGGCCTGCAGTTTTGATAGTTCAATATATGACATGCCACAGCTACCTTTTAAGAGGTATCAAAAGGACCCTTCTTGGGCTGGGAATGTGGCTTACTGGTAGAGTGCTGGCCTAACATACATGAAGCGCTGGGTTTGATTCTTCAGTACCACATACACAGAAAAAGCCAGAAGTGGTGCTGTGGCTCAAGTGGTAGAGTGCCAACCTTGAGCAAAAGAAGCTCAGGGACAGTGCCCATGCCCTGAGTTCGAGCCCCAGAACAGGGGAAAAAATTACCCCTCTCCCCTCCCTTTTTTGTTGTTCAGCTCACTAAATCTGGATGTCCAGACTGTTTATCATATTACAGAAGGAAGACGTTAGGGATGGAGTGTAGCTACTAACACTGAATAGAGCATTTGTCTAGTGTACATGACAAAACTCTAGCACTGACCAAAAGAGAGAGTCAAGAGGAATATCCATCCCCAAAGCCTTCTTCACTATCTCCAGTGAGGTAGAAGTTTCACCCCAATCTCCAGAGCTCACTTTTGTCATTTAGAACAGTAAATGAACAGACTTCCAGCAAGATTTGAATGAGATGTCTCTGGGGTGGTTTTGGAAAGGAATGGTTCCAATCCTAAGTTGGTAGCAAGGTAGGAAATATCCTACAGAGGGAAATGCCACCTCCTTTTGACACTCTACCTTTTTCTGTTGCGTCTAGTGGTTGTTTTGATATGTTTTAAGTTTTGGGGACAGAATCTCAAACCCCACTGAGGCTCAAACTCACGACCCTCCTGCTTCAGCCCCTCAAGTGCTGAAATTGCACCTCTAGGTGCTCCCTCCCCCAATTTTAAACAAAAGTAACAAAGAACTGACAACACTGGCACTCCTTGAATACCCACCAATGCCTGTTGATCCGTGGTACTGATACAAAGAACTAGGGGTTCCAGAATATTCTCCCCAATATGAGAAGAGAGGATTCACTTCAGCTAGCACTGCCAGACATGAGCCAGATGTAGGACACCAGGCCCGTAGGGGGCGCTGCTGTGGATTCCTGGCTACCTGAGCTCACATCCTCTACTCAATCATAAGTCACCTGTGAAGGGGCAAAAGCAAGTTGATGTAGAGTCCATGAGGGAACTAAGTGAGAAACAGATACAACACATTCTAAAGGTGTCTTCCATCCATTCTTCTACTTACGCTAAAGAAAAGTCCAGATACTTTTTAATGGTAGGAGTGTTCTTAATTCTAGGGAGTGGGGAAGGAGTAGTTGGCCCATGGACTTTCCCCAATAACCTATTCTAATTCCTACGTAGTTACAGATGAAAAGTGTGTCTAAATTCGAATGAAAATGGTGCATGGCAGAAGTACAGTCCGTGCCCAACTCCCCCAACCCCAGGCTCCCACCCTCCCCTCTTGTACCTAATCACTTAATTGGTGTGGATAAGAGCTTTCCAGTGAGGGGGAGAGATTCCCTCCCTTTATCTGCACCTGGAATTAAGACCAGTTATTCTTGTCTCTGTTTCTTCCCAGCACAAGTAGGTGAGCTCCTGTGTGGAACTCCCTTCCTTAAGTATTTTTAAGTCTACAACAGAGAGAGCATTTCTCTAAATTGCATTCCTTTTCCAAATGGTATCAATTCTATTGTCTCTTCGGCACCTTCCATAGTTTCATCTTCTCTCTGATCTCGTGTCCCAGTTGGAAATCTCAGTGGGAGCTAGAGTCACCGATCTGTGGGCCCTGTACTCCATAATCCATGGCTGTCAGTCAGGTAGGAGCAAGGTCCAGTCCAGCCAAGGAGGTTCATCGCTTCTGCTGCTCCTTGCTGACCACAGTGACCTTTTGTAGCTTTTATGCAAGTGTTTGAAGAGCTTATTTTCAACTCCAGGGGCTACAAATGGAACAGGATTTGTCAGGTTCCTTGATCAGCTGCCAGACTCAGGCTAGCTCAGACCTGCATCTCAGTGGTTCAGAACCATGTGAAAATGGAAGCTCCCCCAGCTGACTGTATTGTCTATACAATGGCCCTCTGAGTAAGAGCTTCAAGATGTAACGATTATTAAGACCTTGGACATCGACGTCCCCCGAGAGTCAGCCCTGACCTTCTTAAAACCTATTCATCAGCATCCTTCAGAACAACCAGTTATTGGAGGCCAAGGTTACGGAGGGCTGGGTTTGATAAACGCATCACACTTATTTACCCTGGACACCCCTGGTTGTACAGTGACCAACCTACTGAACTGGAAAAAAAATGCTGGCAAATTTCCAGGTCTCCCTTTCTGTCTTCAAAACTATTTCTATGACATCAGGCTGAGGTCTCTAAGAGCAGTGAGCACCATGTGGGGGTGTCAAAACTAAGAAGTGACTCCTGGCAGCAAATGGGCAGAGGCCAAGGTGTTGCTAAAACATCTCTGCACAAAGCCACCCCACAACAAAGAATTGTTCAGGCCTAAGCATCAGAATCAGACTCAAGAAAACCTGAGCCAGGAATGTATTCTTCTTCCTCCTCTAAAATGAGCGATCTGGTCTTTGAATCACCATTTTTCCCTAACTCTCTCCCCTATCAAGATTCTATTCAGTCTCTTTCTATCTCACTCACACCTACCACACATACACACACACACACACAGAAAAAGACTTACCTGTTCAGTCTATTACAATATGATAGAGCCTCAAGTCAAACATTAAAGGGGAAATAGTCAATAGTTCTTGCATAAAACTTATTGGGTTCAAATTTACTACTAATCTGGGCACAGTGTCACACCCCTGAAGTCCCAGTTATTTAGGAGGCTGAGATGAGGATACCTTGAGCACATGGGTTTGAGACCAGACTGGACAACATGGTGAAACCCTATCCCCTCCCCCACCCCCGCCAAAGAAAAGAACACGTTAAACTGAGTGGTTTCAGCAATTAGTTCAAAAGCAGGGGGGGTTAATTCCACTAAAGCAATTTTGAAGTCTTCAAGTAAAGTGTTACCTGGGATACAATATAGAAATCAAATGGAAGCAGGTCGCCTTTGATTGGGGTGACGCTGGATTCAAGGCCTATTGATGCCTGGGAGGTGCTTAAGATACACCGAGGACGCCCAGCCCAATGAGAACACAGTTATGGGCTGACCTTGAGGATCATTTCTCTCATATGGGAACATAGCACACACATACCTGTGCTGAACTCAGGTTGGCTGACCTCAGCCTCACCTGTGAACCAATCACACACCTGGATCTCATCTTCAGCTACTCTAAGAATTGCTGGTGTCATCTGATCAACCTGATCAGCCCCCCCAGTCAAAGCTCTGACTCCACTTTGATCAATTACAACCTTGGGTCTGGATGTTTTACACAATTCTGCTCTCCACCTTCCATAGTTTCAGGGACCAGCAGAACTGTAGGATCAGAAACCCCCGGGTCCAGCCGTCACCTTGCTAAACACACACACCACATGCCAGACGGGCCACCCCCCCACATGAAAAGAGCTACCATAACCTCTTCAACAAAGGAAGGAGAGGCCCCAAGGGATATCTACCACACTCACCTGCCACATACAGCTTTGTATCTCCTAGGACTGTGTCCAGGGGTCCACATGGAAGGCCAAGTGTCAGCCCGGGGTGACTGTCATATAACTAGCCACCTCTTTCCTCTCCCTCCAGGAGGCCTCCTGTGCTTATGTGTTGATCGTGACGGCTGTGTACTGGGTGTCCGAGGCGGTGCCTCTTGGAGCTGCTGCCCTCGTGCCTGCCTTCCTCTATCCATTCTTCGGAGTTCTCCGATCCAGTGAGGTTAGTCCACCGGTGAGCCCGCCCCCTGCTCAGATCCTGCTGGGCCAATGATGGAAAGTGATGTAGACTACCAAAGCACTCTGGAGGAGGGGCTTCTTCCACCTGCTCAAACAGCCCCTGAGCACCTTCTATTCCTCCCCCTCGGCCTACCCTTCTCGTCTCCTTCAAACCACTCAAAACTCGAGTCTTCAGGAAGCCTTCATTGATTAAACACACCTGATTGCTCCTTTAGTTGGAACTATATGATTGGTACTCTACAAGTAGGTTGTGATGGATCTTTTTCAGCCTCTTTATAGATCCAGTTGGATCACTAAGCACACAAAGGCAGAAAGCAGACCTCCCATTTGTTAGCTATCTCCCTATACAGCTGAGCCTAGAAAAGTAGATGCTTGCTGGGTGCTGATGGCTTACACCTGTAACACTAGCTGCCTGGGAGGCTGAGCTCTGAGCACTGAGGTTTGAAGTTAGCTAGGTCAGAAACGTCTGTGAGACTCTTTTCTTCAAATAACCATCAGAAATCTGGAATAGAGGTATGGATTAAGTGCTAGAATGCCAATCTTGAGTGAAAAAGCCAAGTAATAAGGGGAATCAAGCTTCAGTACTTACTGGTGCATGGACTTGTGCACATACACGTACACACAGATAATCAATGTTTGTTGACTTATAACTTATTCCAGATTGTGCATGACTGTTCTCTACCTACAGTCTATTCACTTCTATGACATTCTCTAAAGCTCTAACAGAAATTGTTGATATCAAGCCCATCTTGTGGCCACATTTCAGAGCAAACATTTACTCCTATTATAAGTAAAGAAGAAGAAAATAGCCAGGGAAGGAACAAGATGAATAAGGTTCTTGTTTATTCACACCTGGCTCCATTTGGGAGGTCTTATGGTCTCTGATCTCTGCTCAGAGTTTCTGATGATAAAAACTGACTAGCAGAAGTATGATAAAAGGCAGAAGAGCACAGAAAAATAAAGAAAGGGAACTAATGTTTGCATTCTACAGTACAAAGAATTGGGCACTATATCAAGTGCTGTATTTGTTATTTACGACAGAACTTCTAAGATCTATAAGGCTGGTGTTAATATTTCCAAGCATGAGGAAAGAGACTCAGAGAGTTGGAAACTTACCTGAAGTCACATGACAGAAAGTGAAAGAACTAGGTTCAAATTCATATTTACTAGACTTCAACATCTATTTTTTTCTTTTTTTCTTTTTTTTTTTTTTTTTTTGTGGGTCGTGGGCGCTGTCCCTCAGCTCTTCAGCTCAAGGTGAGAGCTCTACCACTTGAGTCACAGTACCACTCCCGGTTTCAGATGATTAATTAGAGATAAGAGTCTCACAGCCTTTCCTTCCCAGGTTGGCTCTGAACCATGATCCTCAGATCTCAGCCTCCTGAGTAGCTAGGATTACAGGCGTGAGCCACCAGCGTCCGGCTCAACATCTATATTCTTGGTTATTAAGGTGCAAGGAACACATTGTGTATTTTAAAAGGTACCAGTGATCCTAGCATGTAATCCTAGCTACTCAGGAGGCTGAGATCTGAGGAGTGTGGTTCCATGATCCAGGAACCATGTGGAACCATGATCCAGGGCAGAAATGTCTGTGTGACTCTTATCTACAATTAACCACCCAAAAAGCCAGGAGTGGAGCTGTGGCTCAAGTGGTAGAGTACTAGCGTTAAGAGCAAAAGGGACAGCACCCAGGCCCTGAGCTCAAGCCTCAGTACTGGAGAGAGAGAGAGAGAGAGAGAGAGAGAGAGAGAGAGAGAGAGAGAGAGAGAGAGAGAGAGAGAGAGAGAGAGAGAGAGACTATGTGCTTCATGATATAATCGATCCATAGTGTAAACTAAGAACTATAAGTCTCTTGATCTCTGTAATATGAGAAAAGAGGAATGAATCAGAGCCTCTGGACCTCTGGGAAGTCTTAAACCTGGATAACAGACCTTTGTTGAAAGTCCAAAGATAGAACTATGTGATCTCTTAACCATCATGCTGCAGAGAACATTTTGTGTATCTATAGGACAGACTTGTTTTGACCTTCGGTTTCTTTTTCTTCTTTCTATGAGTATTCCTGTTCTCAGAGTCTCAGAAAGGAGAGGCTACCTGCACACTGCCAGCTGAGCCTTTATCCCTGGAGACAAGCACAACAGCGACATCCTAAGGGGCAATACAAAAACCAGTCTGGGACGAGAACCGCCAGGCAGTCCCTCCAATGTTTCCTATTCTTTTATGGAAATAGAATAGGTATAGTGGGTTTTTGTATCTACCGAAAGAAAAATCAAACTTACATATGACTTTTCTTAAGCAAAGTGTACAAACTTGTTCTGCAGGTTTCCTTTCTAAATTATAAAAAAAAAAGAAAAAGGAAAAGGAAAACCTCCCTCATAGGGACAGGGGGCGAAAGTAGAGGGTAGTGAAGGAAAACACTGGAGCTTGGAAAGACCTGAATCCTAAGTAGCATTCTAAAGTGAGATAACTAATGGTTTAGAGACTTAATCTTTGTATTTCTCCACAGGCAATCTAAAGACCAACAGTGTGCTTTTAGCTTTAAAGTAGCTGAAATCTCTCTTTCTCCCAGGGCTGTCCACAGCTGGACTCCCATAGGTGGTCCTGTCAGTCCATCTCCCTGTAGAGATGTTGCTAGGCAACACCTATCCAAGAACGGTCCCTTTACACAACCAGGAAGACCCAACAGGGAAAGGCTGGGGAGGCAGCAGTTTGTTGGGGTTCACTTGACTTTAAAAAAAATTATTGTTAAGTTGTTGTACAAAGAGGTTACAATTCCATATTGACTTGGCTTTACAGAGAGAGAGACAGAGACAGACAGAGAGAGACAGAGAGAGAGATAGAGGAGGGGAAAAATAATAACAAAAAGCTAGTCCTGAGGAATTAATCGTGGCTATTGCTGCAGGCCGGAGGAGTGTGAGGGCATGTTTTCTCATTTGAGGAGAAAAATCTTAATCTGATGAAGTAGCTTTGGCCAGCAGTGATAGTGCTGAGCTACAGGGAGCAGCTTGATCCAAATATAGTCTGCTGAGCTGACTTTCCTAGCTCAGATGAGAGGAATCTATCAAAAGGGTGGACTATGTGGGTTGTAGCCCTTTGTGAACCAGTTAACTTTACAGAAACTATCTATCTCTAGTGGCTAACCAATGCTGTGGCTCCCGAAGCACACCGCCAAATCATCTGTGTGCCATGCTCCAAACCCAACTTGTGCTTGACCATCCCCCAACTATGACTTCAACCATTCATCCACCTTGGAATATTCTCTCCAATTTCTTCAACTTTTAAAATCCTACTGTCTTCCATGAACCTTTGCCAAAGGCTCAACTGGGGCTTGAACTCTGGGCCTGGGCACTGTCCCTGAGCTCTTTTTTGCTCGAGGCTAGCACTCTCCCACTTGGAGCCACAGCACCACTTCTGGTTTTTGAGTGGTTCCTTGGAGGTAAGAGCCTTGTGCAAACTTTTCTGCCTAAGCTGGCTTTAGAACTGTGAACCTCAGATCTCAGCCTCCTGAATAGCTAGGATTACTATCATCTTCTCTCCTCTCCGCCTCTTCTATGTTGCTTGAGGTATTGATAGCCATATCAATCTATTTGGCTGATTTACTTTCTGTAGTAGAAGGACACACAGTGTCTACCAGAAGTAGTGTTGAGCTACAGGCATGGAATATGAATGCAAGAGCTCGGGAACAGCTTTTAGGGAAAACCCAGGCCTAGGAACTACTTTGAGTAGTAATTACTACTCTCTTCTACCTCCAGCATGTGCACACTCAGACAGACAGACAGACACACACACACACACACACACTCCTCCTTAGCTATGAGCTGTCTCCTTGGCCCTGAACTACAGGCCTCTGGAGGAACAGAAGCAGCCCCAGCTGGGATCACAAGTTGTCCCCACAGCCAATTGGTGCTTGTGTCTGATGTCAGGAATCTTCTTCCCTCTTAGCTCTTGATCTTTCTGACCTTCTGAATGTCTGCCCGTAGCCTAGACCCTGCCTTTCTCTATTTGTATAAACCCAAGGGGCATTTAACTCTGAGCTCTGCCCTTTTGGCTTCTGCCCCGTGGGGGCTGAGCCTCCTTCTGCATGCAGGCCCTGTAGGCATATGAGCTGAACCTCAGGCCCGTCACCTGCCTATGCAGATCAGCTATGCTCCTCACCCTAAGCCATCCAGGCACAATTCCAGATGTCACATATCTCATCCTTGTGCAGCACCATAGATCTTGTAGGATCTTGAGAAGACTTACCTCAGTGTTAAGGGGGAGCCAACCCAGGGACCTAAAGGATTGTACTGCCAAACTGTTCAGGTGAACAAAATAAGCCTCAAAGTAAGTCCATTACTAGAACCCGCCAGTAGCCTTTCAAGGAGGCTGTGACATCTTGGCTCTTTGAAGTGGCATGCCTACAATTCACTGTGCTCCCGAAGGAACCCCACCGAATGCCACCTGAGTCTATGGCAGGAGAGTAGACACCATCACTTCTGTGTATCCTCTGGCTCAAAACAGGGAGGGGTGCTGGGGGGGTCAGAAGATTCCTGCCACCATCATGGGCAGGTAGAGAGGGTCAGGATTCAGGTTTGGAGCAGAGTAGAACTCAGCCTGAGCCCAGCATTGTCAACTGACTGAGCAAGTTCTGCAATGACATCTACATGCCATTTACTCATGACAGTATAGAAATATCTATGAAAACATCCCTCAGCCAGGCACCAGTGGCTCATGCTATAATCCTAGCTACTCAGGAGGCTGAGATTTGATGATTGCAGTTCTAAGCCAGCCCTGGCAGAAATGTCCCCATGAGACTCTTACTTCCAATTAACCACTCAAAAACCAGAAGTGGAGCTGCAGCTCAAAATGGTAGAGTGTCAGCCTTGAGCAAAAGAGCTCAGGGACAGCGTCCAGACTCTGAGTTCAAGCCCCACGACTGACAAAACAAAACAACCCTTATACAGGCAAGATCTAATGCTACCTTCTCTCTGTACATTCTTTGTGAGAAATAGAGGTGCAACCTCTCCTCTCATGACACTTAACAAAAAGAGCCTGAAACAATGTAACATATAGTCACCCTGCCCTTACCCATGGGGAATATGTTAAAGAGCCTCCCAGTGGGTGCCTGACCCCACTGGTAGCACTCTGCCCTATGCATGCTGGGTTTTCCTATGGGCAATGTCCTATAGCATCGCCACGTAGACCACAGGGAAGAGTGCTCCATGTCTTCCACACTGGTGCTTCCTTTGCATTGGTACTCCTGCATCTTGGGACTGTTAAGTAAAATAAAAGCTACTTTAACATAAGTACTGTGACTCAGTACCAGTGGCTCTGATGACTAACATGGCTAATGAATGACCAACAGATGGGTAGCATGTACATTGAGCAAGAGTAGGACTCGTGTCCCCTTAGACAGGATGGAGAGTGGAATGGCATGTTATTTTTGTCATGCTACTGAGAATTAGCACACAGTTTAAAACTGATGATTATGAAAATTAAAAGTTCCTATTCCTGAGATTTTCCACTTAACATTTTCCAACCACAACTGGCCTCGGGTAACTAAAACCACAGAGAGCAAGACTAAAGGAAAACTAGTATATCTAAATAGCAAGGAATAATTCTGTGTCCAAGGAAGGTAATACTTTTTTTAAAGCAGAGAAATTAGTTAATATGCCACACTTAACCAGATTCTGGCCTTGGAGACCCTAAACCTAAGCCAAGTGAGAAAGGACTTTTGAATAATCTCACCTTTCACTTTAGAAAGTCCTCACCTCCTGATGTCTCTTCCTTCTCTTATTCTCCTCATTTGCTCACACATTCCTACCTGTCCACCTCCACCTGCAGCCTTGAGCCTTTTTCACTTTGATGAAACATTTGTTGACCGTTTTTCTATATGCCAAGCACTGTTGTAAGAGTCTATCTGAGATATCTTACCCAAATCTCATGTCCTGGTAGACTCAATGAGCTAAGGATCGCTGCCATTGCCTCTTGAATGGTTGGCAGGTTGGGTACAGAGGTCCTGTGTGGTAAGTACACCTCACCTGTAGGGGGACAGCCAGAATCTGACTCCAGAGCCTACACTCTTCACGGTGTTCCTCTGCCACATTCTTCTAGCAGCCCCTGTGAGCTCATCCTTTCTCAACGCCTGTCCTCTCCAAGGTCAGTGAGGTGGCCTCCTGGGAAAAACCACAGTGTAGAAGAGCAGGGAAAAAAAGCCATCAAAGTGCCAACCTTGTGCTCCATGCCCCGTACTCCTGGGAGAAGCACCCATTTAGGTCTTAATTTCTCTTTACAAATCACTCTAACATGATCCGTGATCTGATTTCCCAAGTCAAAGACAATTCATCACAGAATATTAGAAAGCGAGGAAAGCGCCATTAATGGCCTGTACCCTGCTAAAGGGGAAGTGGCAGCACCTACGAATAAGACTGAAAAGCTATAAAGTGCCAAACATGGGGATGCAGGGACAGACAGCAGCCTGGACTGCTAGCTGGGTACAAGAACTATGTGGGCTCTGCTAGTCTGAGGGGTGACCCCAGAGAGCTGGCACACCTCTGATAGGAGGCTATCAGAATGCTGGGGCTCTATTAATAAAAGCAGGGAGGAGACAACACATTTCAAAAGCTGTGTAAGCTAATCCCCAAGAATCCTAGGGCTCCGCTGTTCCCTGGGGAGGCTTCTAAAGAAGCAAGGTTTTATTGTGAAAGAAAAAAAAAATCAATGGGCTAGAAAAAAATAATAAAGCAATACCACTGGGCAGGATTTTAATTTAGAAAAGTGAAAAGGCAAGCCCTGGGAGCATTGCTCTGGGCATGAGCCTCCGCCCTGGGTACAGCGGACTTCAGACCAGACCAGCCTTTGTGCAGAGCATTTTGTAAACAGGAAGAGTCAACTAGCACTCGTGGCTGTCCATGCAGCAAGCCACACTAGCTGGGATTGCAGGTATCATTTAATCTTTGGAACAACTTTACAAGGTAGAGACTCTCATAAGTATTTTTAAGATGGGGAGGGCTGGGGGAAATGGAGGCCAGAAAGCTCGAATATACATGCCTAGAGTCCCACAGCCAAGACATGTCTGCCTCAGGAGTCCTTGCTCTTTCCACTTGACTCTGCTACCTCTGTAGTCCCAAACTCCAGCGTAAGTCCCAGGCTGCATCCGAAGTGCGTGGCAATATTTGTGAGTCCAGAAGTCCACAAAATAACCAATGAGGAACTAGCACAGTGCCAGCCTGCCACTGACCATGCTGGGTCTGGCTGCAGGTCTGGGCCTCTAGAGCCAGTTTCAGAACCCTTGATTACCACTGAAGATAAGAAATGTGTGCGGTCCCATATGTGCTGGAGATTCAGGAGAATTCTGGTTACATCTGGTTTCCATTTGGCCCACCGTGCAGGATATGTTGTCTAGTAAGCTTTAGATTCGAATGGACCTAGATTGATACTCTCCTACCTCCACCCCTGCACTATGATCCTGGAAATGTGTCTTCACTTCTCTAAGTTTACTGATGGTTAGTGTGAGATGCTAACAGGTTCTGCTTCTGAGGAGATCTGAGGGTCACAATTCAAACCCAGTCTCGGCACTCCAGTGAACAACTAGCAAGCAGGAAGTGGAGCTGTGGCTCAAAGTTGTAGAGCACTAGCCTTGAGCAAAAAAGCTCAAAGACAGCACCCTGAGGTCAAGCCCTACAACTGACCAAAAAAAAAAAAAGTAATTAAATTTTTAAAAAATGTTTAATTAAAAGCAAGTATGTAATATGCCTGGCAGTCAGAAGGCTCTGGATCTATGGATTTCATTCCTTTCCACTGAGCCAAAACCCAGAGGCATGATGGGATGCGGAGAAGACATGTTTTGTCAGCCATCTTGCAAAGTAAATAAACCTGGTCATATGGACTCTTGCGTAGCATCTGAGGAAATACACACCATGGGCTGGTGGAGGAAACCTCCCTGAGAACGAGGTGCCTGGTATCGGCCATGGGGTTCCCTTCTTCAAAGTCAGAGAAGGAAGCCCTGTTGGTGCCACAGAGTGTTTCCTGAAAGCCTGGGGGCACCTTGAGAAGGTTCTAGAACCTACCCAGCAGATAGCCAGCAGTCCTCCCAGCTTCCTTCTTCCACTCGGTGACAGCAGTCCTACCTTTCCCCTCTCTCCCCCCACAGGGGTCTCACACTGTCCAGAGCAGGGTGCCTGCTCTGCTATCAGGGAGCATGCCTGACTTTTGTCAGCTTGGGAGTAAGCTGGCGAACAAGAACTAAGTTAACCAAAAAAGCACAGGCTCCTCCTCCCAGAAAATAAACACAGGACCGATGCTCACACTCTACCAATGACATTTCCATGCAAGACAAGCAAAAAGGAAAAAGCAAAGCTTTGATACTACCCAACTGCTACCTGCATAGAGTTTTACAATAATACCAAAGGACTTATAATGAAAAAAAATTAAGTCTTATTACCTCCTCTCCCCCAGGTCCACCCTCAGACTCTAACTTGTGTGTGTGTGTGTGTGTGTGTGTGTGTGTGTGTATGTTTACATGCATGTGCATATACACACATTAGTACAAGGGTTTGAACTCAGGGCCTGGATGCTGTGTCCTTGAGTTTTTTACTCAAGTCTAGCACTCTACCACTTGAGCCACAGCTCCACTTCTAGCTTTCTTTTTGGTGGTTGACTGGAGATAAGAGTCTTACAGATTTTCCTGCCCAGGCTGGCTTTGAACTGCTATCCTTGTAGCTCAGCCTTCTTACTAGCTAGCGATACAAGCATGAGCCACTGACATCTAGCACCAGCTCAATAACTTTTAACTCGGATGCCTGATTCTTCCAGCATTAAGCACTCCCTATATTCCTATATGAGAGAGATATAGTTCTTGAGTCATTCGTTTTAGGCATCATCAGTTGACTTCCAGTTATAGCAGATAAGGATTTGATTTCTTCCCCCAATTTCCTTCCCTCTCCTCCTCCTAAGGTAGCTACCTCAAGACTTGTTAATTCAATAATCAACATGTCACATTTAGGTGCTTGTGCAAATATTGTGCAAATATTGTTCAAATGCCACATTTTACTGTATTTACATTTCCATTCCTGTTCAATTTTTATTTTTCCTTGCAGTTAAAAATGTCCTTGTCTTCTCACTTTCAGAGGAGGTTTTAAATCAGAAGCTTAACTTTTCTGTATCTTTTCCTCTCAATGTCTGCCACAGTTCCTCCAGTCAGGGGCAGGTCTCATTGCTATCACAAATATTTATTGAGCAGCTGCTCTTCTACATTATTCTGGTAAGGATTAGGGGACTTAAGAAGGTACACAGTCCTTGGCCATGGGCAGCTTAAAACTTAAGTAGAAGACAAATGATAAAATAAGCAACAATTCAAGCAACGCCCCCAAGCACTCTGTTGGTATATGGAATTAATTAGCATCTACAGAGAATGTTCTGGAATCTGAGGCTAGAACCACAGGAAGGTTTTCTGGAGGGCACCAAACCTTAACAGGGCTTTGAAATCTGTGCAGAATGTTCAGCCAGAGAGGAAGACACGATGCTGTAAGTAAGGGAGTCACCGGAAGATTCGCTGCTGCCCCACAGAGCAAACAGCATTTCAATGAGCCGAGATCTCAGTTTACACATCATTAAAGAGGGAAATCAAGTTTATAACGGGTGCTATGGCTAAGTAAGAGAAAAATCCATATTCTTTGAAAATACACATTGAAATAGTTAATGGAACCAAAAAATATGTGTAATTATCTTCAAATGGTTTGGGCAGAGACTGGAAATGTACCCAAGATAACTTTCAGGTTATTCCTTGTACTGTTTTTATTTTCAGGGTTTGTCTGGAACCATACAATTATTTGGAATTATTCAATAATTTTCCTTAAAAGAAATAAGGCATTCACGCACATCCTCCTGGTTTACCCCTCTGGGAGAGCCAGTAACATTCTTGCTTCTCTTTGCACATTCTCCAGAACCATTAAATCTGCTCTCTGTCTGCCAGAAAGGCTCCTCCTAGGTTTGTGTGGTAGGCTTGGGTCCACATTTACTGGAAAAAAAGTGAATTTTACCAATAAATTTAGCTGTCGGAAGAAAATGATCAGGGTATATTGATAAATGAGGGAAGAAGCAAGATATGAAACTCTGCATACTACCTAAAGCCATGTATGTGTCTATGTAAACATGAGAAAAAGGAATTAAGGGAACATATAAGGGTATTGACAAAAGTAGGATTATGAGTCATTTATCTTTCAATTTTTCTAAAATTTTAAAGTTTACCACACTGAGCATAAACTCATTTACTAGTTAGAAAGTAAAATAATGTTCTAAAAATAATAAATGTAAGATTTAGACCTTAAGATTATTTTAATCATTATAAAGATCTATATAAAATTACATGTTCGCAAGCTGGATACCAGTGACCTACACCAATAATCCTAGCTACTCAGGAGGCTGAGATCTGAGGGCTGTAGTTCAAAGGCAGCCCAGGCAGAAAAGTCTGTGAGACTCTTATTGCCAATGAACCAACAAAAAGTGAAAGAAAAAAAAAAAGCTAGAAGTAGAGCTGTAGCTTACGTGGTAGAGTTTTAACCTTGAGCAAAAAAGCTCAGAGACAGTACCAAGTCCCTGAGTTCAAGTCCCAGGACCAGTACCTAAAATTTTAAACAACAAAATTATGTGTTTATTCTTCAAAAATCATATTCATATTTACATTTCATATTTCTAAAAATGGAGAATATCTGTCCTATGGGGTTATTGGCTAGGTTAAATAAAATCATTTTTATGAAGTGCTTACTTAGCATACTGGCTGACCAAGGTAAGTGTTCAGCAGATGCTATCCTAAAATACCTATTATTTTATTTTAAAATATTGTTATTAGTATTTTAAGATGTCTGTTTATTTTAGCTGGTGCTGTAGCTCAGCTGACTGCTTGCTTAGTATATGCAAGGCCCTGTGTTCAATTGCTAGAATCAGAAAAAAATGGCTTTGACGGATTGGTTGATTGGTTTCTTGTTTTGTCAGCACTAGAACTGGAAGCCAAAGCCTTATATGTGCAAGTCAGACACTCTAACACTAGAGCTATACCCTGGGCCATTTTTGCCTTTGTTATTTTTGTCCAGGACTAGTCTGGGCTTCTGTGTAGCTGAGATTTGCAGGCATCACCACACCAAGCTGGTTGGTCTTACTAACATTTTTCCTGGGCTGGCCTAGAACTATGATGCTGCCAATGTCCACCACCCAAAGGTAGCTGGTATTGCAGGTGTATGCCACCATGCTCGACAATAACCAGTTATTTGAACCATCCTCCCTGTTTCACTTCTTTTGGTATCTAACGTTTACGGATGTGGTCTGTGCTGGTGCTGGGCTCTGGGTCCAGAAGCATGGCTGACTTCCTCAGCCTCCCTACAGGTGGCTGCTGAGTACTTCAAGAATACCACGCTGCTGCTGGTGGGGGTCATCTGCGTGGCGGCTGCCGTGGAGAAGTGGAACTTGCACAAGCGCATCGCTCTGCGCATGGTCTTGATGGCCGGAGCCAAGCCGGGCATGTGAGTCACAGTTGGAAGTGCTGGGTGAGGTTCGTCCCTCCTGCTCCCAGAATGCCTCTGGGTGGGGGAAGTGGGGCTGGCCCAGGGCAGGACGTGACCTTAGCTTGCATCTGTGGAGACATTCCCTGGGGAGACATTAACACCGAAATCCTGGGCCTCCCCATCACTGAAACAATTTACCTACCAACCTGGACTGACTGACTGCAAGAGTGGGCAGGTCCCAACATACAAGTTTCATTAGGCAGCATAAGGTGGGCCATCAGAAATGGTTTTCGGCCTTTTTCCTGGGTGTTAGGAAAGAGACTGGATGAAGGTCTTTCCCTTTATCATCTAAGGATCTAGAGATGCTCTCTCCCATCCATCCACCCTAAGCATTCCTCAGACCTTCACACCACACACTCGAGACACCTTGCATTTGACCAGGACCTTAGCTGCATCCTCTTTCCACTCTCCTGTCATGAAAGCCGGGTGGGTAAGATTCCCAAGAATGTGTGGCAATGGCAATGTGAGCTTCCCTCCTGCTGTATTGGACTCCTTCCTTGAAATTCCCTTTGGAAGTCTTGGCCTTCGAATCCACAACTGTCCTGCTACATTTTACCTAAGGCTTTTGAGCTCTTCGGGAGCCAGAGTATAAAGAAATCATACAGTCATACAGCATTCATTTCAGCATAGGCATGTAGACACACACGTGTCTAAAAATGGGTTCCTGTCTCCCTGCTTGTCAGGCGGAGGTGCTGACTACAGCTTTATCTTCCCCCAGCCCTCCACCCTTGCTTGATGGCACACAACAAAATTCTCTTATAGACTCTTGGAAATCTCTGTGGACTATCTCCAAGAATTTCCATTCGTTTGTGTGGTTGCTTTTCCCGGTTTACCTCATTGCCCACAGTTCCACCTTCGTTCTGTGTGGCTGACACATTGTACAGAACAGGCAAACGCATGTCCCCTGTGAACTCAAGGAGAACACCATCGAGACTGAGGTCTATTCAGGCCTAAGCACTGTCCCCACATTGCACAGACTCCTCTACAATAATAAACTTGGATCATTGTTATGTTCTCTTACCTTCTGGAAACTATGGGTACCCATTGCACAATATTTTCTGAGTCAAAGAGAAAGAATTTGATGATTATCTTCATTCATGTTTTCTTCCCAGCTAGATGTCAGCTGGAAATGTGTGCACAACTAGTGACACAGGGGTACTTTGGTGACACTGGGGCTCTACGCTCAGCATGTTGGCTGTGTGGAGAGTAGGGGGCAGAGCAGTGAGCTCCGGGCATTAAGCTCTACTTGCTCATGAATAACTTTGGAGATTTGCTGCAAAACAAGGGATGTAAGGTATTCATGAAATGGCTGGCGCCAAGGGTAGAAAAAGAATTCCTTGGGACACAGAAAGCACACATCACAGAGTTCCACAGTGAGGGATGAACAAAGGTGAAGTCCATAGCCTGTGAACCACCTACCAACACTAGTCTAGTCTATTACTTGAGCAAGGGCTTACGGCCTCTAGTCCATGACGTATGACTCGCTCATTGGACAGACCTTGAAGTGAATGCTTACTTGTGCCAAGTGCAGGAGTACACAGCTAAATGTGGCACTGTGGAGGGCATTAGGACCCAAGCACCAAGAGGTTGGTAGGAGAGCCCCTAAAAACGGGCTCCGTGAGGTTCACCGCTGGGTCCTTTTTGCTCCTGCTCTGCCCAACCTTTCCTGCCTTCCAGGCTGCTGCTCTGCTTCATGTGCTGCACCACCATGCTGTCCATGTGGCTCTCCAACACCTCCACCACCGCCATGGTGATGCCTATTGTGGAGGCCGTGCTGCAGGAGCTGATCGATGCTGAGGACGAGCAACTCATGGCGGGCAACTCCAGCCCAGAAGAGGCCGAGACTATCAGTACAGTTGGCTGGACTTCATCTCCCTTTGGCTCCTCCAGCCTCTCCCTCGAGGCCCTGATAGTCTCACCTTATGATATTGCCCCCACTTAGGGTCCATCCCTCTGACCCATGGCCTTCACCTGGGCCCTGTATCTTATCTTCACTCATCCCTTGATCCTATACCAGCCCCCCGCCCTAACCAGAAGCTGCTCTGATTCCCATTTCCATCCTTTTCTCTACTGTTCTCTGCCCCAGGTGCTCACGATTTCTTCCTTCAGGCCAGAAAGAAGGGAAGTCGTAACCCAGCACACCTCTGACCCTTAGCCCCTGATCTCCCCGCCCAGTGTCAGCCCAGCCCCCACGTCTCATTTCTTGTGTTTCTTTGCTACTGTAGATAATGTAAACAACAGCCAACCCTCTTTGGAACTCATCTTTGTCAATGAAGAGTGAGTATGGCCATCCTCCCAGACAATGCCTCTTGGGGCTCATTGAAAAGGTCAGGAAAGATGAGATTAAAAACAGCTTTTTTCAATGTATGGACTGAGCTCACCATCTTGAGCCACTTTCCACGATCTTGAGGGAGACTCTCTGAAGCCCAGAACACTGCGGGGATGAGGAAAGAAATAGACTAACATCAAATCTGAGTGGCTATAACTTGCTGTCCAGATAGCTAACAAGCACAGTTTTGTCTAAATTGGGAGAGTCCTCTACTAAGGGAAAACACTTCCAGCAGAGATGTCACTGGAGATCTGCGGAGAATCACCAACTCTTTTAGACACATCGGAAGTGGTCTTACTAGATGCAGTCTTATTCAAAATGGCAGAGAAAGATTAGGGGACAGGTAAGGGACTAGAGGACCTCTGGTGACAGCCATGTATGGTAGGAAGAAGAAACTAGGAACGAGGAAATAAAGTCAGACATTCTGGGGAAGCAGAAGCGCTGGCAGGCGACTGGGAGAGTCTTACATTAAAATATGGTCTTCCAGACATCCTGTGTTAAAACCTGTAAGATTAGAAGTTGGATTTGTGATAGAGCTGAGCTTTATAATTTGCCCTTTTCATTAATAATAATGAATCACATTGAGTTCAGTGATGTGACAGCGGCACAGATGCAGAAGGAAGCCATCAGGAAATGGCTTTTTCTCTTACCCCTGACTTCAGTCACAGCCTGTGTCCTCTTTGGCAGAAGCCACAGCCCTTCTGGTCCCTTTCAGATGGAATGATATTAGTTTCACATACTCGGCTCTATCCAGGCCATGTTCACACTAAACTTCACTCTTATGCAAGGCGCTTCCCACGTCTTCTGTGCCACGCCAGCCTCTTCTCAGCCCACGCCCGCAGAAGCAATGAGGAAGTTCACTCCTCTTCTCCCTCTTCTCCCCTCTTCTCTTCTCCTAGCCTCATCTAACCTTTCTTCTCTCTGCCTCCCCCTCGCTGCTGTTTTTGTTTTCCCTGAGGTAGGAACCGAAATGGTAGGGTACAGGAAAGATACAAGGTCCAACGAGTCTAGCCCAGAGTCTCTAGAGTCTATGTCTGGTGGCTTCTTTGAAATTTGGAGCCTAGCTCCAAAGGCTGCCTGCCTTGAGGGTTTGTGCCACACCCCCGGAGGGGCCTCTGCACAGGCCTGGCCCAGTGTCAGGTTGTGCACTTAGATGACTGCTCAGCCCTTCCTTGGCCTGTGTTCTGGGCTGTGCCTGTTCAGATGGCTATAGCCCAGCTTCCTTCTGGAAGATTCAGCATCACAGCCCTGCTGAAGGACCATGGATAGGGTGAGCTACACCATTGCTGTGGACCTTTCATTGTGCTGGCTTCTTGCATTGCCCTTTCCATATGAAAACATGTATCTCCTAACTCCAGCGCCAGAACGCAGCTCTCTCTAGACTTCTCAGCGTCTTCTGTGTAGGGGGAGGGGTGGGGGGAGGGCCAGGGCCATATGGCAATCTTCTCTCATGCACAGTGCCTCCCTTCCCCTCTGGTACATGGAGGACGTCTTTTGTCTGCCCTCCTCAGCCAGTCAGAGAAAAAAGAAGAAAAATAGCACAGCACATCCACCAAAGAACATTGGACACCAAGCCCCCATCCCCTTCTGTCTTGCCCTAATGGAATCTGGAGCTGGGTGATCGCCACAGGACACTATGTGTGCATGCATGTGCATCCTCCACTCTCATCCACCTTAAGACAAACCCAAAACACCCCTTGAGCACTAGTGTGTCGGTGCGCCCACCAGTGTGGGCGGGACTTGGCACGTGCAGTTAACTGTCCCCCTTGAAGTATCTCCCCATCTTCTTTCTCACTGGCCTTTCCTTCTGTTCTTTCTAGATCTATGGCTTTCCCCCCACATCAGCCAGCGAGGACGTGGTCAGGGCACAGGTTCTCCAGGGAGACCGACAGGCTCCCACCCGGGTCGCTAGCATCCCAGTGCTAAGCTGTGGTATAAATGGAGGGGGTGACCCTGGTCCCATGGATCTGTTGTGAAGATTAGCAATGTTGTGAGGAATAAAGTCTATACTGAAGTGCTTCATACCAAATAAGCTCTCTGGGCTCACTATTATTAGGAGTGTTAGCATTGTTTTCCAAGGAAACGTACTGCCCCTGTCCTCAGGAGGAAGCGAGCCCCTGGCTCCTTACAGCATCTCAGAGAGTGTAGAAGGCTGGGGTGAGATGATTTCCCTCTGTCAGCCAGAAGACTAGAATGCACAGCTTAAACCCCTTACACTAACCACAGCCTGAGCAAGAGAACTCCCCTCTCATGAATCGTGGTCCACTCTGGTTTCCTTTGCTTCATTCCAGCACGTCAACTGCAGACTTCACTTCCTTGATGCAGAACAAGGTATGGCTGTGGGGTTTCTGTGCTTTGAGATCACTTCAGAGTCCCTCGAGATAACTGAGGGACCAAAAGTTTATCCTGCAGCCCAGCACCCTCTGTGGCTATAAAGGCAGAGAGGTGCTCACTTACTCAGATTATACCTAAGAAGGGACTGGTTAGGGTTGTGGCAAGGGTCTAGGTTTAGCCATGTGATAATATACAGCTCAACCTTTGTTCATGGACACTCAAGATTCATCTAAGAGATTCCAAACCTCAAGATTCCTTTCAGTGGCAATTCCATTCACAGAATCTTAGTAACAAAAGGGACACATATACAGGGAAATAGCAAAGTTTGCTCACTGTTGCTCTGACTCACCCTCTACCCCCTAAGCCAATTTTGCCTCTTTACATGAGAAGCATAAAAGGTAAATAAAATTGTGGGTTGAAGCAGGATGGAGTGATGTGTGCCTCAGCTAGGAAGGAGGCACAGGATCACAATCCTCATACAAGCAAAAGCATGAGATCCTATCTGAAAAACAAACAAACAAAACCTGAAGCCAATAAGGGCTGAAGTGTGGCTCAGGTGGTGGAGCACCTGCCCAGAAAGCAGAAAGCCCTGAATTCAAACCCCACTACTGCAGAGACAAAGTACATAACCATAGACTTGGTTCTAGTAGATGTCTTTCTTTGTGTTAATAATAATAATAATAAAGAATTCATCATCAGCTAATGAAGCTCCAGCAAGTCACGCTCTCCTATAAAGACAAAGCTATGTTCCCCAGGTTTTGAAACCTCTTCAGATGGGCACTTGACACCAGCTAGACTGGAGGCTGTGAAGATGGAGGCTGGTCCTGTGAGGTGCTCTCAGTGTGCTCCCTCCCGGGCTACTGGTCTCTGTGCCCCCAGTGCCAAGAAGTAGGGTAGCCCTAGGGACAGCTGGGTGGTGCATCTCCATTAGCCTTAACAAATGATGACCTTTGTCCCAACAGAACCTGAAGAATGGTGTGCCTGTCATCACCAACCCCATCAAAGCCGCAAGCCAACACCATGGCAAGAGACAGCACCCATCTCCGGTAAGAGGATCCCTGCTGTCATCAGGCACTTTACCCATGTCTGGCCATGTGTGTCAGGGTATTAAGCATCAAGTTCACTGGTGTGCCATAGGCTGGGCCAGTTTTCTCCAACTGCCAGTGCTGAGGGTGTGTCTGGTTCAGAGGTCCTCAGCCAGTTAAGAGCTGCTTCAGAGACAGTACAAATATTTTACCTTAGTATCCTGAGCTCATAAAGCAACTAATTTTCTGCACAAATAAGAATGTTCTGGGTGTTACACCACTGAAATAAAATACAGAAATCCAGTGAATGTTAGGATTGGTGTAGCATGTCCCCTTATAAGTCTTGAGTTCAAATATCTATGCTCATAACAATTCTAATTCTTGGATATTTATCATCATCATTGATACCTACCACAGGCTATAAAATGTTTACTATGTACCAAACTCTGTGGTAGGCATTTTCTTCCAAGTTCTGACTTGTGTGGCCATTTGAACACCATTTGTGTGTGTGTGTGTGTGTGAACTCAGAGCCTCGCCACATAGAATAACCGTCCTCTGTTGTTCAAACACAGAGTAATATTCAAGTAAAATACAAACCATGCTATCAGTATTAATAACAATAACACAAAAATATTAGCTTACCATTCACTGAATGCCAGGAAGTGATCTAAGTTCCTTACATATAATTTCATTTATTCCTTACAAGGCAGAGAAAATATGGTTTCCCTATTTTTCCAAAGGAAATTGAAGCTCCAAATTTGGCCAACCATAGAAACTGAGATTTGTCTTTCTGACACCAAAGCTCAAAACCTTTCCACTGCAACAAGGCACCTCCGGCCTCTGGGCCATCTGTGCTAGACAGTCCAAGCTTGCTACAGACTCACTGATTTTCCTCCTGTAGGAAAAGCCACCAGTCTTGACCCCCAGGCCCCGGAACCAGGAACTGAACAGAAAGTACAGGTCCCAGCATGACCAAATGATCTGCAAGTGCCTTTCTCTGAGCATATCCTACGCCGCTACCATTGGTGGCCTGACCACCATCATTGGCACCTCCACCAGCCTCATCTTCCTGGAACATTTCAACAAGTAAGTAATTTACTCAGCCAACAAATACTTACTAAGCACCCACTGGGCAGGTGGGTAGACTAGAACCGGACTAGATGTAGAAGTCTAGATGTGAACAGAGGGAAAAGCAACAACCAAGTCATTACAGTTGAGGAAGACCAAAGAAATTCAAGATTCAGCTAGGAGAGCTTACCGAGCAGCAGGCACAGGAAATGTTTCCTCAAAGAGATAACAATGGCATGGTGACCCAAAGAATCAGGTGGAAGAAACTAAATAAAGGGAGATTTTTTTTTTCTAGACAGAGAATACAGGATATAAAAGGGCTCCCAGGCAGGAGAGTAGAGCATCCATAAAAGCAAAAGATAGAGGGCAAAAAGAGGCCAGGGCAGTGGGTGGTTGGATAACAAAGGGTTTGGCAAGACCTACAAAAGAACTTGGATATCCCCCAGAGAGCTGTGAGGTGCCTTCAGGAAATTTTAAACAGGGAGTGAGTTGATCAGATTTATAGTTTTTGAAAACTTGTTCTGCATGAAAAATGGAAGAACTGATGGGAGGAGATATCAAGTAGGAGGGAGGGGATCTAGGAGACAGCTGCTGGCAGCCATGGATGGCAGTGGGAAAGAGGAACAGAGTCAGGTCTGAGAGGCTCAGAGGTACCTGACTGAATTTGGGTAGGATTCCAGAGAGTATGAGAGAGGAAAAGGCCCATCTCAGGTTCCTGGCTTCAAGGGGGAAGAGTTTTGGAATGGTTGACATAAATGTTGAGGTATCCAATTGGAGCTATGGCTCTGAATCTCAAGAGAAATATTTAGAAACATGTAAATTTTGGAATCCACGGCCTGTAGGCCGGTCGCATGGGTACAGGACCCTGGTGCGCATTGGGCTCATGCTTGATCAAGTGCTCAACTGCTCCTGTCTAGAAACTCTTCATAACTTTTGAGCAAGGGGCTCTTGCTCTTTGGAACGGACACCCTAAGAGTAGAGTTGACGGCTTAGGATGTATGAAACAGAGCAGGACACATCATGATTAAGCTCAAATATTAAGGCAGACTTGAAAAGAGAGAAGGAAACCATATCAGACAAGAGAGAAGAAATGCCACCAGGAAGATCTGGTGGCGTTCTTCCCAAGGAGGGAAGTATTTCAAGGCAGGAAATGTCTACTGTGGAATACAATGTCCATGAATGGCCCACGGTAAGGATGAAGATGGATCGATGAGATGCAATGACAAAGTGACCAACTGGTGACCCAGGCAGTAGGAATTTGGTCACATGCTGGGAAAAGAAGATTTCAGAGAGTTGAGAGGTTAGATGATGAAGGAGAATTGGAGACGTGGCCGTGAAAGAAAGGCAGGGAGAGGGAAGGAGCCGGGCAGGGAAAGGCTTCGATACGCAGACATCTACATGCCGGTAATCTCATGGTTCTATGATAGGAAAATTAAATACCTGGAAGAAACAAGATTATTGATAGAATGATGTCTCCAAGAAAACACAAAAAGGTGGGAGCCAGAGCAGTTAACTCATCAGAGACAAGAGGAGAAACATATCCTCCTAAGTCCCTTTAGTAGAATGGAGGAGAAAAAGGGGGAAAAAAGAGGGAAAGGGAGGAAGCTGAAAAAGGGGGAAAGGAAGTAGGAAGAGAATATGTAAGGATGAAAGGACAGAGCAAGAGAGGACAGGAAGAAATGACCCAGGAAAGTTTAAAACATAATTCCCAGGATCTACGCCTCACTGTTATGATCTCCAGGCTGTTCTTGGCATTGGTGAACAGACTATCACCATTTATTTTGACTATTTCAAATCCCTACCAATTAATTGTCAAGCTCGTGTGTGTGTGTGTGTGTGTGTGTGTGTGTGTGTGTGTGTGTGTGTCTTTGGAAACATCATATCCTATTTCTCTTATGGATACCACCAGTAGCCAGAACCCTCATAAAGCTACTTCTCCAGAATTGACTGCCCAATGAAAACTCACAAAGTACAGCAGATCTCTCCTCCTGTCCCTCTGGTCTTGAAAGCAAGATGAATAACATGATCAGTCTCTTTATGTAAACTAAGGGCAAACACCTTGTGCATATTTCTCCTGAGTAAGAATATATGTATTTTCGTGGTACTGATTTTTGGTTGCTTACTTCATCACGCTTGCCTGGGCTCTGTATACACAGTTACAGCTAACAAATACATTCTAGATAATGTCTCACCATCTTACACTATGTAGAGATCCTCCTTTTCTAACCACCGCCCTGGTCTTTGTCCTCCAGCCAGTACCCGGCCGCAGAGGTGGTGAACTTTGGCACCTGGTTTCTCTTCAGCTTCCCCATCTCCCTCATCATGTTGGTGGTGAGCTGGTTCTGGATGCACTGGCTCTTCCTGGGCTGCAAGTGAGTACCAGGGCCCTGCCTACAAAGCACTGAGGCGCTGCTGTTGACCCAAAGGCTTTGGTACCTGTGACTCAAAAGGGTCTGCTCTGAGCAGAGCAACCAAGGAAACAACAGCTGCTGCCTCAAGGAGAGATCTCTTCTGGACACGCTAAACGTTCACGAACATGGCTTCTAAAGTGACTGGTCCTAATAGGTTAGAGGGCTTATGTGGTTTAAAGACAGCCTGAACTGGAGAGTATTTAGTATAGCATCATTGCTCTCAAAGCAGATGAAGTAGCTCCAACTACTCTTAGGAATATGACTCCAAGTAGAAGTCGCTTTAGGCTTAATTTTATATAGACAGGAATGATTTATGCTTGGTAATTTGAATAGAATATGTTCATATTCCTCAGAATACATGTCAGCTCTGTCCCTTGCAATATATCTAATATTAATCCACTTAGTAAACCTTTTCTTTATAAGCAACAGTCTAGGGGCTGGGAAGGTGGCTCAATGGTAGAGTGCTTGCCTCACAGGCATAAGGCCCTGAGTTCAATTCCTCAGCACCACATAAGCAGAAAAAGCCGGAAGTGGCACTGTGGCTCTAGTGGTAGAGCGCTGAAGAGCTGAAGGATAGTACCCAGGCCCAGAGTTCAGGCCCCACGACCAACAAAAAAATAAAATAAATTATTAATAGTGATATAAGCACCAGTCTACTACAAATTTGATTAATTAACATATAAGGAGAAAAGATGTATGCTTTGCTAGTGACAGCCCATGATACACAACACTGCAATGATGAAGGAGTGTTCTCTGGGCTGATTTTTCATTTTCTGCAGGTGGTTGACAAACCAAAGATGTCTGTACACTTCTGCAGCTCTAGTGTTCCAGTAGGAAACTAACACTAATTTTACTTCAGACAAGCCTCTCTCTAGAGAAATTAACTTTGCACACACACATCTGCATATATAAGACATATAGATATGTACATATAAATCTATACATGTATTCTATACATGTATAAATCTATACATGATTCTTTTGTTGTTATTGTTGGTCCTGGGGCTTGAACTCAAGGACTAGGTTCTGTTCCTGAGCTTTTTCCGCTCAAGGCTAGCACTCTTTGAACCCCAGTACCACTTCTGGTTTTCTAGTGGTTAGCTGGAGTCTCATGGACTTTCCTGCCCAGGATGGCTTTGAACTGCAATCCTCAGATCTCAGACTCCTGAGTAGCTAGGAGTATAAGTGTGAGCCACCAGCACCTGGCAATTACTACACTGATTCTTTTACTTATTTACAAGTAGGCAGAAATGGCCCCACCTAAGTACCCATGTAAAAGTCCATAGATATAAGTTGACATTGATGCACTAGAGACATGCCCAGATGGATACGCCCAAAATGCTGGAGAAAGATTGAAGAGGGTGTGGGTAACTGGAAAGACAGAAGCTGTATGAAGCCAGCCACTAGAGTCTGAATTTTTCTTCATATCTAACTCCTCTGGACCTCAAAAGCATGATTTTTAACCTTTTTTTTACTTTTGCTCACTCTCCCTGCTCCAGCTTTAAAGAGACCTGTTCTCTGAGCAAGAAGAAGAAGACCAAAAGGGAAGAGCTGTCCGAGAAGAGGATCCAGGCAGAATACGAAAAGCTGGGTGACATTAGGTAAAAGCCAGCCACTCCCTTCTCTTGTTTCTCTGCACAGAAACACAGCAGGTAAAGTGGAGCACAGAGCAGCCTTGTTCCTGACAATTCCTGACACACTGAGGCATGATGAATCCAGGCATTTAGAAGCTATTGAATGCCAAAGCCAAGCTGGCCCAGATTTCAGTGGCCGCCCTTCCCTTTGCTATATTTGGAGTCCTGGGTATAGCTGTGGAGTAGGGGTGGAGTATCTGGATGGAACAGCTGAAGGAAGACCAACAGAAAGACAGCACAGCCTCTGTTGGAACGTACTGAATGCCTCCAGTCAAGACTCTTCCATACTGCTCACACGGGCCACCACAGTAATCCGGAGAGATCTCCTAGGGACTGGTAGCCTTGCTGCTATATTTAGAATATAAAGCATCCTCTAAGATAGGCTTGAAAACTGAAATTCTAAAGTACCATTAACCAAACCCTCAGCCATTTCTGTACACTAACCCAGCATTCCACCTGATGCTATTTCTCCTTTTACCACAACTGGCATATGCAAATTTGGGTAAAATAATTCATGTTATATTTTTTAAGTTTTGTATAAGCACTCCTTGTAGAAAATTCATAAAAATATGGGAATTATAAGGAAAAATTTAAGTTGACTTGTATTCTTAGCATCTTAGTATTAAGTGTGAGCATGATATATCTCCTAGAATATTTTGTGCAAAATCATATGTATTTTGGTAAAATCCATATCTTGTATAGATACCTTATCTTTGGGGTTTTTTTTCATTTAACATTGTATTGTCAACATGTCCCCATGTCATTAATTCTACTATGGAAACAAGATTAGTAAGTGGATGCACTTTCATTTTAACATAAATGTCCAGCATCATGGTATTTCACTGGATAAGCAACACAATGGTTGTTCCCACATTGTAGCAAGTAGTAACTCAGTACGCATTACTGGTCACTGTCTTTGATGAAGGAAACAACCAGATAAGCTCCTGGTATATGTGGTCAAATGTCCTCAAAAAGCTTTGCACCAGTTCACTGCAGGTGTAACCATGTTACATGTAGGTAGTTGTGTTTTCTCTTCTACACATCAATTTCTAACATCTGTCCATCAGTCCTCTTCCAAATTCACTGGCAGCCATTTTCATGGTTGAATGGCCATGTTTTGTCTCACAGGTTGAGAGTTCTCAGAAGCAGAGTAAAAAGGCTGAGGTTTTCCAGCTCCTACAGCGGGTCTGTCTGTTTTCTTTTATAGCTATCCTGAAATGGTGACTGGATTCTTCTTCATCTTGATGACTGTGCTGTGGTTTACCCGGGAACCTGGCTTTGTCCCTGGCTGGAATTCCTTCTTTGAAAAGCAAGTGATACTGCTTCCTCCTTAAGCACCATCCCCCTCACCAGACTCCTCAGGCCTTAGCCACAGGTGCCTTGCCACGGCTCAGGACTTACAGGCAGACACAAAGCCAGGGAGCATTTTGCTGCCTGGAGAAATTGGTTCTTCCTAGTGAAGCAGCCACGTGGAGTTGGGAAGCGATCATGGTGTTTGGAGTCCCAGTCTGGGGTTGGGCTGTTACTTACAGTTGGTGACCTTAGTTTTCTTACATAAGCTCTTGCAACCTCAGCTATCTCCGAGGGTGCTGTATTCTGAGAATGAAAGGAGAAAGCATCTAGAATAAAGTACCAGCTGGAGGAGACTAGAGCCCTGGAGGGGCTGAGGGATTCAGGAGAGGTATACAGAGGTTCCCATGTCACTCCTGTCTGTCCCCCAGTGGACTGGGGCCACCAGTACAAGCCACAAGCCTTCCCACCACCAGCGTCTCATTTGAGGAGGGATGCATGGTGTGGATGTCACAGGGATAGAGGACTCATCCTTTTCTTCTCTCCTTTATCTAAACAGCTCCTAATCACTCCTTCGAGGACTCGCCCCCCAACCACTGGGGTGCCTGGCTTCACACTTACACATCTACCTTAGCCAGGCTCTGCCTCCGTCTGTTACCCATTGCCTATGAAGTCATGGTAGGATAGCACGGCAGAAAGTAGCAAGAGGACGGGTGGCTGTCACCTCTCAAAGAAGCATTGTGTTCAGACAACTTCTCTGAGGACTCCTGACCCTCCTCCTCCGTGTCTGTCTCCTTCCTAGGAAAGGCTACCGCACGGATGCTACGGTCTCCATCTTCCTTGGCTTCCTCCTCTTCCTCATTCCAGCCAAGAAGCCCTGCTTTGGAAAAAAGAATGAAGGTGAGAGGAGTTTCAAGGGATGAAGTTGGGGGGGGGGTCTAGCCAAGATTCCCAAGTCAAAATTGCCAAAGAGGCTTACTGTAGCCCATCCAATCCCACCCCCCCATAAAATAACCATCTCTAAGATTCTCCAATTTACCCCTCAGCATCCTAGCTATACAAATCATGTCCCATTGATTGAGGCTTAGCTGTCTCTCTGTCTCTCTCTACCTGTGATCCAGGAGTAAGCCAGGAGTCCTCCCTGAAGATCGAGCCCATCATCACATGGAAGGACTTCCAGAAAACCATGCCTTGGGAGATAGTCATTCTGGTGGGAGGAGGTTATGCTCTGGCTTCTGGAAGCAAGGTAACCCTTTAACCCTGTTCTTATGGAGCAAATAATTGGTCCCTATATTTTTACCTAAGGAGTCATCACTGTCTATAGAGGGAAGGCTCAAAGCAGCTACGTGAGAGGCGGATGGTACCAGATCACTGGGTAGAGCCATAATAGAGCATGGTAGATGTCCTGTCCCTGACCTTCTCAGTGTCCCGGAGAAGAGACTTACAGATCATGTCTGCCATGGGTCACTGTGCGTAGGCATTCACGTTGTTCTTACATAAAGTTTCCTACCTTTTGTAGCCATCTCCCCGGCATCTGACTGCCATAAGCTAAGGATGAGGCTATAACTGCCCAGAGATACCTCATGGGTTAATAGAGTAGATTGTCTCTCCACCTATCTATATATAAATTGAGTCTCTTCAGAAAATCTTTGCGGAACCTGATTTCAAGTTTGATGTCTTGCTGGGTGGGGGGTGGGGGAGTTGCAATCTTTCCAGTAGAACTGGTAGGAAGTCATGGAAGCTCCTAAAGCCCTTGTTGAAATAGAAAACAACGCTACAAATGAATCTTCTTCAGATTCAGACTTACTTCTCCATTTGCCTCACCTGCACGTATGGACACATTCTAATCTTGGTTTCTTTGGTGGTACTGCTTTGAACTCAGGACCTCACACTGATTAGGCAGGTGCTCTACCACTTGAGCCATGCCCCCAGCCCTAAACTTAATTTGCTTTTTATTGACAATGCCTTGTGGGCCTAAATGCTCTACACATTATTGATAAGCAGGTTATCAGAGAAGCCTACATGGAAAGGACCTCAGAGGACCTGAGCCTGTCTCCCGCCCCATGTGACATTCTCCCAGCACACCCCGGCTGGGCACCGGCACAATGCGGCTCTCACTGTGTGCCCACAGTTGTTCCTTACTTTCAGCCCACTCCTTTTTCTACTCTCTGTGTGCTATTACTGTTGGTTCTGGCCCTGTTCCCTGGAACGTTCTCCTAATTATTGAAATAATATACCAGGAGTTGGATGTTTTCCCCCCCCAACTAAAACTTCCTAGCTCCTTTAACCATTTTAATAGAAGGTTACCACCTTGATTTCTCCCCTCAGGACTCACTCCAGTTTGCCTTGGCCTCATTCAAATGTGGCCAGTTTACTGTAAAATGGGCTTGTTACCCAGCCTGCCTCTCACTCTGATGTAAGAACCAGCCTGTCATTTATAGAAGCTTTTATAAGGCTTCTTTTGCCCTTGCATCAGCATTTATATTGAAACTGCCATCAGCTACAACCTCCACTCCTCTCGTTGGAGCCACTATTATGCCTCAGTTCTTTCATTCCATCCTGTGTGTATACACTCAGTATTTCTAACTCCAAGTACAGGCTATTATACTTATCTTCATGGAACTGAATTTGGATCTGCATCCAGCCAGAAAAGACCTGTGCTTTTTTTATTTTTATTTTTTTGGGGGTCCAGTCATGAGGCCTGAACTCTGGGCCTGGGCGCTGTCCTTCAGCTCTTCAGCTCAAGGCTAGCGCTCTACCACTTGAGCCACAGCGCCACTTCCAGCGTTTTTCTTTTTGCTTATGTGGTTCTGAGGAATCGAACCCAGGGCCTCAGGCATGCAAGGCAAGTGCTCTACCACTGAGCCACCTTCCCAGCCCTCTGTGCTTTTTAAAAATAAAAATAGTGCATGTAGTATAGAAAGAAATTTCTCTATTTAAAAAATCTACTTATTCTACTGATTTTAATACTAGAACAATCAGGTACACACTGAGTTTGAAATGACTCAAGTCTTTATACAAGTGAGGAAAATCCAAAGTGAAATGTTTTTATATCAGTCATTTAAAAAATGTAAGTTTGTGGCATTTTTTTTCTAACTTGGAAGTCTAATTTATTGACTTGCTTCAAATTTTAGTGTGAAAGAGTTCTGCTGGAAAAAATAGTTGGCAGCAAATTATTTCCCTTTACTTATGAGGACTATCTGGAGAATGTAGAAAATAAAACTCCAGGTTTTTTTTTTTTTCATAAAATGTACTGTTTCCACTCAGTTAACCATCCTTCTTACCTCCCCTGCCTTTGTCTGGTGAGATTTAATGGGTTATAGGAAGAACAGTTATGGAGCTCTTTTAGGCTGCATGGTACTGTATCAACAAACTATAGTCTCCACAAACTGGGTCCTCCAAAGGAGCCATAGCTACAGCAGAGAGAATTCTGAAGGCCTTCAGTTATCAGTTGTCTGTGAGCGTGTGGTACGTTGTTAAAGAGTACTTCAGAGATCAAATGAGCTTTTGATCAATTTGGAAAACAGGAGAACATGTGGCCTGCCGACAGTGTGAAGGCTGGTTCACAGTAAAGCACAATAGTATGATTTTTAGCTTGAAGAATTATAAATGTCTTTTTGTTCCATGGGTTTGTTGGGGGGGGTGTTTATTTGTTTGTTTGTTGCTTGTGGGGCTTGAACTCTGGACCTGGGCGCTGTCCCTCAGCTCTTCAGCTCAAACCTAGCATGCAACCTCTTGAGCCACAGCACCAATTCTGGTTTCCTGCCAGGGCTGGTTTTGAACCGTTATCCTCAGATCTCAGCCTCCTGAGTAGCTAGGATTACAGGCATGAGCCACCAGTGCCCAGCTTGTTCCATGTTGTTTTTTTTTAAATTTTTTTGGGGGGTCCAGTCGTGGGGCCTGAACTCTGGGCCTGGGCGCTGTTCCTCAGCTCTTCAGCTCAAGGCTAGCGGCTCTACCACTTGAGCCACAGCGCCACTTCTGGCTTTTTTCTTTTTGCTTATGTGGTACTGAGGAATCAAACCCAGGGCCTCAGGCATGCAAGGCAAGCATGTATGATAGATGTCACAATGTACAGAAAGTTAAGTTTATCCATTCTTCTGTTACTTATAGCACAAATCATTTCTAAGAATACATCTAAAGCATCCCTCCTCCCCTAGATCATGACCAGTAAGTGCTAGGGCCTATTTAGACAACTATAGCCCAGTCAGGCTGAAGATGTACAGACTGGATGACCCCTTGTGGTCCCTTCTAGCCAGTAGTCTTGACCCTCAACAGTCCTAGCCAGGTACAAGTGGATTATAGTTGTAAGCTTAGCTATTCAGGAAGCTGAGATCTGAGGATTGCAGTTAGAAGCCAGCCTGGGCAGTAAAGTCCGTGAGACTCATCTCCAGTTAACTACCAAAAAGCCAGAAGTGGAACTGTGGTTCAAGTGGTGGAGCACTAGCCTTGAGTAAAAAAGCATAAAGATCATGCCTAAGCCCTGAGTTTAAGTCCCAGGACAGGTGCGTGTGTGCACGAGCGCGTGCGCACGCACACACACACATACACATCTAAAACTCCTTTCACTTACTGTTAACACCTCTTCCTGCAGAGCTCTGGCCTCTCCACCTGGATTGGGCACCAGATGCTGTCCCTGAGCAGCCTCCCGCCATGGGCTGTCACTCTGCTGGCATGCGTCCTGGTGTCCATTGTCACAGAGTTTGTCAGCAACCCAGCCACCATCACTATCTTCCTGCCCATCCTGTGCAGCCTGGTGAGTAGAGCAGTAATCTGGGACATCAAGAATGGGTGTGCCTAGGGGCCTCGGCAGCAGTTTCTATGGCTGGACCTCTCCTCGGCTCACTGATCATAGCCTTCAGTACTTGGTATTCAAATCATAGCTTGAACAATGAATAAACTATAGCAATTAAAATTAAAAAGATAAGGTAATAGTTTATAGGAAGAGTTCCATTTGGCTGCCCCAAATTGAAACAAAAGAACCGACACTATAACATTAAAACCCTAGAATTTCATTCCCCCACAATTATCATTAACCTTTCTCTCCTGAGATAAAACTTACCAGTGGGTCCTGAGACCCCTTATCTCCAATCAACCAGCAAAAAAAAAGAAAAAGAAAAAGACCCCTGCTTTCTCTGTAAAAAAAAAACAAAGAAAAAGAACAAGTGTAGGTGTGGCTTAAGTGGTAACCTTGAGCAAAGAAGCCAAGTGAGAGTGTGAAGCCTTGACTGAATTCAAGTCCCAGTACCTGTGTACATGCATGTGTGTGCATGCACGCATGTGCATGCGCACGCACGAGCGCACGCACGCACACACACACACACACACACACATGCACATAGAGTGGGGCCAGGAGGTAACCACAGAAAATGGAGACAAAGCACACACAGTGGCAAATCTTTTTTTTTTTTTTTTTGGGTCCGGTCTTGGGGCTTGAACTCTGGGCCTGGGCGCTGTCCCTCAGCTCTTCAGCTCAAGGCTAGCACCCTACC
The DNA here is from genome assembly GCF_000151885.1 of Dipodomys ordii. Lineage (NCBI taxonomy): Eukaryota > Metazoa > Chordata > Mammalia > Rodentia > Heteromyidae > Dipodomys > Dipodomys ordii. Next base: position 3,733,177 of record NW_012267272.1, on the reverse strand, counting down.
ACTTGAGCCACAGCGCCACTTCTGGCTTTTTTCTTTTTGCTTATGTGGTGCTGAGGAATCGAACCCAGGGCCTCAAGCATGCAAGGCAAGCCATCTACCACTGAGCCACCTTCCCAGCCCCACAGTGGCAAATCCTAAGGCCACAACTCTGAGGATTGTCTCATCTACCCAATTCTACTGTCATCAGGGAGGTCCTAAGAATTAGGAATGATAACAGCTTCATTCCAGGGCCTCAGATCAATTTGTTGGGGATGGAACAGGAGAGGGAAGCAGACTGTAGGCTAGTGAAGCAGTCCCTAAGGTGAGATGCTGGGCCCAGCACTGCACCTGTCCCTCTCTGGGAGATGAAACGTAGAAATAGGGCCCCTCTCCATCTCAAGCAAGAACACCTCCTTCCTGCTCCCCAATCCCTTGCTCCCTGCAGCCATTCTCTGCACAGTACTGTCTCCAACAGCCTGTCAGCTTACGTGTGTGAGCTGAGGAATACACTTAGTTAAAAACATGGCAAGACCTCTGAGAGCAGGATCGCAAGTTCAAATCACAAATGAGACATCAGTTCTGAACCTCAAGGATGAGGGACTCCTGCTTCAATCGAAGCAGCTCATTCAGTGTCTTTTTGTTTCTCAGCTAAGTAGTAAACTCCAAAAACCACTTCCATTGCAATAGTCACCCCCCCCTAAAAAGAAAATAAAGCATCCATTCTAGAAAGAGCCTCAAAGTTCCAGCCAACTGAGTTATCAAGCACACTGCACATGCTGCGACAGGGTGAGGAGGGAGGGGAACAGAAGTAGTGCCACACGGGGGCCAGCTGAGGTTTAACCAGTCACCGAGAGCCACAACTGAGAGAAAATTTGTGCACAAGATGGGCCAGCCTCATCTCAGTCAATGTCCCTGTGACTTTTCTCTTCTAGTCTGAAACGCTGCACATTAACCCACTCTACACCCTGATCCCAGTCACCATGTGCATCTCCTTTGCAGTGATGCTGCCTGTGGGCAACCCCCCTAACGCCATTGTCTTCAGCTACGGCCACTGTCAGATCAAAGACATGGTGAGTTCTGAGAACCCTTTTCTGCCAGGCCCTGCTCTGGATGGGTAGGGCTGGCCGGGTGCACAGCCTGCTATTATTTTTAATGTTATTGTTACTATAAAGGTAATATACAGTGGAGTTACAGTTACATAAGTCAGGTAACAAGCACATTTCTTTTGGGGCGATATCATCCCTTCCTTCACTGTCTCCTAGATTTTTCCTCCCGTCCCTTCCACTAAGTTATATGGTTCATTTTCAACATAGTGAGTATCACTGCTGCATTTGTTCACCCATGGCCCCTCCATTTCTGTGCCCCCCCTTATACCTCCAAGGACAGATAAATGAACAAACAAGACAGGAAGAAAAGAAAATAAGCCAGGTGCTGGTGGCTCATGTCTATAATCTTAGCTACTCAGGAGGCTGACATCTGAGGATCATGGTTTGAACACAGCCCGGTCAGGAAAGGCTCCAATTAAACATCTGAAAACCAGAAGTGGAGCTGTGGCTCAAGTGGTAGAGCACTAGCCCAAAAGCTCAGGGACAGTACCCAGGCCCTGAGTTCAACTGGGAAAAATAAAACACCCACAGAAACCAAAAAAATCACCAACAACAAAGGAAAAAAAAAAAAACCTCATTTCTCCTAAAGTTTTTTTTATGTTGTAGCAGGACCGCTGTCCGCCAGCACTCCATCTAGTATGGTAGGAAGAACGGCCCCTGTAAAAAATTAAGAGTTCTTGATTGGTCCATACATTCCAAGAAGAGCCATAATGTGCCCCCACTGGCCCTTAATCTGGAAGGAGGCTGGGACACAGATGGAGCTGGAAGGGGCACGAGCGGTGGTCCAGTTCCAGGGGACCATGGGCTTGCCCTCCCCTGCCTGGTCAGTCACACGGTATCTTCACAAATGGTGAGGAATGAGGACCCCGAGGGAAAGGAATCGTGTGGGAACAGGATCCTTCTGATATTCAGATCCTTTCCACCATCCAAACTGCTCACCCACATCCACCCAAGTCACCTGTGCGACTCAGGGACGGGAGGGCCCAGCTCCCTCTTTTTCTCCTCTCTTAAGGAACAACCCTCACATGGCGGGTCTGCTCACACTGAGCTGTGCCTGCCTCTACTTCCCCTGTTGAGGGCTGTGACCTCTCACCCCTCACACTGGAATGTAGTGTGACAGGACAGAGTACTCATGGAAGGCACTAGATGATAAGATGTGAGCCAGCCAGTCCTGGGCTCTATTCTTAACTTGGACACTTAATTCAAAGCTTTAGTTTCACCATCTGCCAACTAGATACTCCCTGTGGGCCCTTTCAGTCCTACAAAGACCTTAACTTGACTCCTGAGAATCTGCCACTTCCACCTGCTGGGAGCCACAGGCTATTCTCAATGCCAAAAGACCCAGGGTGACTGAGAAGTAAGGACCCAGCTGGAGAGGGGAACCATTTTCTGAACTTAATGCTAGCTGGAGAGCAGGTCTGTTTGGGCTACATGCTGGATGCCTGGCAGGACCCACTGGTGTGTGCATTTTTCCATCTGGCCCTTGCTCTGCTAGCCCATCATCCCCCTGCAGCCCACGTCAATGCCCTGGAGAGTGCAATGGGTCAGAGTTACAGAGACACACTATCCACGGCCCCACTCAGCTAGCAAGCCTGTCACCATATCCCAGGGATGATCGTCCCTAGGTGACCCCAGCTAGGAATTGCTCCTTCGGAGCCAAGGGGAGGGCGGAGAGGTCACAATGACAAGGCTTCACATAAATACAGCCCCTTCTACAAGTTCCTCGTGTGCAAGAGCACGTAGAGGCTCTGAGAAATTCTACCTTAGAGATCTGTTGAACTCTAACATACTTCCCAGTCATTTCATTGCACCAATTAACTCTTTAACATCCCACAGATACTTGAGAATTCTAGACTTCCTATTTCCAAGGAAATGCTTTAGGCCAAAGTGGAGATGATTCTAATTGCTCTCAGTCCCGGCCCCTTCCTGACCTTCCACAGTCTTGTACCACCCCCACAAGGCAACATTACAACCACCCAGGCAGTAACTGGAACAAGTCAGAGCCATGTAAGTAGAGCAAGGTCTAGACTGAGCCCCATGCTTCTGCCTGGCCAGGAATGACCAGGGTTTTGTGGCTTGTATCCTGCAGGTGAAAGCTGGCTTGGGAGTCAATGTCATTGGCCTGGTCATCGTGATGGTGGCTATCAACACCTGGGGCGTTAGTCTCTTCCACCTGGACACTTTCCCAGCCTGGGCTAAGGTCAGCAACATTACTGATCAAGCCTAACACAAGTGGACAAACAGCCCTGAGTAGGGGAGCACTGTCAGCAGGGCCGAGGCACAGGCAAAGAAAATCATCACGAGCACAAAGCCCATACTCACTTCTCTAAGACTCCACCTCCAGCCACTTTGATGAAACTCTGGGGTCCTCCCTCCAACCACCAGGCACGTTTGGTGGTTAGTGTCTTCTTCCCCACCTGCTTGCCTTCGTTAACACCAGCATTCAAGAAAAGTTAAAAACTGTGACTTCTTTGTGTCTCCTCCAGCCAGTGAACCCTTTTTGGAGACAGGGAAAAAAAGACAACCAGTCTTGGCTGTCTCTGAAGCTCGCCTCACCAGGTGACCAGCCTCACTGGGCTTCCTTATTTGTAATACCTTCCTGGAAGTTGAAGGAGATTCCGAATCCATTTCCACCTGTGCAGCTAGTAGTGCCAGTTCTCCTAGGGAAAAATCCTACCCAGAACCTGAGCCATCGCAAGTGTTTTCACCCTCTGAGTCAGTCATTACTTTGAATTCCATCTGAAATATCTCTCTTCAATAGCTCCTCTTTCCCTTGGCACCAAACTCCAGCAAAGAAATAGTATTACCCTTCTGGAAGAAGATGGGGTGTTTTTGTTATAGGAAAAGGAAGTAGGTAAAAAGGATAGCATCTTTCTCTCTCCATCTGTTACTGACTAGAAGTGTCTCTGCCTTGGCATGGAGGGAGGGAGGGAAACTCCCATTTTACTAGGGAGATGAAAACTACAATCAAGACCACGGCCCTATTATTGATGTGACACTCACTGGCTTGCTTTTCAATTTAATGAATAGTTTGTTCCTCAGAAGACAGAGTACTAAGTAGTTGCGCCCCAAATCCAACATATTGGTCAGTTCCCTTGTCAGTGAGCCCCTTGAGGGGAGGAAGATGTGTGTGCCTCTTGAATTCTCAACAATGCAGTCAACTCTAAGTGCTCAATAAATGTTCCTGATGAGAAACAGTCTCCTTCCTCCTGAGGACCACCCCATTTTCTCCACGGGATGACCTTGCCATGTGGCTGAGTAGTGCTGGGGTTTTTTTTTTTTTTTTGCTGCCAATGCATGGTTCTGACTTCTACATGGGTTGCCTGTTAAATACAGCTTCTAGGAAAAATCAGTCATTGTTTTAATTGATTTTAAGTTACTATTCATGGCAAATATAGTTTTCCTCACAATAATTTATTGGCAAAACTACTCCTTTAGTTTATCATGAGTCTGGGCTGTAACCTTCATTCTGTTCATGCCTCTACCACAGAATGTGACTGGCTAGGTCTAAGTGGGAATGATTGCTTCTGCCCTGTCAAGTAGCTGAACCAGCATTGGATTCATTATAATAATAAAGACCTCATAAGCACAAGTGAATTGCCAATATCAGGTGCACTACAGCACACCAAATATGAGCACACCTACAAATCCAGCCAGCATCACTCCCGCCAATTTTCTTTGAAAGATTCTAGTCAAGGGGTTAGGCCTATTGTTAGAGCAATCACATTTTTGAGCCATTATAGAACCCAAACAAAACACAGTAAGATTCTGGGAGTATATTAAAAGTTCACCTAGAATTAAGTGATTTTAGAATTGGTCAGTGTGCAACTAGTTGAGACAGTCAACTCCACAGTGCCAACTCTACGCAGCTCTCTGCTGCCAGGGGCCCAGCACGCTCAACCAGCCAACTTAGAAAGTGCGTCTACTGCAGCCTGACATGCTAGCAAAAAGGACAGCATTGTTTCCAAATCTTGTTTCAGACCAAGCCAGACTGCCCACTGCTATGACAGGGGCTGGCAGATGTGATTAACAATTCCTTCTAACTGAAAACCATTCACTGTCAGATAATAACTTGCAGCCCTATTTGTCTTTTAAAGTATCACTTAATTTTCTAATATATATTTTTTATTATAAAGATACTGTACAGTTATGTAAGTAAGGTAATGAGTACATTTCCTATCGACCATTGTTACCCCCTCCTGTTTTTCCCCTATCATCCCTTCCCTTCCCCACCTCCCCAACTCCGCTCTCCCCCCACTAAAATACCACTTGATTTTTTATCATCTAATATCACACTATATGGATGACAAAAACTGGCTATGATCATAAGAGCCAGATACTGTTTGCACCTTATTCTCAATTATGTATCAAATGTGCCTTTGAAATTCCTTTTAAGTCCTTGTGAAGTACACAATGTACAGTATTTTACACTAGCATTTACATGTCACAAAGGCATACACTGCATCACAATTTTATTTTCATTGTTTTGTGGTACTGGAGATTGAACCCAGGGCCTTGTGCTTGTAATACAGGTGTTCTACCACTTGAGCTATTCCTCTACCTTGGAAGTAGGTTCTTAGTCCTGGCCAGTATGGGCTATAATCCTTCTGCTTGTGCTTCTCTAAGGAGAAGGGATGAGTGGCATACAACACTGCACCCTGCCACCATTCTTCCCTGAGATGGGATAAGAGGCACAGGCCACTGCACCCAGGCACTAGTTAGGATGATCTCAAAAATCTTATGAGTGGTCTGACTTCAAGCTAGGATCCCTACCTTATCTCCACCTCCCAAGTAGCTAGGATTACAGGTTTGAGCCACCAGCACTTTTATTTAAAAAAAAAAAAAAAAATCCATGTTTTTAGCCAAACACCAAACAAGTAAGCTGGCCCAGTGTGTCTGTGACAGGAAAAATTGGGGGGCAGTGGGAGGGAATGTCTATACTGAACAAACTTTTTCCCCTTATTATCATTTAAATAGAATTTACAATTTACTAAGTGTTATAAAGTGTAGTTTAAATAGAATTTACTAAGTGTTATGAAGTGTAGGACTGTATAGGTTATGTGTAAATACTGCACCATTATATATAAGGATCTTGAGCATCAGAGGATTTGGTTGTCTACAGAGCCAATTCCATGTAGACACCAGAGAGAATATATTTGGCTTTGATTGCATTTTGCAAACACTGCAAAAATAGCTCTAAGAACTTGTATCATTTAGCACTGCGAGATGCTTGGATCCTAGACCACAAAGGGAACCAAGACCACTCTAGTACACTAGCTAATCGTTGGGCTCCTCTCACTGGGTGAACATTCAACACAATTGTCCTAGCTCTTCACACAGCACCTTTTTAATCCCATGCCTGTACAACTGCAGGACATCTTCCACCCAGTCCGGCCATGAGGACAGTGATCCCAGCAACAACACCCCACCCTGGGCTCTTTCCACAAAATCTGTCTCTTTTCAGTTCTTCACTGCCTAGTCCTTTGCATAACATGTCATCTGTTAGGACTGAGTTGTTGGTGCTGCAACCAGATCTAGGAAAGGTACACTGAACACTGAAAATTCTCAACCAGACCTAGGAAAGATGCACACTGAACACTGGAAATTCTCAACCAGACCAAGGAAAGGTGTACATTGAACACTGGAAATTCTATCACTATCTCCTGTTTAAGACCAGGCAAGGTTTCAGAATATTTTCCCTTTACCACTCTGTTCCTTTCCACAAGGGAAGGCCCTAATAGCAAGGGGGAAAAAAAGAACCTATTCATATGTGTAGGAATGAAAATACTATGTGCAAAACTCAAGACAGGAAGTTTAAGAAAGGCCTCATTCATTCCCATACAGTATGTAGTGTTCCTTCAGGAAATTTACCTCAGAGAAAGTATTAAAATGTGAAAGACCTCAGCAGAAAAACAAACACCAGCACAGTAACCAGGGAAGGAACTGCTTAGTAGAAATAAAAGCATTACACATGAACATGTGCTCTATGAGTAAGTACATACAGATTTTTCTCTGTAGTTACACAAATGAAAAGTAAAAGTTTCTTTTGATCAGAAGCAAATTCTCTAAAACGTCAAACAGAAGAAAACTCTGAAAATTCCATCCCTTTTGATAACTATAATTAGTTTTTCCTCTTTGATTTTGTTTGTGAGGGTTACAGTTTAAGGGTAAGCTGTTCAAGTTTAATCTATTTTTTTGTTGCCAGCATGAATCCTGGAGTTTTCTATTTCACACATCAATTCATCTGCAGTACAATTTTGAGCCTCCCTTCATGGTCTAGTGTGGCAAAAGTTTTCTTAAATTACATCAACAGGAATTTTCACATATTTCTTAAAGCGGGGGGGGGGGGACTCAAAGGTTTATCATTTCCTTGATTTGTGCAGTAAAGGTTCCTACAGAACACCAAGAGAAAGCAACTCAGAACAACAATAGCAATCACAACCCCACACACATTATCAACACCCTAAAATAAACCCACATGATTCTGGGTTCTTCTAACTAAATTTTCAGAACACCTTGTCTAAGGTCTCTGAGCATTTTTTCACAGCATACTACTTTATGTATGAAATCAAACCTACGAACTGACTCACTGATGGCTCCTCCTTGTAGAAATGATTCTATTAGCAAGGACAGTTAAGTGTCACTGCTGAGGGGAATATTCAAGTCCACATGAGCTTTGATTATGAGCTACGATATAAAGACATAACTACCACTGCCTCCATATAACAAATAATACTGTCATGACTGGTGGCAAGGGCCCCTCTTTGGAGTCTTACTGAGAGCTATCTCAGTAAGCCTCTAGCATTTTGAACATCCTAAGGGTGGTAAAAATAATAATAATTTAAAAAACAAAAAACTTTATATTCTGAGGCTTAAACATTCAAAGATCAAATCTTGGGAGCCATATGCTATAATGGAGGTGGATGCTATAAATTTTCATCAATATCTAAGTGACAAATGACACAACCATGTTTAATATGTGGTTCGTGAAGTAGTTCCAAAAATGACTCCAGAAACACAAAAGCATCCAGGCCCCAAAACAGCTTATTTCAACTAATATCTACAATTTATTGGAAAATCTGCAAAGTACAGTTTAACATGTCACATACGCTATACCTCAATCACGCCTCATAAAAAACCCTATGAGGTAGGTATTACATCTTACAGATAATGCACGCTTCATAAATAGCCCATTTGCCCACTTCCCACAGCTAGGGAAAAGTTAAACTATAATTTGATCTTAACTGGTCTCACAGAGGGGGGATGACCTTTTTTTCTCCATGTTTTTTGGGTGGTACCAAGGCTTGAATTCACACTCGCTAGGCAGGCACTGTGCCACTTGAGCCATGTCCCCAGCTCCCCTCAGCTTTTTTCTTTTCTGGGTCCAGTCGTGGGGCCTGAACTCTGGGCCTGGGCGCTGTCCCTCAGCTCTTCAGCTCAAGGCTAGTGCTCTACCACTTGAGCCACAGCGCCACTTCCGGCTTTTTTTTCTTTTTGCTTATGTGGTGCTGAGGAATCGAACCCAGGGCCTCAGGCATGCAAGGCTCTACCACTGAGCCACCTTCCCAGCCCATTCCCCCAGCTTTTCAAAAAGAAACAAAACCACTTATTTTAGGATCCGTACTAGATCAGGACCATCACTGACTGAATAGTGATTCTGAACAATTGTTTCCATTTGTTGATTCTGCTAAAATGTCTTCAGAAGGGCATTACTGGTGAAGCTGCCCAATAAGCCCTCTGAAACAAAATGCAATATTGGCATAAATTATACTTTTAGGACTTTATACCTTACAGCTATTTCCTGCATACATATGTAATAACAGCAAATTCACTGTTTATTACTCTATTAGCAAAACAACTTAAGCACTGGATCTGAGATGGAGCTCAGTGGTAGAATACTCATTTTGAATGGAAAAAGCCAAGCAAGAGTGAGAGGCCATTGAATTCAAGTACCAGTGTGCTCACATGTGTATACACACACACTAAACACTTACCAGCAGCAGATTCAATTATGGTATACCCATTCAACTAATATGGAGTGATATGGAATGCTCTCCATTAAGAAATTTAAAAAAAAAAAAAGGCCAGGCATAGTGGCTTACATCTGTAATCCTAGCTACTCAGGAGGCTGAGATCTGAGGACTGTGGTTCGAAGCCAGCTGGGCAGGAAAGTCTATGAGACTCTTATCTCCAATAAACTACTCAGAAAAAACTGGAAGTGGTGGTGTGGCTCAAGCCTTGAGCACAAAGAGGCTCAGGGACAGCACCAGGTCCAGAGTTCAAGCCCCAGGACTGGCAAAAAAATAAAGACCATACCATTTAATGAGAGAGAGAAAGAAAGAAGGAGAGAGAAAAATGCAGCAGTATGTTTAAGCAGACTCCTCAAAGGTACAGAGTAACTGCCTAAGACAGTTTTGAGCCCACAGTTCAAGACCAACCTGAGACTCCATCTCCCCACCTTTATTAAAAAGTTATTTCTGGTTATAGAAACAAAGTATCAACTATGGAGTTGTTGATTTTAGTATGAACTTGAACCACACTTTCCTTAGGAGAATCACTATGAAGTTATAATGTAAATTCATTATTAATGTGAAAAGTTGTTAACACTTCCTTTACCAAGAACTTCTCATTTATCCATCACGTAACATCAAAAGCATCTACAGTCTCAAGAACAATTCTTCAGAACAAATTTATCATGAAAGAAATAAATGCATACTAAATAAACTGTGAATTCTACTGAGACAAAAGGAACTGTTTTGCATTTTTTGAAAATTCCCAATTTTGACTGGACTCTCAAAATATAATTTCTCAGCAAATGACTAATTGATTTATGGGTTAAATGATCAACTGTGGAACTGACTGACAAAAGTATAAAATAAATGGATACTTAACCATAAACTGGCTTCTATACATTAATTTTAATTACTTTGAGGCAACAAAATTTAGTAACAAGTGTTTAACAAGCACCCATCATAATTGCTAAACTATAAAATCAGCATTACTTTTTTCTGATCACTTATACAAAACTCATCAATTTTTCTTTTGACAAAAGATAGTAGAAACTCCAAACAACAGGGGAGAAACTACGAATTAAAGGTCTTGTTTGCTAATCTAGCACCATAATTCCAGTCTTAGAGCCTCCCAAGGAGACAGAAGGAAGACAGGGGAGAGACAAGGCTGTTGGAAGCAGAGGATTTCTGAACTCGAGGCCCCCTTTCTGCTCTAAGGCAACACCCAGGGTATAGCAAGAAATGGCTGAGACGAGATAAGAACAGAAGCTTTGGGTCAGGAGGTAAAGGAGCTCTCCAGCGTGACTGGGCAGAATCCGTGAATCCAGAATGAGTGCTGGAGTGGAGAGTGCCTCAGGAACTGGGGGGTTTCTTCTTGGCTTCCAAGTCCTTTTTGATCTCTTCAATTTTTTTAGCCAGGTTTGGTATCTTTGAAAAGAAAAAGGATTATTATAATGTTGTATCTACCGCATCAGTATTTTACAGTTTCATAAGTTCTTATTTTCCTCTGAAGGAGACCTGATTAATAGTGATATTTCTTAGCCTCATAAAATTCATCAGTAGGGGGCTGGAGGAGAAAGGAGATGGTGAGGTGGGGTGACTAATAAAACAACAGAAAAGGGATTATAGCTCAATGTTCTGCAATCTACTAGATGGCAATTTGTTTCTAATACATGTGCTTTCTGAATACAGGAACAAAAAAGAGAGAGAGAGAAAGAGAGAGAGAGAGAAAGAGAGAGAGAGAAAGATGAGAAGCATATGTTAATGTTCCCTCTGAAAGCCAAGCCTGAGATACCTATACTTAATCTCTCTATCTGGTGCTAAGTAAAATTATACGTATAAATAATAAATGCCCCTGCTAGAACACCAGCATCAAGTGAAGGCTGATGGAGGGAAGTTCTACTACAAATCAGTATATTTCCCTTGCTTGTCTTTGTAAAATACGCCACCAATTTTAACTTCCTTGGCTAAGGAATATGACTTCCCACTTCAAAAACTTCCTTCAGTGTATACACCATAGAGATCTATATCCAAAATTCTCGATTCTACAACTGGCTAAGGGATGAGGTGCTTAAAAGATTATCTAAATACGCTTTAAAATTCTCACTTATTACATGGCTTTCCAAAGAATTCTGGTCTAACGAGACCACCTAAACTGATGGGATTTTGCCCTCTGGTGGTGATATGAGGAAAACATGCTCTGTGAGATTGTTTTTTTCAGACTGAAAGTTGTTTGTTTTTTTTTTAAATAAAATTTGGATTTTTCCCTCAGACTTGTGAACCTCAATTATGCTAGAAGGTACCCTGTACTTCAGTGCTTTCAAAGAAAAGTTACAATACTGCAACAAAGAAGCAGTTACACAGAATGGAGGGAAATGTGAATATGACCACTTACATCATAGTTCTGAGCCAGATACATTCCAACCACGTTGCCCAAAGTAAATCCAAGCTGAAAGAATAGAACAAGAAGAATTATCTGCATACCAAGTCCTGAGCCAGTCTATGACCAAACCAAAAAACACAGACGATGTCTTCCTAAGGAGTTCAAGATCAGTAAAGAGCCCTAGTGTCCAGTGTAAGATAAGACACAACATGATTCATGTTTTTCTTCTATTAAGTGACCCAGATAAATCCTTCCCAAAAGATTAAAAAACATATAACAAAGAATAAATGGAGGTGATGGACACACTTACCCTCAATCTCCTTGTCCCTTTATAACCCATAAATTCTTGACCATAAGTTCTAAGAATCCAAGTCAAAAGTTCTGATTTTGTTGCTAAATGCTACATTTCCTTTTTTTTAATTTTAATTTTTTGTGAACATACTGTACAGAGGGGCTACAATTACATGGGCAAGATTTTAATCCTTTTTTTTGAAGGGGGGATTATGGATATAATTAACTTCTGTATATCACATAAAAATTATTCAATTTATTCAGTTGAGCCTGGAGCTGGTGATTCACATCTGTAATCCTACTCAGGAGGCTGAGATCTGAGAATCACAGGCAGCAAAGTCCGTGAGACTTATTTCCAATTAACTACCAAAAAGCTGGAGTTATGGCTCAAGTGGTAGAGTGCTAACCTTGACAAAAAAAACCTTAGGGACAACACCCAGACCCATGTCCTAGGTGCACATGTGCACAAACACGCAAACACACACACACATGTACACACACAATATGTACATATGAATCATAGTTTTTAGAGAATGAGGGGACTCTCATGTTTTGATCTTCTCCTATTTCAAAAGATCAGCTTGAAGTCCAGGACAATCAAGTAACCCCAGCCAGGGTCATTCCCAACAAAGAGCACATCCACAAGCTAAATATATGTAATGACAGAAAAGAATACAGAACTCTGACTCACCACGGCTAGAGTCTAATGGCAAGATACGTAAGGTCTGTGGAGATCAGGGCTCCACATGGATAGACATAATTTTTGGGGAACTATACGTGTTTATACCGTTGGATAACTATTTTTCTGAAAAAGCATTGCTTCATGAAAATTTAGAGAACTCTCTATACAAAGAAAGGGCCAAAGCTCCTTATCTTTGAGTACTGAAGATGATAATTCTGTTTTTCCCTAGTAATTAAGAGCCTCCAACTAAAGCCTGATTTCTCACTTAATAAATGCAAATTAGCATCGACTTTTAAAAATCATTTTGTTAATTCTGTGTTGCTTGTGTTCAATCTCAATAGAGAGCTTACACTTGAAAAAGTATGGCACTCAACCCACCATCATTCATGACCACCAGGGAAGTTTATACAGGAAAAGTGACATCTAAACCTGAAAAACAATCACTTGGTCTCTGAAGTTAAGGGAAGGTCTTGAATACATCTAAAACCTCTCTACAGGCAGAGTGAATTTGCTTGTTCTAGGCCAAGACCTAGAAGTCTCTGTAGCTCCTGCAAGCTGGATGCTATCTCCAGGTCCCCTCTATACCCCACTTCCCCAGAACAGTCAAAAAGGAGTGAGCTGCCTTCTTGTCAAGCTTGGCACTGAGCATGCTTATACCACAACTCCTTGTCAGGCATTCTGAGATTTTAGGACTATGAAAAAGTAGATGCTTCTCACAAACACACTGGAAGCAATGATGAAGTAAAACACTACACGTCTGAGGACAGAGGGATGCCATGAGGAAAGCTGTGTATGTGACAGCTGGTGAAAAGAAGAAGCTGAGGTAGCAAGCCCAGAAGGGGAGCTGGACTGGCCCAGAGCAGTACACAACAGAGCAAAGGCATTTTCCCCACCTACAGAGTAGATGTGGTAAGTGAACCTCCACAACCCACTACCCACAATTCGGAAACCAAAATTATCTAAACTATGTTTCATCAGAACTCACTTGGCAAAATCACACCTGACTTGAACTGATATGACTCTGTATGTATGTGTGCGCACACATGTGGTTATTCCCTTTAAGAGATAGGATATCGCTATGTAGCCCAGGCTGACCTTCAACTTGAAATCTTCCTGCATCAGCCTCCAAAGTGCTAGCATTACAGGAATGTGCCACCATATTTAGTTTTTATAGCCTTAACATTCTTGAGTGAAATTAATTTTTTCTTTCCACATAAATAAAAATATTTAGGGCTGGGAAGGTGGCTCGGTGGTAGAGTGTTCTCCTTGCATGCATGAGGCCCTGGGTTCGATTCCTCAGCACCACATAAGCAGAAAAAACCGGAAGTGGTGCTGTGGCTCAAGTGGTAGAGTGCTAGCCTTGAGCTGAAGAGCTGAGGGACAGTGCTCAGGCCCAGAGTTCAGGCCCCATGACCAACCGGAAAAAAAAAAAATTAAATATAGGATCCTGCCATAGACCCCACTGGAAGATACCCTTAACATCAAAATTTTAATGTACTGATTTTCAAGTGCTATTTAAACACTGTTGCAGTTAAATATCAAATTATGTATGTTATTATCCTTCTAAAATCTGAAATCTGACTTTCAATATAAATCTAGCCTCCAAATTTTAGACTCTTAATATACTAAAATTAACTCTATACTCAGTTCTGAGGGTTAAAATTAGTACTTAGGGGGCTGGGAAGTTGGCACAATAGTAGAGTGCTTGCCTGAGGCCTGGGTTAGATTCCTCAGTACCACATAAGCAGAAAAAAGCCAGAAGTGGCACTGTGGCTCAAGTGGTAGGGCACTAGCCTTAAACTGAAGAGTAGAGGGACAGGGCCCAGGCCCAGAGTTCAGGTCATATGACCCACAAAAAAAAAAAAAAAGTAGTAATTAGGAGTTCATTTACCAGCAGAAGTCAGCACCAGCACCAGACCTTGAATGGTACGGACACTCCAAAACCACAGCCAGGTCATGCATTAAGTGGCAAACCGAATGACATGGAGGCAATTCTTTTAAAAGTTACACCTTAAAGAGATAGATGTATCGCAATGTTATTAAAGGTTCTAAATATTCTGAAAAACTGTTAAAATCTAGTAGCAAGAGAACTGGGAACTAAATTGGGAGCTAGTGCTTGTAATCCCAGCTACTCAGGAGGCTGAGATCTGAGGATCACAGTTCAAAGCCAGCCAGTCCATGAAATTCCTATCTCCAATTAGCCACCAGAAAACCAGAAGTGAAACTGTGGCTCAAAGTAGTAGCAAAAAGAGCTCAGGGACAGTGTCCAGACCCTGAGTTCAAACTATACAACAACAACAACAAAAAAAAGAACTGAGAATTAAAAACGAAGATCAAGGCAAATGGTAATAAAGACATGATGATGGCGAAATAGAACAGGCCTGACTACCCACAGTGGGCAGGCCAGCCGCTGGCAAGCAACCCTGCTGCTAGCAAGCAAAGGAGTTTGGTTCCCATGTAGTAATGACAGGGAGCCACTGCTTACTGGCAGAACGATGATGAAAGCCCTGCTTTGGGAGTATTGGTTTGATATATATTCTGAGAGAATGCTTCGTGAGTACAGATTAGGAACAGGTCACAACAGTGTGGTGGCCCATGAGACAGCAAGCAAGTAAGCATAAACTGTCTCCTTAAATGCCAGTGATGGGCTGGGAATGTGGCCTGGTGGTAACGTACTTGCCTAGCATGCATGAAAGCCTGGGTTCTATTTCTCAGTACCACATAAACAGAAAAAGCTGGAAATGGTGCGGTGGCTCAAGTGGGAGAGTGCTAGCCTTGAGCAAAATGAAATTCAGGGACAGTGCCCAGGCCCTGAGTTCAAGCCCCAAGATTGGCCAAAAAAAAAAGGCCAATGATGATGGATAGAGAATCCAAGAATATTTACATTTATGATTTGCAACAATCCCTTGGTGTTATGACATTCAATGGGGAAAGAATCATCTTCAAGAAATGGTATATCTAATACACAAAAATTAAAATGTATCAAAGCCCCAAATGTTGGTGTTAAAACTATTAAACCTAGAAGAAATGACTTAGGAGTAAGTCTTCAGCGGTAACACATCAGTGACGAAAGAAAAAAAAAATGGATGCATAGGCCTGATAAAAGTTTAAAATGTTTTCATTTCACTATCAACAGGAAAAAAGTAGACAATTAGGGTAAAATAGTTGCAAATCTGATAAGGTAGTTATACCTAGAATAAAGAAATCTTGCAACTAGCCGGGCGCTGGTGGCTCACGCCTGTAATCCTAGCTACTCAGGAGGCTGAGATCTGAGGATCACGGTTCAAAGCCAGCCCGGGCAGGAAAGACCGTGAGACTCCTATCTCCAATAAACCACCAGAAAACCGCAAGTGGCGCTGTAGCTCAAGTGGTAGAGCGCTCTCCTTGAGCTGAAGAGCTGAGGGACAGCGCCCAGGCCCAGAGTTCAAGCCCCACGACCAACAAAAAAAAAAAAAAAAAAAGAAATCTTGCAACTAAATGATATACCGTACAATTTTAAAAAGTGGGAACATGACTTGAAAAGATTTCTCCAAAGACACAAATGGTCAACTAGCACATGAAAAGATGTTTGGCATCATTAGTCCCTGAGGAAATACAAATTAAAGCGCCGTGCCACTCACTTTGATATCTTTAATGAACATACTTTTTAAAAAGAACAACAAATATTGACCCGTGGGAATGTGAAATGGTACAGCTGCTGGAGAAAACAGTCTAGCAATTCCTCAAAAACCTAAGCTCACAGTTCCCACATGAACAACTGCTCTTGAGGGTACAGACTCAAGCGAAGTGAAACACATACCCCACAAAAGCTTGAATAGGACTATTCCCAGCAGGAATACTCATAATAGCCAAAAGGTAGAAGCAATTTCAATGTTCTTCCACTACTGAAATTATATTAGCTAGCCATAAAAAGAATGAAGTGTTGGGCTGGGAAGGTGGCTCAGTGGTAGAGCGCTTCCCTTGCATGCATGAGGCTCTGGGTTCGATTCCTCAGCACCACATAAGAAAAAAGCCGGAAGTGGCGTTGTGGCTCAAGTAGTACAGCGCTAGCCTTGAGCTGAAGAGCTGAGGCACAGCGCCCAGGCCCAGAATTCAGGCCCCACGACCGGACCCCCCCCCAAAAAAAAGAATGAAGTGCTGATTCAAGCTATCATATATATGAACTTGGACAACACTGTCAAGGGCAATCAGAAAATATTACTGACAGGAAATATGCAGAATACACAAGACACAAAAATGAATAAACATCGAGGGTTGGAGAAGGAAAGGAGAAATGAATGCTAAGATGTATAAGGTTTCTTTTTGAGGTGATGAGACATTCGATATACAATTATGAGATAGTGGTGATAGTTGAACAATCTGTGAATACATTAAAAACACTTTAAATCAGTAAATTTATTTCAAAGCCACAAAAATAACTGAAATTTGATAAAATTCTGTTGGTTACCTGGGATGAAACTGTGGAAATCAAAGATAATTTAACAGCTCCCAGACAGAAAGGAGACCAGTCAGATAAATGTTGGCTCTTTTGAATTCATGAACAAGTATGTGGGTAAGATCAAAGCCAACTCTAAACAAACACACTCTTCTCAGCATGTGTCCCAGCCCTTCCCCCCCTCAAAAAGCTGTTGTGTCTATAGATCAGCAAACAAAGCTACAATATTCATCTGGGGATGGTTCCTGACAAAGTCCAAAGTAGCTGACAATAACCCAGAGCATCTGACAAGTCTGAGCTATGACTCACCAAATTACATTTTCAAAAATAACACACCCACACCTAAGTCACTGGCAAGGGTATAAGAAATCTAAAAATAAACCCAATTTATTTAGCAAATGTAACTACCACTAACATTCAATAGAACATCCAAAAATGACTTAGGGTTTGAGGTAAGAAAATCTATTCGAAAAAAATAAAAAATACATACTATCTAACAATAAAAACACATGTTATATTTCAACTGTATTTCTCAATTTCAGATTTAGTTAGAAAGCATTCAGACAACCTTTATATTCCAAAAAGCATGAAAAATTCACCATTTTTGAGGTTTATTTTTTAAAATTGAGGTGGAATTCATTTAGCAACTTCTTTAGTAATCAAACCCGCATTTTGTACATTAAAATGAAATCTATCAAGGATATAACTACTGCTGCTGCTCCAGAGAAGCACATTTTTAAGAGATAAGCCAAGTTTTACATTCAATAATCTTGTATACAGAATAAATGCAGAAAACACTAGAAAAGACTATCCTGGGTAGAACTGGTTTTATTCTCAGAGAAGTTGATGCAACTTCTTTAAGTACTTTATGACTGAGGGTAGTGATGAAAAGTTAACCTAAAATTAAATATGACTGTCCTTCAGTACCCACAGGGGGTTCCAAGATCTCTCCAGAGATCACCATTTGCAGCTGTTCAAGTCCCCTGTCATATCCTCTCAATCATCTCTAGATTAAGGAGAATACCTAGTACAATGTAAAGAGTCATTCTGCTGTATTAAGAATGACAAAAAAATCTGTACATATTCAATACAGATGCAACCTTTTTTCTTCCAAATACTCTCTCAGCCTCCTAAGTAGCTAGGTAGCTAGGATCTGCAGGTGTGGCCTGCTGATATGGAGAGTTGACAGTAAATAAAATCAATCACGTAGTACGGACTTATCAGTCCGTAAATTTAGGCTCTTAGTGGTAGAGACTTAAACATCAACATCTATCAGTTTGACTAAAGAACCTAAAATAATCCTTCCAATTCAAAATCAAAATTCTATAACAGCTAGCTAGTGGAACTGGTCTGAGAGTGGAGCAAGAACCACTGGTTCCCACTGGTGTGGGAACAGAGAAAACTTTTCACAAGGTGAGCAACGAAAACTTAAAAAAGAATAATTACTGCATCCTCATTGCACACAAGCTCACCTCCTGCTTTACCATTAACTTGGCTTCTCCATAACCTTATAAAGCAGCTAATACTGCTCAGTTTCATGCTAAAAAAAACTGAGGACAGAGTAAGGAACTTGCCCATGTTATAGAGCAGGTAAATATATGTGCCAAGTACATAGCAGGTAAAAGATATGCAAACTGAGGGGAAAAAATAAAAAATTCTATCTATATTTCAAATTTGAGTAGAAATACATTAGGTGTGGAGTAGGAACTGGGAGGAAGGGGAAAGAGAGAGAATATGTCAAGTATGAGACAGAGAGGATAAAGGGATTGATACCAAGATACCAAGAAAGTAGAACCCTGAGAAAAGGACTCAAGGTAATTTTGGAAGTTGTCAGCAAAGAGGCAAAAGGTGATAGCATGACAAGGAACACACTCCTCAAGAGAGGGTGCAAAGATAAGAGCAAAGTCAACTAGTCTTGAGCAATACACTAACCAAGAGCAAGGAAGCACAGCCAGTAAAAGCCAGGAGAGATTAGAAACAGTTCCCCAACTGGTAAGTCCAGATATGATCCCCTCAGCCTCAAGAGGGCAGCGCCTGGGGCAGTCACTGTGTGGAGGGTCACTGGGAACAAGTTTCCCGTAAAAAATAACTGTGACGTGTGGTAACAACAACAACCAAAAACCACTGGGAAGTGCATAGACATGGATCCAACTAAAGATCAGGTGCTCTGAATACCAACTGCTGCTGGCTTCAAGAAGTAGAACAAGGGGGCTGGGAAGGTGGCTCAGTGGAAGAGCACTTGCCTTGCATGCCTGAGACCCTGGGTTCGATTCCTCAGCACCACATAAGCAGGAGAAAAAAAAAAGCCGGAAGTGGCACTGTGGCTCAAGTGGTAGAGTGCTAGTCTTGAGCTGAAGAGCTGAGGGACAGCGCCCAGGCCCAGAGTTTAGGTCCACGACTGGATCCCCCCCAAAAAAGAGGTAGAACAAATGAATGACACCAGTAGCAGCAGCATAGGTGATGGGCACAAGGTCCCTCCAGTACTCCGAAGTTTCCACACAACTGTTCGTAAATAGAAAACACTCGTGACCACTCTACCACTTCCAAATCTCTCCTAGCCCCACTTCTATAAAGAAACCAATTCAAGAGTTCAGCTGATGCCTTGCAAAAGACAAAGTGAAACCTATCTGGATCTTTTTATTATGTGTTAATATTTTTAAGTGTTTAATGTGTTAATTCCTCTCTAGTTCTCACAACACAATCATGAGGTAGAGCTCATATTTGAAAGTGGAAACTGACGCGTAGAAAATTTAATCTGCCCAAACTTCTGCTGTTTCAGAGTGATCAAGGTAGTGTCTAATTCTGGGGTCTGAATCTCATAAACACTGGGACAGGATGGCCAGTGTTGAGGAAATAAGTGAAGCAAGAAGAAAGACTTGTCCTAGTTAATCATCAACATGAAAAGTAAGCTATCCATTTCCTTCCAAAACAGCAGGGGGAGGACAGGAGAGAGCATCAGTGTCCACTTAACGCCACAACAGCAACTCCCCCTGAATGGGGTGAATTCTGAATTCTCTATCAAAACTCATACACAGCAATAGTCCAACATCAAATCAACTTACCCTGCAAAGACACTTCAAAAGTTAATGGCAACTGAATTAATGTCCTCTTGGTTTATCAGGAAAAAGATGTCAAGGGAGAATGAACTGTATCCTCTTGGTTTATCAGGAAAAAGACGTAAAAGGGAGAATGAACTGTATCATCTTACACCTGGGGGTCGGAGACTGCCCTTAACCAAGTGTTTCCAACAGGTAAAAGGCTGTAATTACTCCTAGGTTAACACCTACTTGGAACAGTGGAGAATCTCAGAGGCCAAGAAGTAGCCCTATTTTAGTTGACCAGTTTATGTTAAGAGCTATCTCTTTTGACAAAATGAATTTAAAAACCAATCACCAACTCTCAAGAGGACACTTGGGAAAGTCACTCATTCCCAGAGCACCAGGTCTCCACTGACCATCGGCACGATAAAGAGTATCTGGCTCATTAGAGATGGAAAGTTCTGACTGCACAGAATCTGCTAGAAAAACTCTCACTTGGAAGCTTGGCAAATCTTGGAAGCTTGGCAAATCCCCCAGACACCTTTACCCTACATAGTTTCCCAAGAAAGCCGGGTTTTATGTCAAGTAGGAAGCTGTGAGACATAATGTTTACCTGTAACACTCCTTTTTATCCTCCTCACACCAAAGAAAAGGACTGGGTGGGCGAGGGAGTTTATTTGTGGAGTTTATTTGTATACCAGGGCTGACTTACTCCTCAAAGTCTGAAAACAATTATAGATCTGACGAGGCTTCCTCGACCTCTCAAACCTCATAACGTTTATTGATGGACTTTTAACTTCTCCAAAATGCCAAGCAGCAGACGCTAGGTCAGGGATGGGGTCTGGGGCTCGGGCGGGGAGGGGAGAGGGGCTGGAAAGGCGCTAGGTCAGGGATGGGGTCTGGGCCTCGGGCGGGGGGGCTGGAAAGGCGCTAGG
>NW_012267272.1:3697718-3711189 GCF_000151885.1 Dipodomys ordii | reverse complement strand
GCCCCTCCTGGCCCCTCCGGCCCCGCCCCGCCCGCCTTCCTGTTCCCGACAGCGGCTCGTCACACCGGCGCCCCCTGGTGGAGCGCCCGAGCGTCGCCGCGTAGGCCGAGGCAGCCAGGTGCCGGGTGCCCTGCGGCCCGGGCGTCTGCATTACTTCACGGGCGCCAACCAAGCTGCTGCACAGCCAGGCTCAGGCTCTCCGGCCTTGAAGACAGGAGGCTGGAGGCGGCGGGTCCCAGCCAGCGTGAGCAGGGCGCCCGCTCTGGGGCCGTGGGTTTCCAAAGTCCCAGGAGCCCGTTACGCATGCTCGTTGAAGACGGCCGGGTACTTTGTCATTTGCATCCTGAGCTCCAGTACACTCCTCGGCTTTCCAACAAGTCGGAGGGAAAAATATGAGTTCTATGGCTGTGGACAGAGCGAGGGGAGGGCAGCCCTAGATGCCAGGATCCACAGGGGAGCTGCTTCTGTCAGAAGCTGTCTATCTTTGTTGGGATGTCTGTCCTTGAGCAGAGCTCTCAGAATTCAAGACCTAAAGCCGTGACTTCTTGCACCCCTTGGTGGAAAACATTAGCTAACATCCTGGAAGTCTGACTTCCAACTCTACACACCGAGCTGGACTGTTGTGGGAAGCAAATGAGGTCCTGTGAAGGACCCTGTTAAAACTGCTGGCCTGCCCCGGGGACACACACGCACGATAAGACTACTCTTGTCTGTGACCCTTTCCTTACTGGTTCCAAACAGTAGAAAACCAAATCACAGTAGCTTACTACATTATGAAGCTGCAGTGCACAACCGTGGGAGTACAAAACGTTCGCTCCATTTCTGCTTTTCTACATCTGCTTCATTACATATCATCACATTTCTACTCCCTGCAGAAAAAAAGTTGACAAAATTGGGGGGGGAGCACATGAAAGGAGGGATGAGCAAATGCACTGATTGTATTCGGTGTACATTATGTAAAATCTGAAACACGAAACTAGCAGGGAAGGAGAAAAACGGGAGAACAATGGAAGGAGTGTCATTGATCAAGTTTACGGAATTGTAACCCCTTTATACAACTGCTTAATAATAATGCAAATTCAAAAAAACAGAGAAAAGGAGAAAATGATAGAATAAAGCAAGGGGAAAAGGAAGACAGGAAACGGGGAGAGAGAAAAAGAAACATAGGAAACAGACAACTGATTGGAATACACTAGGGTACACTGGTAGAAATGTAACACTGAAATACATCACCATAAATAATAGTCTATCATCTCAGATTGGAGAAAAAATATCAAGACTATAAAGAGTAAGCACTACCAAGGAAAAGACTGATAGATCTGACACATTAAAATATACAACATCTACACTATTTTAAGTTGAAAAGATAACCCAACCGAATGGGAGGAAATATCCACAGAGAAAAGCCAAAAACTAAAGCCTTAATATTACTAGAGCCAGTGGCTCATGCCTGTAATCCTAGCTACTCAGGAAGCTGAGATCTGAGGATCTCAGTTTGAAGCCAGCTGGAGCAGGAAAGTTTGAGACTCTTATTTCCAACGAACTACCAAAAGAAAGAAGTAGAGTTTTGGCTCAAGTGGTAGAGTACTAGCCTTGGATTGCAAAATAATTTTTGTTTTGCAAAATAATTTTTTTTTCTTGGTGCCAGTCCTGGGGCTTGAACTCAGGATCTGAGTACTGTCCTTGAGCTTCTTTTGCTCAAAGCTGGCACTCTACCACTTGAGCCATAGCACTACTTCCAGCTTTTTCTGATTTTGTGGTACTAAGGAACTGAACCCATGGCTTCATGCATGCTAGGCAAGCAATCTACTACTGGTGGTTAGAGATAAGAGTCTCACAGACTTTCCTGCCCAGAATGGCTTTGAACTGTGATCTTCAGAACTCAGCCTCCTGAGAGTCTAGGATTACAGGCGGGAGCCACTGGCACCCAGTTCTGAAAATAATTTTTTAAAAGGCTCAGGGACAGCACCTAGACACTGAGTTCAAGCCCTGAGACAATTCATCTCCAAGATTTCTACTTATAGAATGCTAAGGACTAATGCTTATAACTAGTAGGAAATAAATGGATGTCAACATACAACAATGGCCAATCTTTTCTTTTTTTAATAGGATACTTAAAAGCTTTGAAACTTTTATAAGATTAAAAACAAAAAAGCAACACTATATACTTTGGGATAAATTATTAATTTTCTGCTTCTACATGAGAACCGACTCTGTTCCTATTAGCAGTCTGTCTTTCCTCTTTAAGAGTCTTTAGCCTGTACATTAGTAACTGATGGATGGGAAAAGGAAAATAAACTTTCAAATGATGTAGTTACTTGAATATAAACATAATTGGACAGGAAATAAAGCTATTATATCATGTTTTTTGCAGTACTGGGAATCAAATCTAGCACTTCACACATGTTGAAGAACCTTCTACCACTGACCTACAACTTTCGCCATTATATAATTTTTTTGCCCTACTAGTAGTCATCACAATTGATAGAGGCAGATGAGGGCTGGGAAGTGGCTCAGTGGTAGAGTGCTTGCCTTGCATGCATGAGGCCCTGGGTTCAATTCCTCAGCACCACATAAGCAAAAAGAAAAAAGCCAGAAGTGGCGCTGTGGCTCAAGTGGTAGAGCGCTAGCCTTGAGCTGAAGAGCTGAGGGACAGTGCCCAGGCCCAGAGTTCAGGCCCCATGACCGGACCTCCTCTCCCCCCAGGAAAAAAAAAAAAAAGAGGCAGATGATTGAGAAATTTCACAATTATTTCAAAGAAACATGCAAAGTATATTATCATTTAACAATTTTTTTCATGGGGCCTGAACTCTGGGCCTGGACTCCGTCCCTGAGCCACAGCGCCACTTCAGGCTTTTTCTGCTTATGTGGTGCTGAGGAATCGAACCTAGGGTCTGACATATACAAGGTAAGCACTCTACCACTGAACACCTTCTCAGACCCCATATTTAAAAAAAAAAAAAACAAAAGCTAATAATTTTTTTTCTGATATTGGGTGTTGAATTCACTCAGCTTACTTACTCAAGGATGGTGATCTGCTACTTGAGACAGACCACCCAGTCCTGCTTTTGTTGGTTGTTTTGGAAACACGTAAGGACTTTATGTGCCTGCCCTGGCTTTAACAGCAATCCCCAGGATGACAGCCTCCCAAGCTAAATTAGGATTACAGGCATGAGCCACAGGTGACTGGCAAAAGTTGATTTTTTGGCCTTTTAAGACATTCCTATAAAACAGTATTTACAGTTCTGAGCACACAAACACTGCTATGGTTTCTTCCCAACTCCAGCCTACAGAGTAACCCTGGATATCATAAAAGTGTAATACATGTTCAAAGTGGGGAAAGAATTAGAATTTCCAGACTATGCACTGACTTTCACATTAGGGGAAACTACCACATGGTCAGAGCCACGGCAGGAAGTGCTGATTGCTTCCTGGCTAAAAGTTTTAAAGACCGATTACAGATTGGCTTTGTTTTTTTAAAAAGTATTTATTTTTTATTTGTGAAGATGAAATCAGACCAAAAAATGTACAGAAAAGATGTCTATATATAAAGAAAGAAATATCAAAATATTTTGGTCATAATTTAGAAAGAAAGTCATTTATAAAAAGGAGGCAGTGTCCTCAGCCCTCTCCCCGGCGTCAGCAAGGCTCAGCTCCTCGATATCCTCAGCAGCCCACGGATCCGTCTCACGAGAGCCTGGGTGAAACTATGGCGAGACCGGACTTTTGAATACAGTCCTTCAATGTCCAGAAGCTTCTTTTGTAGTGATTCTCCAAAAGCATTCACAGCACCAGACTGAAGCTATAAGTAACACAGATTAACATCATATGATTAAAACTACTGACTCAAGTACTTTTTTATTCTATGTCACTGACTGAAAACACTTTTGCTCTTTTGTAATGTGGTCTTTCCATTGCAAAATATTTGGGGATTGAAAAATTAAATATTCATAGTTTTCTCATTTTTTGTATGATCCTAGTGGGTTTTTTTTGTTCCCTGCTTGTATAAACATGTAAAATTTTTAATGTTTTGAATAGCAGGTACTATTGACACTGATACGCTGATATACACAAAAACAATTCCTAAAGAAGCACACCAAAAACTGTTCAGTTTTATTTAGTGGAAGAAAGAAGTGGTAGGTTGGGAAAAAGCTATTTCTTTCCATTTTATTTTGTAATGTTTAAATACCCATTTGCATATCTGTCTGTCTCTTTTTTCAGTTTTGGAGTCTCATGCATGCTATCATGTGTTTTGCTACAGAGCCATATCCCAGCCCCGACTCTATTTTTAAGAGTATCAACAAGTAGATGGAGCAGCCTGGGACGTGCTTTAGTATTCATAAACCTACCTACTTTCATACTCAAATCACAGCACAGAGTACAATTACTTAGGCTATTTTCTCCCTAACTTTGCAACAGACCAGTGTAAAAGAAACAAATCATTAAATTTTTTTTTTTTGGTCGGTCGTGGGGCTTGAACTCTGGGCTTGGGCGCTGTCCCACAGCTCTTCAGCTCAAGGCAAGCACTCTACCACTTGAGCTACAGCGTCACTTCCAGTTTTCTGGTGGTTTTATTGGAGATAGGAGTCTCACGGTCTCTCCTGCCCAGGCTGGCTTTGAACCTCGATCCTCAGATCTCAGCCTCCTGAGTAGCTAGGATTACAGGCATGAGCCACCAGCGCCCGGCAAATCATTAATTTAATATGTAGGAAATGGTGCTGTCGCTCAAGTGGTAGAGCACTTGCCTTGAGCTGAAGAGCTCAGGGACAGCGCCCAGGCCCAGAGTTCAAGCCCCACAACAAAAAAATAAGTAAAAATAAATTTAACATTTATTAAAACATCAGGATAACTTATTTTTTGCTAATTCTGCACATGGCCTCACCAAATACCAGCCTTCCTAAACAAGCCAGGCCAAAAAAAAACTCACTTTATAGATATTAAAGAGGCAAATGTGTCCAGGACTAGAGTTAGTGTGTGTTACCTAGGACATCTAGCCAGCTGAGCCAAAAGGCTTCTAAAAGTGCCCTTGGGCCGGGTGCCAGTGGCTCACACCTGTAATCCTAGCTACTCAGGAAGCTGAGATCTGAGGATCACGGTTCAAAGCCAGCCCAGGTAGGAAAGTTTGTGAGACTCTTACCTCCAATAAACCACTAGAAAACCGGAAGTGGTGCTGTGGCTCAAATGGAAGAGCACTCAACTTGAGCTAAAGAGCGCAGGGACAACACCCAAGCCCAGAGTTCAATCCCCACAACCACCAACAACAACAAAAGTAAAAGTATCCTTGGGAAAAACCCAACCTCAGCTATAAGACAGGCAGCAAGGAAGGGGGAAGAGAGGCGAGCAGTGGTTTTATCAGCTCCTGGCTAAGGACACACAGAGGGCTAGAAGCACACCTAGCTATAACTTCTCTTTCCAAATAACAAATACCCTGATACCTGCTTTATCAAAAACAAAACAAAACTTAACAACATTGCTGTTAAGCAGATTGCTCTAGATTCCAACATCCTTCTGGACTGAACATAACTATTCAGCCATTATGATAGACATAAATGAAGCACATACTAAAAACTGCAAAAACAAAACAAAACAAATCTATGACTCTAATGAGGTTTCACTTTGTTTTGGAATGCTCTCCATTTGCAAAAAAGAAAAAAAAGAAAAGGAAAAAGAGAAGAGAAGAGAAATAAAAACTATGAATCTAATGAGGTTTCACTTTGTTTTGGAATGGTCTTCATTTGTTTCCACTACTGATTAAGCTATTACTAAGATCACAATGCTACAGTAGAATTTATAATGGTTGCGCTATTTCTAGTAATTACCTAAAATAAGTGATAGTGTGTGCCTAAATTCACATGCTTAAGGCCTGTGCTCACAGTGGTACCACTGGGAGGTGGAGGGACCTTTAAAACCTAGTAGGAGATACTCAATTCACTTGGGATGTCTTGAAAAGGACTGTGAAACAATGATTCTTTTTCTTTCTTCTGCTTCCTGGCCATGATAAGGATAAGTAGTTTGCTCTACCTGCCATCTAGCATGCCCACCAGAGGCCAAAGCAATGGGTCTGCCCATTCTTGAGATGGAACTCTTAAAACTACCCACTTTTCTCTGTATTAAGTATTTTGTTGCAGTGATAGAAAGTGAATAGAGCTGGTAATGCCTACCAATCACCGATTATTTACCTCCATTCCAGGCCCTCTACCTTTTCACACAGATGAAGCCTCATTTAGTTCTGGCAAGATCCTTGAGATTTGAGTTCCCATCCCACTTTGTAAAGAAATGGAGGGTCAAGCCAAAATTCAATCTTTATTAACATATCAGGCTTCCTGCCTACTTTAGTAAAAAGGAAACGGGTATGAGAACAGAAGCTCACCTGGTCTAGATCATGTTGGCTCACTACAGTCAGCATACTTCGAAAATCCAGATTGGCATCTGAGGAGAAGGAATCTAGAGATAAAGACACAGTCAAACTCATATGGCAAGTATCTATGTACTGCACAGGAGAGGAGCTGGCTGACACCCAGCAAAACTATCATGAAAACGTAGGTCAAGACTGGGAACCTAAGTTTCAACCTTCAGCAGTGGAAGCCCCTGAGAAGCATTTCAGTAGTTCAGGACAGGTTCTCATGCTTTTCTTCTGTCTCTTCCTACCTACTGTACATGTTCATCAGTCTGATGCTTACTCCAGCAACAAAACTCACCATGGCTGGTCCTTTTCTTGTGTTCTGAAAAATTATTTTGCACAGGAGATTCTGCAGCTAAATCAGCACTGAACTGCAAGACGCTTAAAGAATGTCTATAATACTAAAACAATTTCACATGGACAGAAAGTAAATACAGAAAATAGTCATCTCTACTAAATAGCTCTCAATTATACAAATTACTTTTAGTAATCTGAGACATAATAAATAGATAGCTCTGTGTGGCAGGAGATAGAGGTACCAGCTGCTTGAGAGGCAGAGGCAGGAAATCACGGAACCCAGGACTTTTAGACCAGCTTGAGTACAATATGAGTATCAAACCATTAAATATATAGGCACTAATGGTTCATTCATTTTCAGAATAAAATTTACCTTGTATTCTTCTGCTTTTAAATAAAGTTCTAGAGGCAAACAAGGAATCTTGAGAGTCTGTGGGTGTGCAATGTAACAAGTAGTACTCCAGGTGGCGCCAAAAAATAAACAGGCAGGTCTCTATGATAACTGAATTCAGATTAAAGGACAATAACTAGCACGTGTTTTTTTAGGAAGTTTCTGAGGAGAGAAAGGAGAGCCCATACTCATTTACATAGCCAAAACCACAGGGTAAGGCAAGGAGGCCCTGAACATGCTTACAGAGAGAGCAGCTATGTGCTAAGGGAGGAGGAGATGCATGGTGCTGAGTCCTTACAGCCTACCAGGACAGAAAGGGTCTCCATAGGTTAATAGCTCTTGCTGTTCTGCTAAAAAGTAATTTTTAAAAAATTGCTAGGTGGCTCGTGCCACCTGGAATTCTAGCTATGTAGGAAGGAGGCTGAGATCTGAAGATCATGGTTTGAAGCCACCCTAGACAGGAAAGTCTGTGATAATCTCTAATGAACCACCAAAAAGCTAGAAGTGGAAATAGAGCACTACCCTTGAGCACAAAATCTCAGGACAGCATTCAGGTCCTGAGTTCACCAGCATACACATGAAAAAAATCATAAGAAAAAAATTACAATTTGGAAATGAGCAGTAATTATATCTTTTTCCATCTGGTTTTAATGGCCAAAATAATGTGAGAATAAGTAAATATTTCCTTCATGTAAAGGTCAGCACTCAAGCCTCTGACTGCGTAAAGGATACAGGAACAAAGGGAGAGCAGTTTAGCTCGGTTGTTGATCAACTTCACCAAACGCCTTCTTGCTAGAACGTATTTTTGGGCAGTGGAGATTTTATCAACACCAGCAGGCATCACAGACTGACACAACTATAAGAGAAATAAATGTAGTATTAAAATGGCAATAAACTGTAACAATCAACCCAAAAATACCATGAGGAGGTCACTGTGATAAGTGCTAGGAAAAGCAATAAATTTACACCTTCTCACAAACAGAGTTTATTGTCTAAACATTAGAGACAAAGAAACAAATTCACAATCAATGTTCACCTCCTTCCTTCTAGACAACTCCAACCTAAGAAGTCCACCACCCCTGAATTGCTTGTCGCATTAAAAACAAAAACAGGTTTTCCAAGGAGTAGGTCAAACAATGCCATGGAGAATTTTTATGAAGGAAATGGAGAGTAACTTCTAAGTACAACAAACATGTAGTCAACAACCAAATCCTCCCAAGTACTTCACAAGTCAGTCATGAACACAGCAGTAATTTCTGCTATTTGACAGAAGGTACAATGAAGTGGGCCTTGTGGGGTACCACCCGCTTCTTATGGGAGCAGTTCCTCTCACCTGGCTCTCCGTATCTACAGGTTTTATAGCACAGGTGTAACCAACTATGGATCATTTTTTTAATGACTAATGTCATTAAATCTACAAATAAAATAGTCCAATAACCATTTACGTAGTATATTAGGTAATCTAAACTGATTTAACCACACAGAAGGATGTGTTTAAGTTACATACAAATACTACCCCACTTCTACAAAGGACCAGGATATCCTAACATTTTGATACCCCCAAGAAGTATTGGAATTAACAGCCTGAACACACCAACAGAAAGCTATTCTGGCATTGCAGATCAATAACACAAAACAGAGAAAAAACTGCCGACTACAAGCCACAGTTTCAGGGATTACCTGAACCTAGCCAGTAGCTCCTGCCTCACTCTTTCCTGCTACTTCTGTAGAAGTTCTTCAAGCCTTCTGTGCCTCCATTTCTTCAACATAAAAAATGAGAATGGCTTTATAAATGTTCAATGTGATTGCCACAAGAGTAGTAACGGCAGTAGGCCTTGACTACTCACAGGAATGATGTGGATTGTTCAGTCTGGTGTGAACTGAATGGTTCAACATTCAGGCTGCATAAAACACCGGAAGCTTTCGTGCTGCCCAGGAAATGAACCAAACAAGAAATGCCTTACCACTCAGCTGTGCCACATGGAAAAGAAGGGAAGGTACCAAGGAAGAAAATTGTAACTCAGCATCCTTAGTTAGAGTAAATATAGAGGAATAATTCTGGGTCACTAGGAGGTGGCAAGTCTATCATTTGAGAAATTCACTCAATGGGAATCAAAGATGCTGGAGGCACAGAGAAAGTTATCTCTAAGTTCTACTGCAAAAAACATCGGCAGTTTAAAGTTTGTCCACACAGATATTAGAGTAGAAACTACCCAAAACTTTTTACTCAAAGGCTAACTTCCTCTCTATCTCCTTGAACAGGAGCCACTTGATTATTTTTCAGTCATTAGTGTCTGTTACAAGGATGGGATGAAGGTGATAAGACTTCCTTCAGCCACATTGAAAACCTCAGACTTACTCCCAAGTCTGAAACCTATTCTCTAGCTTTTACTGGTAAAAGCAATGATTTCCCAAGTCCCCACAGCTCAGTGTGAGACTCATACCTCTTTTATCTCATCAGGTGGAAGTTGCTCTACATTCTGTAGCTTGTTGACACTGCGTCGGTGACTGTCATAATAAGTGAAGAAATCACTGGCACTCTGTTTCAGTAGGTAGACGATAATCCCCAAACCAGGCAGGCGCCAATATGGAACTACTGGAGCTTGGGTATCTAATAGATGATATAAAACAGTGTTCTATTTAGAAGAATTTCATATGGATTCCAAATGATCAATTTTTTTAATGTATGCTCCATAACTTAAGATCACGTAAATTATCATTAATGCCAACTCAAGACTATTTCACCACCACTGACCACTGGAAAAAAAATTAGCTAGGTCCTAGTATAATCAGATACAGTAAGCTTGGGACCTTGAGAGGGTAAAGAAATATAGTTGGTGGACATTAATAGAACCTCTCTCTTTTACTTGGTTAAGACCTCTTTTACAACTTTAAGTTATATGCCTTTAGTTACCCTCCCCTATACATACACAAACCAAACACAAAATTTTGGGAGCTCCTGATCCCAAGCAAATAATTCTTACCTCCCCTAATGGCTCTGGTTTCAAAATTGACAATGTAAGTTATACTACCAAAGAGTCAATAAACTAAATACAACTGGATATAAATTAAACAAGTCTCTTACTGCAACAGCTCCATCTGGCAAAACAAAGTGATTTGCCTTTTAGCTGGCCACCTTCCAAACAAAATACATTGACGAGTGGAATCTCTCCACAAAAGGAAGAAGAATTAGACAGCAGTAAAAAAGGCATGCTAGAGACAGTTTGTGCTGAAACTAGAACAGTTCCTTCTGATGACTGAGTGATATCTTGGAAGTACCATAGCAATTTCAAGTTCAAATTGGAGATAATATTTAATGCCCAAAATGCATGAAAGTGGAGATTCAAGACATCCTTTAAAAAGTCATTTTGAAATGTGTTCATTACTAACTCATAAAGAAAAATTGTGTCTTACTGTATCCAAGCTGTGTCATAACCATAACAACTTTGTGTTCCTCAGACATTGGAAAAGAATCAGGCTCACCTTGCCGTGGTCCATCTCTGTTAATGGTCTCTGAAAGGCTAGGTGTGAAAAGACACACTGCATGCTGGGAGGTGGGGGAGCTCTGCAGCATAAGTGACTGGCAGTATTCCATTACATTGGCACAAATCTGCAGTGAAAGAGCAGTGGCAGCAACAAAAACATTAGTTCACTAATGCCCTAACATTATAGAAATACAGAGAGAAGGAAAACAAGGCAGTTAGTAAAACTGCACACGTCCTCTGATCCTTCCTACCTGCTGCATGGCCAGTTCCATCTCATCCTTCTTGTTCACCCTATCACGATCCACATTGTCATCTTGAAATTTAAACTGCCGTAGTCTGTCAGCACCACCAAAGCGACTTAGCAGTCCTAAGCACTGGCGCTAAAAAGAAAGAAAGTTTGTTGATATCTAGCCAAATGTGTTGAAATTAGCGACCTGTCTTTCTTGAGGATGATAAAGCCTCAGTGGAGAGTGGAATCACTCTTGAAAGGTTTTGGATTCTACTTCCCAAGAAGTAAGAAGCCCTGCTAGAAAAGAAGATGAATGTAGCTGGGCGCAGATGGCTCATGCCTGCCTGTAATCCTAGCTACTCAGGAGGCTGAGATCTGATGATCACAGTTCAAAGCCAGCCCAGGCAGGAAAGTCCTTGAGACTCTTATCTCCAATAAGCCACTCAAAAACTGGAAGTGGCCCTGTGGCTCAAGTGGTAGAGAGCTAGCCTTAAGCTGAAGAGCTGAGAGACAGCACTCAGGCCCAAAGTTCAAGCACCATAACTGACCAAAAAAAAAAAAAGAATGCTACTTATTTTAGAAACAAATCCTCAAAAAAGCTTAAATGCTTGTCAAGGAATTTTATGCTTCATACAAAAAACAATTTAGTAATTTCGGAGGTACTCGTTAAATGAAACACCAGTCAATAAACAAATGAAAATTAAAATGAGGCCTTTTGACGTGCTAACATCATCTTCAATTTCTTTTATGTTTTATAATGTTTTCATTAGAGAGGTCTTTCATTTTCTTAGTTTATTCCTAGGTATTTACTTTTGAAGCTGTGAATAGGATTGTTTTCCTGATTTATTTTTCAGTCTTTTTACTATTGCTATACAGAAAAACTACTGATTTAATGTTGGTTTTGTATCCTGCTACTTTGTAATCATCAACCCCAGAGAAAACAAAACACTTCATAGAAAAGTAACAGTGGCTTAATCATAAATTATGTTTATACAGCCATAATAATCCAACACTAAATATTAATATAACCAAAATTATGACATAATTATACTGAGTTTTTGGAGGGATGAAATATACATATTGTATGGTAGAAGAAAAGGAGTAACGAGATAAAAATTCTCATCTTCCAAGGAAAGGCAAAATATGATTTCCAATAGGGAAAATCATGTAGTAATATAATTACTCAGAGATGGCAAAGATCCGGTACCAACAGCTAAAAGGAGTTGCCAAAACCTGGGGCACAGAGTTAGAAAGGGAGACTCACAGGACTGTTATATTTTTGTAACACATCTTAAAACTGGTACTTAAACACATTAAGAACTAACTGATTACCTGGAATCTTCCAATATGTCCTTGCAGCTCCATTAGAGATCCTTCGTTTACATCAACATCAAGTTCACATAATATACCTGCAAAGTGTGATGAAACATTTTAAAATCTAGCTTTACTGTATATCAAAAGGAAACTATAAACTAGGAAGGTAAGTTCTCTTATATTGTTTACTTGCATGAACAATGTTTTGAGAAATATGATTTTACAAAGACTAGTATATTAGTAACACCACCAAGAACATGCGTGCATTTATATGAAAACTAAAATCTAAATGGGCAATTCCAAAACACATTTTTTATGTTTTCAAGAAAAATCCAATTTTACTTGTAACTATTAGGCTAAAACTTTCTAAACATAGCAATTAACTGATTTCTAATGACAGCTTTGGCCTACAAGATGGATGAAGTTCACCATACAAGGAAAGGGCCTACTTATGCCATAGATACTGAGTAATAGTGGTGGTTGAGGACAAGGGCAGGAAATCCTGTTGGAATGAGCAGCATGACTCAGCTCACAACTCTTATTCACCCTCAGAAGCAGCTGGAAGAAAGTAGATAAACTAACAAATCCTTATGGAAACCCTGCCATTCACAGAGAAACATATTGAGTTACATCTTAAAGAAATAAAGGGAAAACCCGTTAGGGCAACCACTACATACATACAACTATAGAACCTCAGTTGAGGCAAGAAGAGTGTCCTGCTTTGGTACCATTGTGGGACATGGGACTAGGCTGAAAACTTAAGACATACCACACGCTGAATGGAGAGAACTGACATTTCCTCAGAAGAAGCATCAGTCAAATACTTCAACAATCACTACAATCAGCCACACTCGATACATGGGTCTCAGGCACCAAAGCACCCTCAGACAAAAAAAGTATTTGGTTACTAATATATGTCTGAGACAAGCAGAAATGGTCAGATAAGTTGATGTTAGGTGAAATGAACCCCAAGATAAGGATTCAAATGTTTTTTTCTTTCTTGCGATTGTTTCTAACACATTTATAAGATGATTTCTTTGTTGCTTTGTATGTCCCTTCCCCCATGATATAACTCTTGTTTTCACTGTATTTGATGTTGGTGTACTTTGTGGAGGGGAAGGGAAAAAACAAATCGTTTAAATAGGGATACAGGCAGACCCATTGCAACAATGAGATGTATAAGACATTATATCGAAAAACGAACTTTATAACTTGGGGGGGGTGGGAAAGGGGGAAGGGAGGGGAAGATAGGAAGGGATGGGAATGGGAAACAAAAGAGGAAGCAACAATCCTTGATAAGAAATGTACTCATTACTTTGCCCATGTAATTGTAACCCCTCTGTATGGTCTTTTCA
>NW_012267272.1:3682413-3697554 GCF_000151885.1 Dipodomys ordii | reverse complement strand
GAATGGGACGGTGGCAGAAATCAGGGCTTTGGAATTCTCCAGAGCAACATAAAAATGGAGATAGAAAACATCCCAGTTCAAAAGCCACATTGCCTAGGAAATGCTATACTACCAGTGTTATCTATGGGATTTAGGAGAAGTCAACCCTCTCTGTGCCTCAGGCACCTCACCTGTAAAGTGTGCACATTATTAAGACTAAGACTACTGTGTCTTCAAATCAATTAACACATCAGTATTTAAAGCAGTGCCATGAGGCTGGGGATAAAACTCAGTGCCTAGCATATACAAACCCAGCACCACAAAGAGACAAATAACAAAGTACTTGATATATAACTGAAGGGCAATGAAAGCATTTAGACATTCATTCATTCGTTTGATTTTTTTTTTTTTTTGGTCAGTTATGGGGCTTGAACTCTGGGCTTGGGCACTGTCCCTCAGCTCTTCAGCTCAAAGGAAGTGCTGTACCACTTGAGCCATAGCGCTACTTCTGGGTTTCTGGTGGTTTATTGGAGATGAGATAAGAGTCTCCTGGACGTTCCTGCCCGGGCTTTCTTTGAACTGTGATCATCAGATCTCAGCCTCCTTAGAAGCTAGGATTACAAGTGTGAGCCACAGGCACCTGGCCTTTTTTGTTACTGTTGTTTAGTATACTGTCATATAATAAAAGAAAACAAAATACAAAAACTACATGGCAACAAACACTAAAATACAACTTACAGGTTGGGGAATCAGTGGTAGGGCAGGGACCACAGGCTTAGAAAAAGCCTTCCAGGACTTCTGAATAGACTTATCTGTTGTACTGGTCACAGAACAGCAGTAACAGACTATAACAAACAAGTCCCTGCCCAGGGTCTGCTTAGGGGACACACACACACACACACACACACACACACACACACACCACACACACACACACATCACATACACACAGAGGCATACCCATACTCTGTCTTCACACCCAAAAGTGAGGTGGTTATCCACTTAGTCTTGGGGATGAACTTGAAATGCTGCTGACATCACTGGCTTGATTCTGGACTGCTTGGGGAGGTAACCATCCTCCAGGGCACTATCAGTCTCAGTCATGGCTGTTGCTCTAACAAGATTATCCACCCCTCTAAAGCATCAGAAAAGCAGCCAAGAAACCTCAGATGTTACCTTCATCCTTGCAGTCTAACCTCACTGAATGCTGCTTTGGGGTTTTTTTTTGGTCGGTCATGGGCCTGAACTCTGGGCCTGAGTGCTGTCCCTCAGCTCTTCAGCTCAAGGCTAGTGCTCAACCACTTGAGCCACAGCGCCACTTCCAGCCTTTTCTGCTCATGTGGTGCCAAGGAATTGAACCCAGGGCCTCATGCATGCAAGGCAAGCACTCTACCACTGAACCACCTTCTCAGTCCCCCACGCACACACTTTTTTTTTTTGGTCGTGGGGCCTGAACTCTGGGTCTGGGTACTGTACCTCAGTTCTTCAGCTCAAGGCTAGCACTCTGCCACTTGAGTCACAGTGCCACATCTGGCTTTTCCTGCTTATGTGGTGCTGAGAAATCAAACCTAGGACCTCATGAATGCAAGACAAGCACTCTACCACTGAGCCACCTTCCCAGCACCAAGGTTTTGATTCTTGTTTTCTGCTTTCTTCTTGGAAGAGGAATCTCATTTTCTTCCCATCCATGATGTTTTCCAAATGACGTGTTCGGGTCTTTTTCTTGCTTCAACTACCTGGTGAAACCTGACTCCTTGCTTCTGGTGTTCTCCACGCTCAGCCAAGAAGATGGAAGGGATACAAAGTTCTCCTAGATATTCTATTTTCTTCTGGTGTTGGTACTGCCTTGCACTCGCTAGGCTGGCACTGAGCACATAAGCCTACCTCTAGTCCTGCTTTTTGCCAGTTATTTTGAAGAAAGAATCTAGCAAACTCTTCTGCCTGAACTGAAATAGCTAGGATTACAGGCATGAGCCACCAACACCCAACCAGACATTACTAAACATTACAGGATTTAGGAAATTCTTTGAATTTTTCACTAGAGAATTTAGGAAATAGATATTTTTCCTTGAGAACATGTAACATAAATCAAAACCACTAAGAAAAACAACTAAACAAATCACTAAAGGACAACCAAAAGAAAAACTCATGTTATAAAATATTATCGTAACAACCTGAAAATGGAAGAGAATCATGTACCAGAACCCACCACTTAATCTTTCACATTTAAGGAAC
Source organism: Dipodomys ordii (assembly GCF_000151885.1). Taxonomy (NCBI): domain Eukaryota; kingdom Metazoa; phylum Chordata; class Mammalia; order Rodentia; family Heteromyidae; genus Dipodomys; species Dipodomys ordii. Next base: position 3,695,340 of record NW_012267272.1, on the reverse strand, counting down.
TGATTCTTTTTTTTTTTGGCCAGCTCTTCAGCTCAAGGCTAGCATTCTACCTCTTCTTAAGCCACAGTGCCACTTCCGGCTTTATCTGCCTATGTGGTGCTAAGGAATTGAACCCAGGATCTCATGCATGCAAGGCAAGCACTCTACCACTCAGCCACCTTTCTAGCCATAAAGACTGATTCTATACTCATACATAGTAAGGAAATTATATTGGAAATAAAGTAACAGGAAGTCTTTATTGTAATCTTTTTTTCTTAGCAATAATGACCTTTTAAGAACTAGCATTTCTGAGCTCTTACAATGAAGTATTTCCCTACAATTCAGCAATTCCTTTCATATCTCTTCAATTTGTCTTGAAACTACTAAATTCATGTAATATTAAGTAATTGTTTTTCTAAAAGCATGTTCTCAAAAGTTACCTCTGCAGTAGATATGTTTCTCTCTCCATGACAAAAAATGTGCAATATTTGAAAAGCTATTTTTCAAATGTTAGTATTTTATCGTTTCTAGGTAATGAGGTTTTTGAATGTATTAATTATTTTCCTTGAAATTTTTTCAACTTTCATAAGCAAATAATTTTGTGTGCCAGTCCTAGAGCTTGAATTAAAGGCCTGGGTGCTAACTCTGAGCTACTTTTGCTCAAGGACAGCATTCTATGACTTGAAGCACAGCCTTACTTCTGGCTTTTTCTGGGTAGTTTATTGGAAATCTTGCAAACTTCTCTGCTTCGGCTGGCTTCAAACCATAATCCTAAAATCTCAACCTCTTGAGTAACTAGGATTACCAGCATTCAGTTCACATAACATTATTTTTATAAATATAAACATGATATAAAGGCAGTTGGCTCAGCAGTACTAATTTCATATGAAGCCAAAGATAACTACAAAGTAACTAAAAACTTCATTCTATTGTTTATGTGCATTCTCTAAAGACATATTAATTCCATTCAACACAACTTACCAGGAAGTGCAGCTTTACTTATAATGCCTGTCAGCAGAGCCAGTTCCTGCAAAGAGCCAGCACTCACATCCTGACAGCGAAGGATTGCTTGTATGGTATCAGAATGGGAAATGAGAAACTGCAACACCTGAGCCAAGGATCAGGACCAAGATGAAACAGAGGTCAGAATAGAAAACTGTATTATAAACAGATCAATTCATCTTTCAGTAATGTTGAAGCAAACAATTCAGTGTTATGAGGAAGAATAAGAAAACCAAGTGTTTCTTGTCTTGAATAGTTTACTTCAGAGAACTAACTAAAGGAACTAAAATTTGTAAGAAAGCTAAAGAGAACTATCTCAAGGTCTGTAAGCTAATACATGTAGAGGCTTTTATAGAAAAATAGAAAAATGTAACATAACTTGGAAATAATGACTAAAAATACTTATTTTATTTCTTTTAGTGTTTAAATTAAATAAAAATTTTAAATGAGTGGAAAATGGCCAAGAAGTGCTCTTATAACATCTGACTAGTGTGACCTAGGGACAGTGCATAAAATCTCTTGCCTCACTCTCCTTTTGATGTGGTAAGAACAAAGGAGTCATAAATGCTAACCTCTGAACTCTGGCCTTTCCTTTGGCAATCAGTAGCACACCACCATGGAGACAGGATTCTCCCAGAACTTTCACACAGAAACATTTCAACTAGTCTGCAGGCTCTACAGACTAACCCAAAGCAAGCTGAGCACCCGAGGAACTGTGTCCACCTTAATTTTTCCATAACACTCTCAGCCTCAGTCCATAATTGATGTATGTGGAGATAAGCAATCCAAACTCTTTTTAAAGATGTTTTGTAAGTGATTCTGCTAGTCAATACAAAACTGGCACCAGGGAACCAATATCTTGTGTCAATATCCCAGTTCTACTTTAAAAGTCTTAAAGAAAAACGCTGGAAGTCTTTTCCAAAGAGTACTTATGTGTGAATGGGGTAAAATGTCACTTAGCCTATGGTGGTGCCCAGTATTGCTGGATCATACCTATAATTCTAGGTACTCAGGAGGCTGAGATATGAGGATCAAGGTTTGAAGCCAGCCTAGACTGAAAAATAAGTGAGACTCTTATCTCTAACTACTGAAAAAGCTGGAAGTGGAGCTATGTAGAGCTACCCTTGAGCTAAAAGCTTAGGGATAGCGCCCAGGCCCTGAGTTCAAATCCCAGTAAAGAAGGAAAGTAAGAAGGGAGGGATATCGAAAAGGGAGGGAAGTAAGTAAGCAAGGAGGGAGGGAGGAAAGAAAACAGGGAGGAAAGAAACAGCAGCAGCAGCCCTGGTAAGATAGGTCTGAGTCTAATGGCAGGGAAAGTTGACAGGACATAGTACCTGAGGGCATCACAGTCTAACAAAGCAATTGAACAAAAACACTAGATTCATGCAGTCCAAGTTGGCCTCAAAAGTATGAATCGCCTGTGTTACTCCCAAGTTATAGGATTTTAGGAGTATGGCACCACGCTCATTGTTTTCTTTTCCAGAGGCACACATTTTGATTGCTTGCTTTCTATGTCAGGATTCTATTAATTCATACATATGTTTCATTTTATGTTTCATTCATGTAAGAACACAAAAATGAGCATGTAGTTCACAGTCAAGGGTAAGGAGCCTATCTCTGCTAAAAACAGTAGGATTACAATGAATTCATTTAAATTTTCTATTCACAAGACTCCTGCATTTCTAGGAGGATTTTGCATTACATGGTTTATTTTTGCTGAATTTATCTTTCACTTAAAATTTATTAGAAGTAGGACTGGGACATTGGCTCAGTGGTAGAGTGCTTGCCTCACAACATACATGAGGCCCTGGGTTCTATTCCTCAGTACCACATAAGAGAAAAAAGCTGGAAGTGGCACTGTGGCTCAAGTGGTAGGATCTAGCTTTGAGCTGAAGAGCTGAGGGACAGCGCCCAGGCCCAGAGTTCAGGCCCCACAACCAACAACAACAACAAAAATTTATTAGAAGTAGAAACTTAATTACATTTTTTAATCTTTAAGTAGTTATTCAAAGGGGTTACCATTCAAGAAGTTAGTTTATGAATACAATGAATGTTAATTGATGTCACCCCTTTTATTATTCTCCTTCATCCGTCCCAAACCAACCTCTCCATCATTACATGGTTTCTAAGCAAAAGATTTATCTTACCTGCCCTGCTGCCTGCAAGTGCTGGGCCATACTGGATGTAAGAATGACCTGGCACAGCTGGAGAGCTGGAAGCAGAATCTGACGGTAGCGATCCACAGGTGTAGGGATGAACATTGGGGGATCTCTCACGCCAAACACACTTGATTAATTTCAACCAGAGAGAACAACATTACAAAATAAAAGTATGTTCTTAGCATCCCCTTACCATTTACGTGGCACATGAATCATAGACAGCTGACTAAGATGCAAACACATTAATGGGTACTCTGCATTCTAATATACATTGAAGGTTCAAAGAAATCCGTACCTTTTCTAAACATTTAGCTTAGTAAAAACAGGGGTATTTGAATTTGGAAACAATCAAATTTTGAACTAGGGCTTTGTGTGTTTTAGACAGGTGCTCTATAGCTAGATATATCTCCATTCCTACTAGCTCTATCTAGTTAGATTTTCCTAGGCTGGCTTTGTACTATATTCTAATCAATCTCTACCTCCCAGGTAGCTAGGATTATAGTCATGGAGCCACTAGTGCCTAGGTTAATGATAGAGACTGTAAGAAATACATAACACAAAGCTACTTTCTGCCTAGCACATTGGTGGCTTATGCCTGTAATCCTAGCTACTCAAGAGGATCATAGTTCAAAGCCAGCCGGGACAAGAAAGTCTGTGAGACTCCTATTTCCAATAAGCCACTAAAAAACTGGAAAGTGGAGCTGTGGCTCAAGTGATAGAGTGCTAGCTTGAATTTCTTTCTCTTATACCCAAGCTAAAAACAACTCTAAACTAGTCCATTATAGAAAATAAAGTAAGGTTCATATAAAATAAGCCTTTAAGATTAGGTTTTAGCTGCCTAGGTACCTATTGAGAGGAAACAGAAGCAGAATATAAAAAGAAATACCACATGTTGAAATGAACTACTTAACTTGTGGATGAGGATGGGAGGGGAAAACTGGGAAAGCAGAGGAGGGGTTGTCACTATCCAGAAAGAAATGTATTCTTTACCTGACTCATGTAACTGTAACCCCTTTGTACAACACCTTTATAAAAACAAAAAAAATTTTTTTTTTTTTTTTTGTGAGTTGTGGGGCCTGAACTCTGGTACCTGACTGCTTTCCCTCAGCTCTTCAGTTCAAGGCTAGCACTCTACCACTTGAGGCACAGCCCCACTTCTGGCTTTTTCTGCTTATGTGGTGTGGTGCTGAGGAATTGAACCCTGGGCCTCATGCATGTGAGGCAAGCACTCTACCACTGAGCCACCTTTCCAGCCCCAATTTAAAAAATTTAATTTAAAAAAATAGCAAAGAAAGGCTTTGCAGAGACAAGTGATGATATACCATGAACGTATTTATGTTAGTGAAAACAGTAACTTTCATCTTTTTTTTTTTTTTTTGGTCATGGGGCTTGAATTCTGGGCTTGGGCGCTATCCCTAGCTCTTCAGCTCAAGGCGAACACTCTACCACTTGAGCCACAGCACCACTTCCAGTTTTCTAGTGGTTTATTGGAGATAAGAACCTCATGGAGGGGCTGGAAAGGTGGCTCAGTGATAGAGCACTTGCCTTGCATGCTCGAGGCCCTGGGTTTCTCAACACCATATAAGAAAAAAGCCGGAAGTGGTACTGTGGCTCAAGTGGTAGAGTGCTAGCCTTGAGCTGAAGGACAGCGCCCAGGCCCAGAGTTCAGGCCCCACAACCGAACCCCCCCCCCAAAAAAAGAACCTCATGGACTTTTCCTGCCAGGGCTGGCTTTGAACCGTGATCCTCAGATCTCAGCTTCCTGAGTAGCTAGGATTACAGGTGTGAGCCACTGGCGCCCGGCTTAGTAATTTTTATCTTTTAAACCTTAGTAAGCAATGTCAAAAACAATTTTCCTCCTCCTAAAATAATATAGTCATGTAGTTAAGCTTGGGGAAAGTCAAACATTTAACTTGTCAATGAATCCTCTCTAAATAATTGCTAAACCTACTACCAAGTCATTTATTAGAAGGGAATGTTGTAGAACACATAATGCTGTAGTCATGTAGACAAAAAAATAAATTCTAGGGCTGGGAAGGTGGCTCAGTGGTAGAGCGCTTGCCTTGCATGCATAAGGACCTGGGTTTGATTCCTTAGCACCACATAAGCAGAAAAAAAAAAGCCAGAAGTGGCACTATGGCTCAAGTGGTAGAGCGCTAGCTTTGAGCTGAAGAGCTGAGGAGCAGCACTAAGGCCCAGAGTTCAGGACCCACAACCGGACCCAAAAATAAATAAATAAATAAATATAACAGAATTCTCCATTCAAATTGAACTAAGAATCTGCTGAAAAGCTTGAAGCTTGAAAATAATTTTATTTGAAGTTAGAACCTAAGCAACAGGCAAAATATTAAAATGAGAAAAATACATATAAACTCAAAAAAATCTACTCAAACCATGAAAAGGAAATCTACAACAAATGATCATTTTTTCTGTTTTTTACGATAGGGCCACACTGGGTAGACTCACAATGATGTTCTCCCTGCCTCGGCCTCCCAAGCACTGGGATTACAGGTTTGAGGGACCACACAGCAACAAGCCATACTTTTACCATAATACTTTCAAGTATTTACAGTTATACAGTATTACATATGGTTATAGTATTATAGGCCTTTTTAAGGCCTCTGTAAAATATGTATTTCTATGGAACTATAAAAATTAGAAGTCTTACCAGATACCTACTTATTACTATTTACCCTCATCAGCAACTTGTATTTATTAGCAAGTGATAACACATATAAACAACCAAAAATAAATAAATAAATAAATAAATAAAATAAATAAAAAATGACAGAGCTATAAACCGGTAGCCAAATTATATTTGGGCTTTTTTTCACCTTCATGAACCCTTTACTGGGCATTTAACCAAACTAATCTATATGGATACTTACCCATGTGGGTCTGTTTCTGGCCGCATGTCATAGACTTGGCATTGTGCTAGTCTCACAATCACCCCAGATCTTAGTAGCTCTAAAGAGCCCTGCTGTATCTTAGCCACTCTTGTGAGAAAGGCCTACAGAGTTATGGAAGGAAAACTGTCACTACAGAAGTCATATCCCAAGGGCTTCATGTAAAAATGACAACTTTCACAGCATATTGCCCACCTTTGGTCACCAATGAAGAGAAGTTCTGAGCTAGCTACACATACACTTCCCTCCTCAAAAGATGTTCATGAGCACTCAGTAATACATGCCTACACATGGTGCCTTGAATGAATTAATATCCAGTTAAAACTCTAGTTTCTGTCTTCACCATTTGCCCTTACAGAGGCAGGGTCGTGTCTCTCTTGTTCATAGCTTGTATCTCTAGTACCTTGATCTCTATTTGGTACGTGGCATTTACTAAATACATGAAAAAAAAAATGAACAAAGACAGAAACAAGAATTCGAGAACAATCTAAGATTTCAGTGCGTCCATCAATTGTGACATTTAAGTTTAATATGAAACAAACAGATTTGAAGGGAAGAAAATAATCAAGTGTTTAAAAGCCTATGTTCAAAAGTACAAAAAAGGAAAATTGGGGGAAGTGAAGGAATGGGTAACCTGTCCAAGAAGCACTATACTCATTACCTGATTTAGGGAATTATAACTCCTTTGTATAATTCCTTACTAATAACAATTTATTTTTTTAAAAAAACCAAAGTATAGCCAGGTGCTGTGGCTCACGCCTGTAATCCTAACTACTCAGGAGGCTGAAATCTGACGATCATGGTTCAAAGCCAGCCCGGGCAGGAAATTCAATGAGACTCATATCTCCAATAAACTACTCAAAAAAAGCCAGAATTGGTGCTGTATCTCAAGTAATAGAGTGCTCATCTTGAGCAAAGGAAGCTCAGGGACAGCGCTCAGGCCCAGAGTTCAGGCCCCAAGACCAGCAAAAACAAAAACAAAATATATAGACGCCAGATACCAGTGGCTCACATCTATTATCCTAGCTACTCAGAAGATTTGAGGATCACGGTTTGAAGCCAGACTGGCAAGAAAGTCTGTGAGATAACTACCAAACAAGTCAGAAGTGAAAATGTGGCTCAAATGGTAGAGAGCTAGCCTAAGCAAAAGAGCTTAGGGACAGGACAGTGCTCAGACCCTGAATTCAAGCCCCAGAAGCAGAAAAAAAAAAGTAGAAACAGTAAAATGGAATTTTCATTAGTCAAAACTATGGTAGTAACCTGATGGTTCTCTCCTCACTTCTTGGAACACTACCAGGGAGAAAGCAGTCCCTTATCCAATGAACCCTCCACTCAGGATCACTCAGGACACCTTTCACACGCTCATAAAATACATTCCTCAAACAGATTAAAACTCCTTTAAAATGATCACAGCTGATATAACAGATAGTCAAAACATGCACATTAGTTTTCCTTAATACACTTACAGACCCCAAAGGAAATAAGCTGATGCTCTCACATCACATTCCATGTAGTCTTACCATTTTGGATTCATAAGTATAAAGGGCCTTTAAAAGAGGAGGCTGTGGAGTGAGTAAGCTCTGTAAATTACGATCATCTTCTACCAAGCTGTCCACGAGGACCTTCAGATAGCCACTGTTACTGAGATACAAAAGCCACTGTTGCTGCTTATCCACAGAGACAATCCGATCAAGAAGAGCCAGGGCCAGCATCTAAATATAAAAAAAACGAATTAATCCAGTTCCAAACATGCTGGTAACTATCAAAATCAACCACAGTCATTGCCTTTTATCTGGAGATCTTCAGATCTTTTCTAACAAGGAAAATGGTTGCTTCTCATAGAATTTCCTTAATTATTTGAGAAGTTTAAAACTGTAAATATTCAGAATCTTGATTTGTTAATAAAATTAAAACTTTTCAGGGTAAAGTTGTATTTTAGTAACAAAACTAACACATTAAAATAATGACACTAAGTATATTTTAGCTGAACCCAGACATTATTTATTAAAAGAGAAAAGGACTTGTTTTTTTTTCTAAACAAAACAAAAAAAGCCGTTATTTCTAAAATATTATGTGATAACCTACCAGGAATTAGCAGGTTACATATGAAATCCTAGGTACTCAGGAGGCTGAGACCTGAAGGTCAAGGTTGAAAGCCACCTCAAACAATAAAGTCTGTGAGATTCTACTCCAATTAACCAGCTGGACTGGAGGTGTGGCTCAAGTAGACCAAAGGCCATGAGCAGAAAAGTCACATGAAAGCTCAAAACTCTTGAATTTCAGCCCCAATCTGGCTTAAAAAGAAAAGAAAGAAAAAGAAAAGGCCTGGAGATGGTGGTTCACACCTGTAATCCTAGCTGCTCAGAAGGTTGAGATCTGAAGATTGTGGTTCAAAGTCAACCCAGGCAGGAAAGTTCATAAAATGCTTATCTCAATTAGCCACCAAAAAAAACCAGAAGTAGAGTTGTGGCTCAAGTAATAGAATGCTAGCCTTGAGCAAAAAGAGGTCAGTGACAGTACCCAGGCCCTGAATTCAAGACCTAGGACTGGCACCAAAACAAAGGGAAAAAAAAAAAAAGAAATACATAATCTAATAAATATAATTAAAGCATTTAGTCTATCTTTTCCCAGTGTTTATTCTATGCATAAAAATGTTTTAGAAAGCTTAACATAATTGAGATTGCTAGTTTGTATTTTAATCCTACTTCTTAAAATTGTTTTTTAAAAACATGATTTTATCAGTATGCCAAGACACTTTAAAGAAACATAAATGCAAGTTCCCCTATACAAACCACTAGGGCAAAGAAAAATATATTCAGTGTAAAAGTAATTCATCCAGCAGTCTGTTAACTAAAGATAGTTTTTTAAGGAGAATACTGTTCTTTCTACAACTGTTGTTTTAACAGCAATCTCAAATTATAGAAAAGAAAATCCTCCTATACAAGTAATTAAAGCTAACAAAAAAATGTGGCCAAAAAAATAACAAATTCTCAGGATAAATTCTGAGTTAATTAAAATTCCAAACAGAATTAAACAAAATAGAAAGGAACAAAATAACACAAGTGTATAATTAAAGCAAATAAACAAATTCACTATAAAATAGTATGGAAAATCATTCTCAGCATACAATTTGAACACTGATCCCATTTATACCGTCATAAAGACAGAATAATTATTCATAAGAAAACTACCTTACCCTTCCAATCTCGTGCCCATCACAAGCATCTCGACAGACCACTTCCATGAGGGCAGCCCCATAACTCTCAATTATAGCTATGTTTTCTCGCTGTAATTTACTAAAAACATCTTCAGGGGCTGTCAGTCTTTCCCACATGGTTTTCTTAGCTAAAAGGGTTAAAATAAAAAAAGGAATTCAATAAAACATAGCTTAATGCTAGAGACATGGCTCCAGTGGAAGAGCACTAGCTATGTGTGATCAAAACTTTATTCAAACCCTAGGAAAGAAGAAAGAAAAAAGAAGAGAGGGATAGGGGAAAAGGAACAAGAAAAGAGGTGGGAGGGAGAGAGGAAGGGAAGGAGGGAAGAAAGAAGGACAGGCAGGCAATCCTTTGATTGCTGAAACAGAATTGGTTTAGTAACTGAGTAGATTATATCTAAGTAACATAAACATCCTTTCAATTATTATATTTAACAAAGAGCCACTACCCAGAGACCATGCAAGTGAACTTTAAGAAAATAGCCCATATACATTATGCATGTACTTTAAATTAACAACAGTTTCAGGAAATGGACAAGGTATTCTTTAGGAAATTTAAATTAACTGTGCACTATATTCATCCTGTTAAATTATCTGCTTCTATCTTTTATTAAGAGCTTTGAGAATTTAACTAGAAAAGATCAGGTATATCAGGTACTCGAGTACAATGTAAAGGAAATCTTCTCCCGCCAAAATCCATTTTAATCTGAAATACTTATTAGAACTAGAGCTGGATGGGCTGGAAATGTGGCTTAGTGGCAGAGTGCTTGCCTAGCATGCACAAAGCCCTGGGTTCAATTTCTCAAACACAACATAAACAGAAAAGCCTGGAAGTGGCTCTGTGGCTCAAGTGGTACAGTGCTTTCCCAAAAAAAGCATAAGGGAAAATGCTCATGCCCTGAATTCAAGCCAGAGGATTGGGTGCTATTCAAGAGGCTGAAATGAGGGTCTAGGTTTGAAGCCAGTATAGGCAGGAAAGTCCATGAGACTCTTACCTCCAATTGACAAGTAAAAAGCCAGAAGTGGAGCTATGGCTCAAGTGTCTTGAACACAAAACCTAAGTTACAGCTCTCAGGTCCTGAGTTCAAGCCCCAGCTCTGACATCAAAAAAAAAAAACACATCAACTATAAAGGCAATTTAAATGTACAATGATACTAGTATGATAATATATTCCAGTAAGACTCTTGTAAACCAAATAATGTGATGCCCTAGAATGGATGGATGGATAAATTATTATTTTTACTCTCTTAGAGAATGTGTACAATATTCTGCTTGGTAATAATTTTGCTAACTTGATTAAAAAGATACCAAAAAGAAAGAGAAAGAAAGAAAGAAAGAAAGAGGGAAAGAAAAGGAGAAAGAAAGAAAAAGAAAAAGAAAGAGAAAAACCCATACACTTGGGTGTGTGTGTGTTTTTTACTCAAGACTAGCACTTTACCACTTGAGCCACAGCTCTACTTCCAGCTTTTTGTTGGTTAACTGAAGGTAAGAGTCTCATGGACTTTGCTGCCCGTCTGGCTTCATACCATGATCCTCCTGAGTAGCTAGGATTACTGATATAGCTCCCAGTAACACTAGGTATTATTTATTTTTAAGAGGATTGATTTTTGGTTAAAAACTCCCTTGAACTAGTTGGCTATTTTTACTAACCTTAAATATATTCAGAGACAATAAGTGGGCAATATACTTGTATAAATCTACCATTTGGCTATTGTTAATTTATAAGGAACTACCTGTAATAGATAATCACAGTAAGACTAAAATGAGATAAAGTAGATTTTTAAACAGTGTTTTTCAAAAATAACAAACTCTAAAGAAGGACACATTAAGTCTATTATCAGAAGTGCCTTCTGCCAAATTCTTAATAAATAACAAAATGACTGACAGAAAACCATACACACAGATCTGTTACAGTTTGAAACTTTTTTCATGCCTGGCAATCAAAGATTCCACAATTTTATTCTAAATTAACATGCTAATTGCACTTGAGACAGCAGCCTTTGCAAATTGTTCATTGTTGCTTTTTGAGACAAAGCCTCACTATATAGCCCAGGCTAGCCCTGAATTCTAGGGTCTACTGCAGAAAGAACTATCTGCCTCTCGAGTGCTATGATTAATAACACCTTGCTAAGAGCATCAAGTACACATGTACTCTTGAAGTGCTCAATGGGGCTGGAGGTAAGTGAAACAAAATATATAAAGCTAAACTATTTAAGGGTTTCTTTTCCTTATAGTACTCACTCGTCTTTGTAATTCTTAAATACTAAACAAGTAACTTCGTCTTTATAGAGTACACTGGTGATTATATGAAGGCTCAATGATTATAACTGGGTTTAGCCAAAAGATGAAAATTATTTTTTCTGTATTGGTATTTGAACTCAGGACCTAGCAAGGACTCTACCACTTAAACTGTGCCTCCAGCTTTTGTTTGCTTTAAGTTTTTCTTCCCCCTGCTTACAGGATCTAACTTTTGACTAGGGCCAGCCTCACGTGGTGATCCCCCTACCTATACCACCCAAATACTGAGATGACAGTAGTGCACTATCATGCTAGGCTCATTTGTTGAGATAAGTCTCACTAAGATTATTCTCCGATCCTGAGGCTGTCCTCAAACTACAATCCTCCGCAAGTAGCTGGGATTACAAGTGTAAGCCACTGTGTCCAACCTGATTTTTCTTGTGCATGTGCTGGTCTTAGGGCTTGAACTCAGGGTCTAGCTGCTGTCCCTAGACTTCCTTCCTCAAGGCTAGCACTCTACCACTTGAGCCACAGCTCCATTTTTGACATTTTTTATTGAAGGTAAGAGTCTCATGGACTTTCCTGCCCAGGCTGGCTTTGAACTGCAATTTTCAGATCTCAGCTTCCTAAGTATGCCCAGCCTGGTTTTTATTTTTAATGTAACCATCTGTAAAAACCAAGTAAGTTAGGAATCATTGTATTCTTACCAGCTTCTAAGGTATCTGGTTCGTCTGGTCTCTGAGCAATCTGTAAGTAATAAAGCAGAGAGCCATACAGGTGAGTTCTCACGCGTTGGAATCCACCACCTGTAGAGAGCACAAAAATGTAGTCAAGTAAAAGTCTTTGTTGAAGGAAAGTTAAAACAATGACAAAGCTGTAATTTATACGTGTTTGGGAGTGGGGGCATACCTGTCTTCAAAATGAAGTCTAAAAGTTTCTTCAATATGATGTGAAGTGAAGAATCTCCAATTGAAGCAAACCCCATGAGGGGACCCTCAGTTGGTAGAGGTGAGGCGAAGGAACCATCAAGCATAAAGGCATACTGGGTGTCTCTGGGGCCTGAGCCCAGAGGCTGCTTCTGTTCTGTGCGCACGGCCTGGCTGAGGTGGGCGGTCAGAGTGAATACGGCACCCGCAATCACGGGCATCAGTTCCTGAGCTGCTTCATCATCCAGAATCTGCCGGTCCAGAGCAAGTCACAGTGAGGATCCCACTTTGAGCAATGGGTTTTAGAAGCATTTAGTTTCTGCACTATTACAACAATAAGAATATAATGGAAGTATTCAAAAGAAAAAAAGCTGGGGCTGGGAAGGTGCCTCAGTGGTAGAATGCTTGCCTTGCATGCCAGAGGCCCTGGGTTCGATTCCTCAGCACCACATAAGCAAAAAGCCGGAAGTGGCGCTGTGGCTCAAGTGGTAGAGCGCTA
>NW_012267272.1:3650086-3680174 GCF_000151885.1 Dipodomys ordii | reverse complement strand
ATGGATTGCTAGAATTGAACAACAACAAAAAAAAGAGTTTAGAGACAAACTGAGTTAAAGCATATGCATGCCCATGCATGCACACTTGCACATACACATGCACACACAAATCCATAGTTCTACCTAGGTAAAAAAATTACTAAAAAGAGTTAATGTAGTTTATTAGGTTTTATTTCCTGCTGTTTGATAAATACTGCAGTTCACAAAGCTATTAACCAGAACTCGTTCAGGGGAAAAACAACTATATGGCTCTGTTTTTTTCTGACGGCTCAATGACTAAACCACTTGATACTGTACATTAAAGCAATCCTTACCTTGACATTGCAGACTGTCTGTCCCCGTAAATTCTTGTGCTCACAGTTAGCAATAACTTGTTCAATCTGGGCCCGATCGAAAAAATCCAACTGCAAAGGCTCAGGTATCTCCTGACTGAAGTCAATCGAGTCAAGAATACTTAGAATTTTTCGACGTACTATAAAATAAAAAGAAGTAAACCACTTGTTCCTGGACATTGAAAAGTAAACTATTATATTCAGCTCATTCTCAAAGACTGTGCTATCTTTAGAAAGGGCATTATTCTAAAAAGTGAAGACTTAAAAATCTAAGCTTGATTTTATTTCTACCATACCCACTTATAAAAATACTTTCCTTCCCATCCTATAATTTTAGCTATTAAAAGAATGGGTTTTTTTCCTTCACATAGGTTTCCTATGCTCAGAATTTACAGACAGAGGCACAATAATCTCGACATTTTAAGTAATGAAGTATGTGTACAAAATAAATTGTAGAAATTAAAGGGCTTTACCTTTTGTAGAAGTGTCAAAGTGAAGAAACCCAGAGACAGACCTATTTTCATCTTCTATTCCTCCTTCACCATCTGGTGGAGCATAAAGAACAGATCAGAAAGTAAAGAGCATACTCAAAATACATTTATTTGAAAATAGTGAACATAATGTATTTTATTTCTAGGTCATTGTTTCTAGGTCAAAGAGCCCTTTACAGGGTTGGGAAGGTGGCTCAGTGGTACAGCACTTGCCTTGCATGCCTGAAGCCCTGGGTTCAATTCCTCAGCACCACATAAGCAAAAAGAAAAAAGCCGGAAGTGGCGCTCTGGCTCAAGTGGTAGAGCGCTAGCCTTGAGCTGAAGAGCTGAGGGACAGTGCCAGGCCCAGAGTTCAGGCCCCATGATCGGACCCCCCCCCCAAAAAAGAGCCCTTTACAAATAGATAATTAAAGTGAAACAGATTGATAAGGACTTACTGCTAAAATTCATTTGATTCTTTTAATCACTATGGGATCCATTTATAATTTTAAAGAGGATAATCAGAATTTTAAAACTAGCAAAAATCAATCCAATGTTAAATATTTTTTCAAAAAGCTTATGTTTAGTTTGCATGTATACTTATTGGTTTAGCCCAGGGCATATTGTCTAAGTGGGACAAACTTTCCACTGAATAATGTACGTATAAATAATGACTATATTTGGGTACTTGAGACAAAAATAAAATAACAGTCAGGGGATATGTTTAAATGATAAGAAAAAATATTCTAAAGCTGAGAAAAACTGTTTGGTCTCCAAGTACATACTAATAATAAGATTGAGATTTGCATTTATAGACCAGTCACCAGTACAATAAAACAAATGTCATTATTAACATATTCACCTGAGTACGGTTTTACTGGCATATCATCCAGTAAAAGGTGTAGGAGCCTCTGTGTATGTGACCGCTGACGATTCAGAGAAGTCACCCTTAGTTCGATTGAGGCAGTCTTCATAAGCCATGACATTTGGTTCAGCATAGAGATTTCATATTCTGGGATTTAAACACATAATTTCATTTCACAGAGTAGTAACACAAGATCAGAATGGATCTAAATTCCATAACTCATTGAATAGGTAATGAATCAGTAATTCATAAATCTGGCACTATGAAATTAAAAAAGAAAAATTTACAAAGGGAGAAAAAATAAGCTAGTGTCTATCTATGAAAAATAAGTTAAAGCAAACAAGGAATACGACAATCAAGCTTTTGTTCCCTGGAAAGCTTCACAAAAATCAGTTATACTTTGACATTAAAATATTACTTAACACTTCATTATTTAGTCCTGAAACCAGGACTCAAACTTGGTACCCAATGCTTTCACTCTTTGGCTGGCACGCTACCAACTGATCTACACCTCCACCCTCTTAATATTTCATTTTAAAAAGTAATTCTTAGCCACATACTGGTGACTCGCACCTGTAATCTTAACTACTGAAGAGGCTGAGATCTGGGAATCGCAGTTTGAAGCTAATCTGGCAGGAAAGTCTGTAAGACTCTTATCTCTAATAAACTTCTAAAAAGTCAGAAGTAGAGCTATTGCCCAATTATAGAGCACTATTGAACAAAAAAGCTCAGGGACAGTGTCCAGGCCCTGAGATCAAGCCCTAGGACTGTTACCAAAAGGAAAAAAAAAGTAACTTTCAGTTGCCATAATAGAATACAATTTAATTTTGCTTTTTATAAAAATATATATCTAAACCCACACTGCATAATTTATAAGTATTATAAAATTAATTAGAAAATTAACTAAGGATACGATACAAGGAGTGGAGTGTAGCTCAGCTAGCCGAGCTTCACCTAGCAGGCATGAGGTCTTAATTTCAATTCCCAGCAAACCCTCTTACCCAAACCCAGGGTGGAAAAAAAATTAATTAAAGACACTAGATTTAATGTATACTTGGGACTTGGAACCACTTATATAATAGTTTTTTAATCCAGGATTATTTTGTTTTGTTGTTTGAAGACAGTTTCAGCATGTACCTCAGACTGGCCTCAAACTCATGGTCCTCCTACCTTAGGTTCCCAGGTGATCAATTATTTCTACAGGCATGGCTTTTAAATCTTGAATGGTAACAAGAGAATAGCTTATACCCACAAGATTATAGGCATGGATGTATCTAAATACAATCTAAACACTAAAAATATTTAAAGCCAATCAAAAAGAAGAAAAAAGAATCTCGCTAAAACTTATTTAGCTTGGGATAATTGTTAGTCATGTCAACAAAATATGTTTATTACTATTGTTTTCAACTTTTTATTTCAAGACTTGAATTGATGTGGATATATGTATGTGTGTGTATGAATGTATGTACGTATGTAGGGAGTGTATATTTTTATGTATACAATTGTATATATACTTAGACACAGATGTATATGAATATGCATGGAATATGCAACCCAAGGGTTTTATAATATAATTTTGTGCTGAAAGTCAATAATTTCTATCCCTTCAACAGAATCTTCAAGGTTTCTTTTTTTTTTTTTTTTGGTCAGTCGTGGGCCTAGGCACCATCCCTCAGCAGTTTGGCTCAAGGCGAGCGCTCTGCCACTTGAGCCACAGTGCCACTTCCAGTTTTTACTGGAGATAAGAGTCTCACAGATTTTCCTGCCCGGGCTGGCTATGAACCATGATCCTCAGATCTCAGCCTCCTGAGTAGCTAGGATTATAAATGTGAGCCACCGGCGCCCACTTTCAAGGTTTCTTTGTTAGTAAAATAATCAAATTCCATACTTGACAGATTATATTAGAAGCCAAATTATGCTTGAAGCTAAAACAACAGCTTGCAAAGCACAAATTATGAAAGTAACACAGAAGCAAACTAACAAAATAAAAACAGATACTATAACTGCTTTCTCAGGTTGAGCAACCCTAATTCAAAAGTTCAACATTGGGCTGAGTACCAGTGTGTCACAACTATAACCTAGCTACTCAGGAGGCTGAGATCTAGAGAATCATGGTTCAAGGCCAGCATAGGCACAAAGAATATCCATTTCCAAAATAAGCAACAAAAAGCTGGGCTTAAAGACATGGCTTATTTGGTGGAGTGTCAACCAAACAGGCAAATCAAGTGATTGTGAGGCCACAAGTTCAAACTTAAGAACTGGAAAAATTCATAAATAAATGCTCCAAATCAAAATTTTTGAGGGCCCACATGATGTCACATGAGGAAAAGTCCATATTTGACCTATGTGGCAGGTTGTGCCACTGACTTACTTATATAATTCTAGTTTCTCAAGAGGATAAAATTTGGAGTATCAGGGCTCAAGGCTAGCCCATGTAGAAATGTCTGAATAGGGCTGGGAAGGTGGCTCAGTAGTAGAGCACTTGCCTTACATGCATGAGGCCCTGGGTTCAATTCCTCAGCACCACATAAGCAAAAAGAAAAAAGCCGGAAGTGGCACTGTGGCTCAAGTGGTAGAGCACTAGCCTTGAGCTGAAGAGCTGAGGGACAGCACCTGGAGTTCAGGCCCCACAACAGGACCCCCCCCAAAAAAGACACCCCCCCAAAAAAAGTCTGCATAACTCATTCTCCAAAATAACCAAACTCAAAGTGAGCTCAAATAACAGAATGCTAGCTGAACAAGCAACCTGAGCAATTAAGGCCCCTAACTCTAAAAAACCCAACTCACAAAAATGAAAGCAAAAACACAAAGGCACACTATAAAATATATTTACACATTCCCAAGATAGCTCACAGATACATAAACAATTCAAAATCAAAACAGACCACAGTCAGGCATGGTTGTATACATTTGTAACATGGGAGGCTAAGACAGGAGGATCAGGAGTTTCAAGCCAGACTATATTATAAGATCCTGTCTCTAAATAAATACGAGACCATAATCTGAAATACTTATAGAAGTCAAAATAATGTCCTACCTTTGTTGGAGAAAGGCAGATGTTGTAACTGAGAAAATAAAAAATCTTGGCTGGTTCTCAAATACCTCATAGTAGGACCAGATGTATCAGAACATGCACATAACTGATAGATCACCTAATGAAAAAAAATCCTTACATCAGTTTTTTATGTATTGTACATGTTAAGGTACAATATAAACTTAAAGTTACTACAAAGAAAAATTAAGATGTACCAACTCAAGTATAATAGACAGTGCCCAGGGCCTGAGTTTAAGCTCCAGAACCAGCATGCACGCGCGCGCACACACACACACACACACACACACACTTACTTCACATACATAACAATAAATTAAAGTTCAAAGCCAGCCTATGTAAGAAAGTGTCTGGGATTCTTTTTTTAATTTTTTTTATTGTGAAAATACTGTACAGAGGGGTTACAATTACATGGGCATGATAATGAGTATATTTCTTATCAAGCATTGTAGCCTCCTCCTTTGTTTCCCCTTCCCATCCCATTCTCCCCCCACTACCCCCCCCCAATCCTCCCCACCAACCCCTCCCACTCCCCCACCCCCGGTCTGGGATTCTTATCTACAATTAGCCTCCTCCTTCCCCCAGGTTAGCACTTTATCACTTGAACCATTTATGTGTTTTTGTTGGTGCTTTGTTTTGTTTGCCAGTTCTGGGCTTCAAAATTCAGGGCCTGGACATTGTCCCTGAGCTTTTTTACCACTTTGAGCCACAGCACCACTGGTTTTCTGGTGGT
Source organism: Dipodomys ordii (assembly GCF_000151885.1). Lineage (NCBI taxonomy): Eukaryota > Metazoa > Chordata > Mammalia > Rodentia > Heteromyidae > Dipodomys > Dipodomys ordii. Next base: position 3,674,722 of record NW_012267272.1, on the reverse strand, counting down.
AAACTGGTGATAAGAGTCTCACAGACTTTCCTGCCAATACTGGCTTTGAATGATTATCCTCAGATCTCAGCCTCCTGAGTAGCTAGGATTATAGACGTGAGCCACCAGTGCCTGGCCAGATTTTCTTAAACAAAACCCAGTTTCTTTTCTGAAGGTGATGCACAAACCTATAGGTGAATTATTTTTCACTAAAAATGGCACCAACTTCTTATTCAAATATAGATCTAATGTAGAGCTGATATTCCACACTGGTTAAACTGGGTTCTGGTCCTGCACCACATCATTCTGACAGTGAAGTCACAGATCCTAAGTTATATATAGTAGACTGCTGGTGTAATATTTTGTTTGACCAGAACAAGGTTCTAAAAACTATAATTTTGTTGAAAATCTAAATTTTCAACAAAAATTTAGACTCCTAATTTTCTTTTTTTGGGGGGGGGTCCAGTTGTGGGGCCTGAACTCTGGGCCTGGGCGCTGTCCCTCAGCTCAGATGGTCAGGAGAGGAGAAATGCAACCTCCTTCTCAACATAAACCTTGCTTCTCTCTTCCCTTATTCATCTGCCTTTAGCGCATGCTTAGGCTTATCAACTGCTTCTACCTACATTTGAAATTCTATTACACTACACTGTATAGGGCAAGTTTATTTCCCAATTAAGGAAGTATTTGGCTCATAAGAAACAAACTACATAATAACATAGTTACGTTGTGCATTAGTGGCTCACATCTGCAATCCTACCTCCTCCTCAGGAGGCTGAGATCTGAGAATCACAGGTCAAAGATAGCCAGGGCAGGGGCTGGGAAGGTGGCTCAGTGGTAGAGTGCTTGCCTTACATGCATGAGGCCCTGAGTTCGATTCCTCAGCACCACATAAGCAAAAAAGAAAAAAGCCAGAAGTGGCGCTGTGGCTCAAGTGGTAGAGCGCTAGCCTTGAGCTGAAAAGCTGAGGGACAGCGCCCAGGCCCAGAGTTCAGGCCCCCAAAAAAAAAAAAAAAAAACCCAAAGATAGCCAGGGCAGTAAAGTTTATGAGACTCTTTTTTTTTTTTTTGTCGTCATGGGCCTTGAACTCTGGGCTTGGGCGCTGTCCCTGCACTCTTCAGCTCAAGGTGAGCGTTCTACCACTTGAGCCACAGCACTACTTCCTTATGAGACTCTTATCTCCAATTAACCACCTGAAAAACAGAAGTGGGGGTATGACTCAAAATGGTGCTAACCTTGAGCAAAAATGCTCAGAGACAGTGCCTAGGCCCTAAATTCATGCCCCACAACTGACCAAAAAAAAAAAAAAAAAAAATCTAGCTACAGTACTGTTAAACAATGTTTGAATAGCCAGACAGCAGAACAGTGAAAAACTACAAAAATGAGAGCAATATTTCACTAAAATTAATGATGCATTATCAAGAAAATGTGAAATAACTTGAGGCATTAACTACATTTTATAAAGTCAAATTATTAAAATATCTAAAATGAATAATAATAAATTCATAAATACAAATGAATAAAGTTTTCATTATTTGACCTTTGCCTCTATACCATGCTGCATAGCTATAGAATTTTAGAATTCATATGGTTCCTAAAAAGTGCTTTTACTTACATTCCCACTTACATCTTAACAGATCATTTCACTAAGAAAGACTGAGAAATTCAGATCCAGAGAAGTTTCACAGCACATCTATCCTGTTAGGAGTCAGACATGGGACAAGAGATCTGACCCAAATCCACCACTACCCACCAAAAAATGTTATTTTAAATATAGCACTACTAGATATTGGAGAGTTCCTATGTATGATCCAAATCTGTTTTTTTAAAAAAATCTTATTTTCCCTCACTTGTCAATAGGATCTTTCTATTTACACAATCTTGTAGTTTATACCTATGGATTTATTCTATCCATACATAATAAAAGTGAGCTCATTTCAACTCAGTCTTATTCTCCTGTGTTAACTCATCCAGTCTCTTCTACTCAGTTCTACAAAGTGACACCTGTGTACCTGGTAACACAGCTCAGCCAGTTGAGGAGATTCTCGCACTGCCACCGGCCCTGTTCGCCCTTCTGTTCCTTTCTCCAAGATGTTTAGGATAGCATGTAGGCATGTCCGGGGGCAACCCAACACTCCTACATAAAACCAAAAGGAAACAACTTTTGTGTTGGAAACCCTAGGATAGCATTACAAAAATCAAATATTATAAACATATGCTCTTCTAATACCATTCAAATACTGATAAAAAAAAACATTGAAAAATGCCAACTCTGTAAAACTGTTTATCCAGTCTTGATCAACGTCCTAAAGACTGGCCTATCACATTAACTTTCACATGTACACAGTTTTTAATGAATTATTCAATGAATCCAGAATTCATTAAGACCACTTAGATGCACACATATGAAAAAGAATAAACACTATACCTGGATCTTGTAGGTTTGTGGTACTGACAGGTTTCTTCAATTCAAAGCCCAACAAGTAGAGAGCGAGATTGGGAGGATTGCATTCCAGAGATGTGATGAGAAGATTCAAGATGTGGATTCTTGTCTCATGACGAATTACAGCTAACTTCTTTTCAAGTTCTGAGCCTTAATGTGCAAAACACAAAAACTTACCAAACAATACAAAGTCAATCTAAATCAAATTTAAAAATATGAAGCAGGTATTCCAAACATCCAGGATTACTTAACTTAGGTTCCCTGACAAGCTATTATATTGATTTACTAAAGAAATCCAGAAACCTTTATACATGCCATTTAGCATATCATCAACTTTTCCTATGTCTCAAATACACAGATAAGAATGTTAAGTTTTGTATTATGTTTTTTATATAAAGTATCTAAACACACAGTAAGAACTATACAGGTTAATCTGAGGCCTACCCTCTTCTACACGTACAAATTCTTCTGTGTCTTCGCTATCCAAACACTCTACAAATCCAGCCATCAGCTTCTGGCTTACACTCTGAAACAATATAGACAGGAAATTTATTAATTAATCAAAACTGTCAAATTATCAGAGATATCATAATAAATATAGTATACACAGTCATCTGTGGGAAAAAGACTAATCTGCTCTAAGTGGTTAGGTTTTAGTTCATTAATTAACAGAAAATTCAGTTTCTTAAACTGCCATGAGTCTCTAGGAATAATTAACGTAAGCCAGACAGAGAGGTGTATCTGTAATTCCAGTACTCAGGAAGAAAAGGCAGTGGAATCACTGAGTTTGAAGCCAGCCTTGACCACAAAGTGTATGTCAGGCTAGTGTAAGTACAAAATACAGCCCTATCTCAAAAAAAAGCAAGAAAGAAAAAGAAACCTGGGGCTGGGAAGGTGGCTCAGTGGTAGAGCACTTGCCTTGCATGCATGAGGCCCTGGGTTCGATTCCTCAGCACCACATAAGCAAAAAGAAAAGCCGGAAGTGGCTCTATGGCTCAAGTGGTAGAGCGCTAGCCTTGAGCTGAAGAGCTGAGGGACAGTGCCCAGGCCCAGAGTTCAGGCCCCACGACTGGACCCCAAAAAAAAAAAGAAAAAGAAACCTAACAATGTTCAAATCAGTAATAGTGTAAATTAAAAACAGATAAGCTTATAATCCCAGCACACAAGAGAAGGCAAGAAAATGGCAAGTTCTAAGTGTCCCTATACTACATACCAAGATTTTTTTTTTTGTCAGTTGTAGGGCTTGAACTCTGGGCCTGGACACTGTCCCTGAGCTCTTCGGCTCAAGGCTAGAGCACTACCACTTGAGCCACAGTGCCACTTTTAGTTTTCTGGTGGTTAACTGGTGATAAGAATCTCACAGACTTTCCTATCCAGGCTGGCTTTGAACCACAATCCTCAGATCTCAGCCTTCTGAGTAGCTAGGATTATAGACATGAACCACCAGCACCCAGCCTTAGCAAGATTTTGTCTCAAAAAAAAAAGTCAACAAGCCAAAAATAATCATTATGCTCTGACTATCATGAGTTTCATGAATTCCATCTAGAAGCCACACAAAAATACTGCAGTGTTTTTCCTCAACCTTATGATACCACTATTTCAGGAGGCATTTACAAAGAGATTACTACTGACGTTGTAGTGAAAGGGAACTTAATAACATTAAATATTTTGCGGTATGAGGAGCAATTACACACAAAATGAAGATGTGTCTCACCTAGAGTGTCAGAATAGCTCCTGATAGAACTTTAATACGAAGGATATAATAAAAGCCTTTAACTAAAGCAGGGTTTTCTAACACAGATACAATGGGATCTACGTTCACAGAAGAAACAAACAAAAAGACTGTTCATGATAGCTATTCAACAGAATTCAACTAGTATTAAATACAAGTAGTGAGTGGAATACACCTATAGTTCCAGATACTTGTTAGGCTGAGGAAAGAAGATCCATTAACCCCAGGAGTTCAAGGCTAGCCTAGGCAATATAATCAGATCCTGTCCTCAAAAGAGAGAAAAAGAGAACAGAAAGTAACTACTATGAATAAAAAGATGAACACCTGAGCTAGGTATAGTAACATATGCCTGCAGTGCCACCTACCACAGAGGTGGAAGAGAAGGTAGTTCTACACCAGCCTAATCAAAGAGACATTGTCTTTAAAAAGTAAAAATAGGGCTGGGAATATGGCTTAGTCATAGAGCACTTGCCTAGCATGAATGAAGCCATGGGTTTGATTCCTCAGTATCACATAAACAGAAAAGGCCAGATGTGGCGCTGTGGCTCAAATGGTAGAGTGCTAGCTTTGAGCAAAAAAAGAAACTCAGGGACAGTACCCAACCCTAGGACTGGAAAAACAATTTTTTTTTTAAGTAAAAATAAGGGCCATACACAGTGGTTCATAGCTACAATCCTAGCTACTCTGCAGCTGGAAATCAGCACTAAGAGACCATTTCCCCACCAATACAACCTGGATCTGGTAGCATGTGACTGTTATCTAGGCTATGTAGGAAGCCTAAAGAAAAGAACTGCAGTCCAAGTCAGCCTTGCTTAAAATCAAAAGCAAGACCCCACTCAAAGAAATAACAAAAACAAAAGGGTTGAAACATGGCTTAAGTGGTAGAACACAAGCCTACAAAGCATTTGGCCCTGAATTTCAACCTCAGCACTAGAAAAAACAAAAACAAAAATAACTTGCATGGTGTGGTAACAATGTGACATAGATGTGGATCATCAGAAAATCACAGATGCAGACAGCTCATGACTGTCACAGAATTAGAAGCAGGCTTAGTTAGAATAAGGCAAGATGGGAGCAAAACGAAAACAGGAAGAAGAGCTACTAACACAATCACTTAAAATGTTATTAGAGCAACAGTCATTTCATGGCCCAAAAAAACTATACATTTCGGTATATACACTGGTGTGCACAATAATATACATAAACATATCTGTACTTAGAGTAAGCCTATCTCATTTATAGATTTATTACATACAGTTTTGGTAACATATATGAAAAAATACATAACAGGCAAATCAAAAGAAATTTCAAAAATTAAACTTTTAGGGCTGGGAAGGTGGCTCAGTGATAAGAGTGCTTGCCTCACATGCATGAAGCCCTGGGTTCGATTACTTAGTGCCACATACACAGAAAAAAGCCAGAAGTGGCACTGTGGCTCAAGAGGTAGAGAGCTAGCCTTGAACAAAAGAAGTTCAGGGGTAATACCCAGGCCCAGAGTTTAAGCCCCAGGACTGTCCCCCCCCCCGCAAAAAAAATTGTGTGATAAGCTGAGTATTTCCCTACCCTTAATTTTCTGAAATTATGACACCCAAAAAGCAAACAGTAGCTGGCGCCGGTGGCTCACACCTGTAATCCTAGCTACTCAGGAGGCTGAGATCTGAGGATCACAGCTAATAAACCACCAGAAAACTGGAAGTCGCACTGTGGCAAAGGGTAGAGCATTCACCTTGGGCTGAAGAGCTCAGGGACAGCACCCAAGCCCAGAGCTCAAGCCCCACGTGACTGACAAAAAAAAAAAAAAAAAGATGTTGGGGGAGTGGCTGGGAAGGTGGCTGAGTGGCTGAGTAGTAGAGTTCAATTCCTCAGCATCACATAAACAGAAGTAGCCGGAAGTGGTGCTGTGGCTCAAGTGGTAGAGTATTAGCCTTGAGCTGAAGAGCTGAGGGACAGTGCCCAGGCCCAGAGTTTAGGCCTAACAACTGACAAAAAAAAAAAAAGCAAATACTACCCAAAAAGCAAAATAAAAGTTAATATGCTTAATTTAAGTAAAAAGTAAAATTTTCTGTTGAAAGACAGTTTGCCTTTTGGGAAAGTTGGTAGCATTAATGAAAAAAGAAATTGAGCATGCCCAGTATAGTACTAAATACTATGCAATGTGATCATACTTTTTTCTGAATGATTTCCTTGAAACCACATACCTGTGGATACAAAGTCCACTGCATCACCCAACAGTATTATCTTCAAAAATAATCACAGCCAAATACGTGGGTGGGTTTTCTTTTCTTTTCTTTTGACTGGTCCTGAAGCTTGAACTCAAGGCTTGGGCGCTGTCCTTGAGAATTTCTGTGCTCAAGGCTAGCACTCTACCACTTGAGCCACAGCGCCACTCCCAGCCTTTTCTGTTTATATGGTACTGAGGAATCAAACCCAGGGCTAAGCAACCACTCTATGGTTAAGCCACATTCCCAGCCCCTTCATTCATCTTTTATACTTAAGCTCTTTGCAGAGAACCAAAAACAACAATAACAAAATCAGTTACCTGGTCATGAGTGAAATCTCCAACCAATTTTATCTGAATATTAGAGTTGCAAGAGATACAGCATAGAATCTTGGCACTTTCAAAAGCTAATTCTGGATTAGTATTCCCATGATACAGGTACCTTTAGAACAACAATAATTAAAAAAAAAAACTTTGAGGAGTAATGTCATGAAATTTGGCTTTTCATTATTCTCAAATTTAGAACCATAGATTCCCATATAGTACTTATGAATGAATTTAAAGAAAAGTGGTCCCTTTTGGCTACAAAGAACCTGTTACAGGCTAGATCATGTGCCTCCAAAATTCACATGTTGAAGTCTCACTCCATAATGAACCTATTTGTCTTTGTGTATGTAGTAAATCCAGTTAAGATGAGATTAAGGAAGGCCCTAATACACTATGACAAGAAAAAGGGAGATTTGAGGGGCTGGGAAGGTGGCTCAGTGGTAGAGCGCTTGCCTTGCATGCAGTTCGATTCCTCAGCACCATATAAGCAAAAAAGAAAAAAGCCGGAAGTGGCGCTGTGGCTCAAGTGGTAGAGCACTAGCCTTGAGCTGAAGAGCTGAGGGACAGCGCCCAGGCCCAGAGTTCAGGCCCCACGACCGGACCCAAAAAAAAAAAAAAAAAAAGGGAGATTTGAATATAAACACACATACACTAAGATATCACAATATGAAACTGGAGCAAAAGATCAGGACAGTATTTCCACAGCCAATTTAACACCAAAGCTTACACTCGCGTGCATTCTTACATGTGTGCACGCACGTGCCTGTGCACCTAGTAAGGATTGAAAGGAAGGCGGGGAGGTAGAAGAGGAGGAGGAGGAAGGGGAAGAGGGGAGGAGGGAGAAAGGGAAAGGAAGAAAGAAGGGGGAGAGAGAGGGGGAAGGAACGGGAGGGAGAGGGAGGGAAGGAGGGAGAGAGGGGGAAGGGGGGAGAGAGAGAGAAAGAGAGAGAAAGATTTTGAAAGATTTTGTTCACTCCCTATCTAGCACAATCCTTGAAATCCCACTTTCCCTACAGGAGAATAACAGCATTAAGGTATTTTAGATTTAAAGCCTTTAGGACATGGGACAAATTAGGAAGAAATTATAAGGTTTAAAGTAATTAATATCAAAAGCTCTAGAAAAGGTAAAATTGAAAGGACAAAAACATCACCATCATCAACATCCAGCAGTGATACAATAGATATAATTTAAAAAAAAACCACTTAGAAATCAAAGCTAGAATATTCCCCTGATGAGCCACCCATCATTATTTCTTAACCTACAAAGGTAACTCACCTGGCAATGTTTACCACATTGTCTGCCTTCTTAGTTCTGGGGTTAATTCCCTGTAACAGCTGTTCTAAAGGAGACACTATGAGAGCCAGTTGACTCTCTCTTAAAAGATCCATAAAGAGATTTTCCTTTTGCATAGTAAGGTTGAGAAGTGCAAGACAATGCTGTACTGCTTTCTCCAGATGCTTCTTTCCTATAACCCAAAAGTATAGTTATAATTTAAATGTTAGAAACTCAATAAGTTCTTAGGAAGTTTTACATTGAAAAGGCTCTCATCTTTTTAAACTTGACTGTTCCTGTATTAGTCAATTACTTGATCTTTTGTTGATTATTTTGGAGATAGAGCCACACAGACTTTTCTGCCTTGGCTGGCTTTAAACTGCAATCCTCCAGATCTCAGCCTCCTGAGCAGCTAATATTATAGGTTTGAACCACCAGCCTCTGACTTCTATTCCCCAATTTTTTAGAATAGCAGTTCTCAACACTGGAGTGATTTGGCCCCCAAAGACATTCAACCCTGTTGCCTGTCATAGTCTGTCAAAATTGGGGAAGTGTAATTAACATTGAGCTAGCAGAAGCCTACAACACCCAGGACAGCATCCACAATAAAGAATAGTTTGGCCAAGATGTTAATTATCCAAGGTTCGGAAACTGACTTCAAGAAAGATATAACCATTTTGTTACACACAAAAAACCCCACGGGAAGTATAAGGATCACTGGTAATCCTACCAAATGTAATTTTTTCACCTAATTATTCCCATAGTTTCTTATCTCTGTATTGTATTATATAACTACACAATTACAGTTCATTGTGCTTAAAATGTGACTTTTTCAGATCACGGCTACATTAATAGGCAATATAGCATAATGGTGGAAGCATGGGCTCTGGGGCCTAATTTCGTAAAGAATAAATGCATTAGCACACATGATATACTTTTAATAGTCAAATGCATAGTAAGCACTCAATAAGTAACAAATGATGCCAATAATAGAATTTATTGAGTATTATAGTAAATCGAAGTACTATAAAGAAAACAAAAGATTCCAGACTTACATGTACACATAGCAAACATGTGAAAGTAATAGGAAATATAAACTATCTAATAAAAGAGATGCAGAGACACTGAAAATGCCTGTTTTCACTTACACAATACTGTCTGTTACTTGTTTGTTTATAAGTTTTATAAAGGATTTATTTCCATATGACTAGTTAAAAGTAGGAACAGATGGAGAAGAAAAACATTTCCTGCTTCCCATGCATAAAATGAGTATGTTAAAGATTCAAAATGGCAGTTCTTATCTGTAGCTTTTATACTTTCTGATCTGGGAGGACACATGTTATAGTCTCATTAAATCCACTCATAAAAAACACCACTGTAGATTGAATTTTACAGTACAAGAATCACCCAGAAATAATCTATTTTAAATACTCAGTTGATGAAAGATGAAAACATCAAAACAGTTTTTAAGACATAGAGACTTTCAGACACATACCAGGAAAGGGAGCATAGGTATCAAGCTGCTTAACTCCTTCTTCCAGTAAACTAAGAGCAAGTTCCAACATTGGAGACTCATTCAGAAGGTGATACATCAGACTAAAGCCGGGTGGCTTATAAGCTATGATTTCTTCTCCTAAATAGAGCATACAAAGTCCAGAAGATGGTGAATTAGTCATATCCTTGATTTCTATGAATGTATAAGAACGGATTAGATTTGGAATTTAAATGGGATCTAAACAGCTAAAGCAATTTTCAAGTTAGAGACAGAAACACAGGCTATATAGAATAATAATTCCCCTTATGGGAAATACTGGACAGCACATAGAAAGAAGTTAGTCAATGCATTAAAGAATCTATAATATGGGCTGGGAAGGTGGCTCAGTGGTAGAGCACTTGCCTTGCATGCATGAGGCCCTGGGTTTGATTCCTCAGCACCACATAAGCAGAAAAAGAAGCTGGAAGTGGCACTGTGGCTCAAGTGGTAGAGCGCTAGCCTTGAGCTGAAGAGCTGAGGGACAGCTCCCAGGCCCAGATTTCAGGACCCCCCCCGCCCCCCGGCAAAAAAAAAGAATCTATAATGTGATATTCTTGAACTTCAATAAAGTTTTGCTTATTCTTGAACAATTGAAAGGACTGAAATAATGAAAAAAAGATTAAGTTCTAATTTAACTTAGGAATTTTAACTTACATAAAATGTATATGTTATTAACTAAATTATAAAGCACTAGCATTTGAGCTGAATTGTTCAGGGACAGCTCCCAGGCCTAGAGCTCAAGCCCCACGACTGACCAAAAAAAAAAAAAGAGAGAGAGAGATCTTTCATGTAATTGTTTCTAACATATTTGTAAGATTATGTCTTTGTTGCCTTGTATGTCCCTCCCCCATGGTATAACCCCTGCTTTCACTATATATAATGTTGGTATATGTGGAGGGGAAGGGAAAAAAGAATTGTTAAAATAGGGATACAGGAGGACCCATTGCAACAATGAAATGTACAAGTCGTTATGTCAATAAACGAACTTTACAACTTTGGGGGGGGAGGGAGGGGGGGATGAGGGGGAGGGAGGATATGAAAGGATGGGAAGGGGAAACAAAGCAAAAGGTTACAATGCTTGGTAAGAAATGTGCTCATTATCTTACCCATGTAATTGTAACCCCTCTGTACAGTATTTTCACAATAAAAATATATTTAAAAAAATAAGAAAAATAAATTATAAAGCGCTGACATCTTATTGAAAAGTGGCAGAAGTAAATGAATTACCTTGTAGTTCCACAAACTGATCCACAAAATCTTCAAGCTGAGGCTCATAATCTCTGAGTAGTTTATAAAACACCTCCAAAACTACCTCAGCAACTTCCCACTACAAATAAGAAAATAAGAAGTAAATATTTTAGTACAATAGAGTAGTACAAGGTAGAAACTTGCCAGGCTTAGCTTTCCTCCCATCATTTTCTCCAAAATAATGAATGACAAAGCCCTGTCTACTTCATTAATTTATAATAAACAGAATGCAAATCCTACTTCATATTCCTTTATTTTGATGAAGGATGATGGATTAGTTCACTTCTTAGTCAAAAAATATTTTTCAATCTTTACTTAAGAAGTATTTCTATAGAAGTTTGGGTTCATTTACAAATTGAAAATATTTAGTACATAGTCATAGTCAATGTATAATTGAACAGTATCAGATTTCTCCAAGGAATAATATTTTACATTTTCCCTAAGAACTTCACTAGATGGAAAAGAACTGAGACGTCATCTCATCTCAACTTATCACTGTCACTTCAAAAAAAAAAAAAGAGCTCAGAGCAGTGATTGAATCCCACAGACTAGATGTCATGGCAGTAAGCGTGCTACAAGGCTCAACCAGGGCATCTTAGACCAGGATTCCCTCACATAACACAGGCAAAGATAAAAAGATACAATCACTAGGTAGCTTGCTCTGAATGACATTGTTATTATCCCCATGTTTTAAAAAATGGGCTTTTTTTAAAAAGCTATGTACCATAGCTATGTGCTACTATAAAATCATTATTTCTACCAAACTCTACTGAGTTTGGAATGGGATAGCTTTTTATTGTATTTAAATTATTGACTTTTTGTTTTTTTTAATATTTTTAAGGAAGTGTTTCTAAATTTTAAAAAGACATCAAATAATAATGAATTTTTTAATAATTGTTTTTTAATTTTTGGTAGGTCGTGGGGCTTAAACTATTGGCTTGGGCACTGCCCTGCCCACTTCAGCTCAAGGCGAGTGCTGTACTACTTGAGCCACAGCGCCACTTCCGGTTTTCTAGTGATTTACTGGAGATAAGAGTCTCATACACTTTCCTGCCTGGGCTGGCTGGCTTTGAACCGCGATCCTCAGATCTCAGCCTCCTGAGTAGCTAGGATTACAGGCGTGAGCCACTGGCGCCTGGCTAATAATGAATTTTTACAATGACAAATAGGCATTCTGCTTGAAACATTTTATATTTACATTTATTGTTTTTATCAAATCAAAGCATGGCTTTTGGGAGAAGACATTATCCTAAAATACACTGTCATAAATTAAGCTCTAGAACTATTTCAAGTAGTCAAATTCTAAAATTAGAGGGGAAATTTTTAGGGTAAATATAAGGAAATAGAGGTAAAATGAAACAGCAGCAGGGAAAGTAACACTAGACGTGTAACTACGCAGGCAAAATCAGTATTCTAGAAAGAATGTGGCTGACTAGAGTTCTAAACACCAAGGTCACAGTGACTTTTAGGGAAAAAGGCTTTTAAAACCAGTACAGAAGTTGGGGATTTAGCTCAGTGGAAGAGCACTTGCCTAGCAAGTACAAAGCTCTGAGTTCCATCCTTCACTCTACTTAAAAAAAAAAAAAAGTAAACAAATAAAACCAGTATAAAGAAGTGTAAGAACATTTTGTTGAAAAGATCACAATGATTAAGTACCCATTATTCACCTGAAATGACTTTCATTAATGAGGTATGGTTCTGTTATTATTTTCATCAGGTCAGAAAAGTTAACAAAGTCATTCTAGATCTTAAATAAAATGTATTTAAACGGGTTATTTGGGGTTTTTTTTTGTCGGTCATGGGGCTTGAACTCTGTGCCTGGGCACTGTCCTTCAGCTCAAGGCTAGCGCTCTACCACTTGAGCCATTGCGCCACTTCCAGTTTTCTAGTGGCTAATTGGAGATAAGAGTCTCATAGATTTTCCTGCCTAGGCTAACTTTGAATGGCAATCCTCAGATCTCAGCCTCTTGAATAGTTAGGGTTACAGGCATGCCCACCATCGCCCACCTTGAATCTTTGTTTTTAACTACAAGGGAAACAAAACAAAAATGTGAACTTCAGTTAGTTATGACTAAATATTAGAAACAAGTTATATCTGCTGGTGACAGGGCAATAAATGAACTACACTGAATATAATGTAATCATTAAGACAATTTAATAACATGAAAAGTCTTCATGTGGAACTAGCCCTGTGGCTCAAGTGGTAGAGCACTAGCCTTGAGCTGAAGAGCTGAGGGACAGCACGTAGGCCCACAGTTCAAGCCCCACGACCGACAAAAAGAAAGTTATATTAGCCAGGCTCTGGTGGCTCACGCCTGTAATCCTAGCTACTCAGGAGGCTGATATCTGAGGATCACAGTTCAAAGCCAGCCCAGGCAAGAATGTCCCTGAGACTCTTATCTCCAATAAACCACCAGAAAACCAAAAGTGGTGCTGTGGCTCAAGTGGTAGAGTGCTCTCCTTGAACTGAAGAGCTGAGGGACAGGGCCCAGGCCCAGAGTTCAAGCCCCATGACCTACCAAAGAAAAAAAAAGGGGAAGGGGGGCTGGGAAGATAGCTGAGTGGTAGAGTGCTTTCCTTGCAAGCATGAGGCCCTGGGTTCAATTCCTCAGCACCACATAAGCAGAAAAAAGCTGGAAGTGGTGCTGTGGCTCAAGTGGCAGAGTGCTAGCCTTGAGCTGAAGATCTGAAGGACAGTGCCCAGGCCCATAGTGCAGGCCACAACCAGCAAAATAAAAGTCTTCATGTATGTATCAAAAAGGGGATACAAAGTAATCCTGTCAAATGTTAATTCATTGTGCTTACATTAAAAAAAAAAGAATTTATCCATGGGGCAACTGGATTATAGGTAATAAAATTTCATTGCATACTTTTATTTTCCAAATTTTCCCAAATAACTAAGAAATTTTTAGTATAGTCATTATGTTAAAAAATATATATCATGTTCAAAAACAGCAAACTATAATACAGCAAAATGTTGCTAGAAGATACATCCAAGATTATTCTGGGAGGTAATAAACAGTATCATAGACTAAAGTGAATTAGGTCAGAACCTGGAAAGGTCTCTTACATAGCTTTTAGTGGTTATGAGCTTGGATCTGGAATCAGAGTCCTAGGTTCAAATCCTGGTCCTGGACCTTAGGCAAGTTCCTTAACCTTGCTAAGCCTCCATCTGTAAAATGGGAATATTAATCGTACCTGACTCAAAAAATACTGGAATTACATAAAATTATATATATGAAGAGCTCAGTAGTTTCTTAGGAACAGAGAGAGCCAGGATGTACATGTCAGTGCTCCCTCAGCCTCCATCCTCGACAACATTACTTCCCACTGCCAATATTCTACAACCAGAAGTAGCACTAAGAGATTAACCAGTGTGCAAGTGTGATCTTATTCAATCCTAATCCAAATCATCCTAGTAAAGATCACATTTGTTTTCAACCAAAGTGCAACCTTTTTAGTTCAATTTTAGTTAAAATTTGTTCAAGTGGACATATAAAGAGCCTGTCTCAAAAAAGTAATACACAAAATCTGTTCAGTATATGAGATATGAACTCCTAAATTATTGATCACGAAATGTCAATGCTTTAATCTACTGTCTGAATTTATTTTTTAATATATATAACTAATCAAGCTAGAGGTATTTCAGGATTAAAACTGAATTTACTAACTTTCAAAAGCTAAAATGAATTTGTAGACCATTATATGCTGGATAAAAGAAAAAGCAACACTAAGTGGATAAAAGAAAAAGCAACATTAAGTAACTTTTCTCTGAACATAACCTTTTCAGCAGCTCTCCTGTAGGCTCTTGTACGAAATCGGAGAAACACAGAATCTCTAAGGAACTGCAAATAGGGGTCAAAGCCAGGGGGCCGCAGACCAGCGCCCAAATTAGAAGGAAATGAGCTCTCCACCAGGGTGCTGATCAACTGGCAAAAGGCCCGAGTCAATGGGTATTCTTCACATCGGGATTCTATTTCATTGAGTTCAACCTTCAAAGAAAAACAAAAGTTGGTAATATAAATGCTCTGCATTTCATAGCTACAACTCACCAACAGGGTTAAATCATATCAGAAGACTAATAACCGACATTATCATGTTTCAGTTACAGAAATAAATACTAAAGTATGTCAATCTGATGAGTCAGAAGAACTTCAAATCCTCACCTATCATTCCAAACTAGAATTAAAAAGAGATCTTAAATGTTTAAGTAGAGATCCTGAGGCACTAAACAGGAGGATCCTACTTCAAGGCCTGCTCAAGGCCAGCCCAGGCAAAAAATTTATCAAACCTCTTCTCAACCATTAAGCTGGGCATAGTTATATGTATTTTGGTCCCAACCATGTTGAAGGAATAAATAGAAGGATCAAGGTCCAAGGCTAGCCCTGAGGGGAAAAAAATTAAAGCAAAACTGGCTAGAAGCATAGTTCAAGTGGTAGGGTCTAGCCAGCTATGGCCATCCATACCACCACAAATAAAATGAAGAAACAGTTTGAGTCAAGTAACTTAATTAAACAGTTGAATCCAAGACTTTTCAATTTAGATAGTTTTCATGTAAATCCTTCTCCAACTCTGGAACATTAAGTATTTGATTCTTTTCATTAATGGTTTCATCTCCATTTAAACACTGATTAGGAAGCCCTTTAAATGTAAATATATTAAATCTGGTAGTTAATCGTAGTTTATAATCTTTTTATTTCACATGTGTGAATGAATACAGTCTCTAAACCTTACCTCTATCCCAATTGCTTGCCTCTGGCTTGGAACCCTGACAGTCTGCAGTATCTTAAAATAAAAAATACATGTCAGTAATATTCCTCATACATCACTGAGCAGTAATGGTTGTGCATATTACTAGTCACAGATCACATATAGGGCTCTCACTCATCTCACAATGTCCATTAGCAATGACAGAGTCCCTGACAGACTTCTGTTAACAATCTTCATAGATTCACACAGGATTTTTGACTGGAAATGGGTCATTTCTAGGAGCACACAATCTGCTCTTTTCAGCAAATTTCCTCTCAGATATTCTGGGAATTAATCCTTAAAGGGATTTACAGGATAAAATCTCACTAGTGTTGAAAGACACATAAATTCACAAGCAGCTCTACTTTGACCAAGTAACTTAATAAGATTTCTTAAAATGGACAGGCATTTTGAATTAAAACGTTCTGTCCTGACCTGGCTTAGGACCTAACTTGGTAAACAAAAATTGTATTTATTCATGATAAATTGTATTTATTCATGATACTTAACTTTCCTGCAACTTAAGAGTATAAGATTAAATAAAAGCCTTTTTAAAATGTTGCTGTTGTAAGAACAAAGATTTCTAAACCCAATCACATTTAATTTGCAATGAAAAAAGGCAAAAGCAGTCAGGACATTGGTAAATAGTAGTATTTGCCCCCTGCCCCCTCCAAAAAATCTCGTATGCATCAAAAAGTGAAGCATCAGTACTTAGCATTCACCAACTTCAGCATATACCAACTTCATTAACTATTCTCTTTATAAAGAAATGTTCATATCTTCAGGACACCTATGTTAGAAAATAACCAAGAAGAGTTTACAATTACAAAATGAAGCTGGAGCTAGTGGCTCACACCTGTAATCCTATCTACGCAGGAAGCTGAGATCTGAGGACTGAGGCTCAGCCAGCCCAGGCAGAAAAATCTCTAAGATTCTTTTCTCCAATTAATCATCAAAAAACAGAAAATGGCTCAAAGTGGTAGAGTGCTAGCCTTGAGGAAAAGAGTTCAGGGACAGGGTCCTGGCCCTGAATTCAAGCCCCACAACTGATAAAAAAGAAAAAAAAAAGATTACTTCTGTGAATAATGAGTTTGCAGGCTTCTTTAGGTTGTATTAATTCCAAGATCTTTGCCTATTTCACCTATTTCCTAGAGATAGTTCTGTAAAGCATATCCTTACTTTCCTTTTTTACTTTATCATATAGACAAATAACTATTCTTGGAATAAAAATTCTAAGCCTACATTACAGAGAGGAAAACAGTAATTCATTGAGACATCAAATATCATGTAACCTATCTACTTCCCCTCCCATGTCAGCATAAAGTACATTCATTCTGTAAGTATGCAGAAATGAAAATTTTCCTGCTGTTCTAGTTCTAATTTTGCCCAAAGTTCATCATCTTGGCAGTAAGTCTTCATGACTATCAATAATTAAAAGTACTTTGCTGCTGTTAAAATTCCCATGCAAATTTAGTGAACAGTTGGATGTGCCCTTTATGAGAGAAAAAAAACAAACATTTCTAGTGATGATATACAGCTAAATAAGGTATGTCACTCTCCTGGTTTGAGAAGGAAAAAAAAAGAAGAAAAGAAAACATACACATCCCACATTTAGTAAGTACAAACGGCTTCTGAAGGCTTTCATCAACATGGTGTGAAAGAGTGGAAGAAATCTGTCCACCCAGAATTATCTTACAGATTTTCAAAAATAAAGCCTAACAGAATTGTCTGAAAAACCAATCCCTGATAACCTAGTGAAACTGTCAACTGAGCCAAAAGAAAAACCTAGGTTTATTAGTTTCTAATGCTATGCTTGGTTGCCAAACTTTCTAGCTGGGAAGTGCATAGTATACTTTACATATTACCAAGCTACTTTACAAGTAATGCAATGAGGAAGTTCCTATCACTACCTGAGTGTACTCCAAGGACTGCCAGAGGGATGCAGCAACTTCAGGAGACTTTCCAAACGCTGCCAATGTCTTCAGCAGCTCGGCCTTGAGAACAGGGGGAATGCTGCACTGCAGTAGGCCCAGAATCACCACAACAGGCGTCCACTGGGGATGCTCACAGAGTGCCAAGCGGGCATTTTCACTCTGAGAATGGAACACGAAAAGAACACGTTTTTATTCACTCATTTTGAGGGGCTCACTATGTTCATGTTGCCCAGACTGGTCTCCAAAGCTCACAGCATGGTCTTGCTTTCCATTTTTAAAAGCTAAGAAAAATGACCAGCAATCTCTAGTTAGCACTGATGCTGCCCCTCACACTTTAAGACATACCTAAACAAAGATAAGCCTATTTTATTAATACTGTCAGTCTAACCAGTAGGGCAAGTCAGACTGCTAGTTTGGTCGAAGAATGGAAGAGAAATTACGTTTGTAGACCCAAATGTGGGAAATAACACTATAAAAGAGATATATGGTCTGCTAAGGCTTCCTAAGTCTTACTTAGATATTTTAAAGCCTTTCTGAATTGATGCTTTACTTTAATAAAATGCATTTTTTTAAACTAGTAACAATGTAAAAATATAGTTATCAAGAATCACTTCATTTTCCCAACTTGACATTTTGAAAAATAAATTGAAAGCATGATTAGGAAGATGGAAAAAGCTAGACGACAATATTCTCATCTTTCAGAGATGTTAGACCAAGTAACTTAACTTTGGTCTAATGAACACAGAAATAAAAAACTAAATGAATTTCTAAACTAGGAAACTTGTGATGAAAATATGCTTTCTTTTTTTTTTGTCGGTCATGGGGGCTTGAACTCTGGGCCTGAGCGCTGTCCCTAAGCTCTACAGCTCAAGGCTAGCACTCTACAACTTGAGCTACAGTGCCACTTCTGGTTTTCTGGTGGTTTATTGGAGATAAAGAGTTTCATGGACTTTCCTGCCCGGGCTGGCTTTGAACCACGATTCTCAGATCTCAGCCTCCTGAGTAGCTATGATTACAGGCGTGAGCCACCGGCGCCTGGCGAAAATATGCTTTCTAAAGATTAATTTGGTTAGATTCAGGTAAATGGTTTTATTTAGGGAGAAAAAAAAAACCCTAGGTAACTTCTTTTTAATTAAAGCTATCCTTTATGTATGCACATATATCCCAACATATATACATAGATTTACCCTTATGCTAGAAAACCAAGAAAGATACACAGACAACAACTGACTCTTACTGGCTCTTCTGACTACTTTCTTTAAAATTTAGTCTATTATTTTCATACTTCATATATTACTGAGTGGAATAAGTATAATTTATATGTTCTAGAGATTAAGAAAATAAAGAATTTAAGAACTAATTCTATGTGCAAAATTTATTACTCATAAACTTTAAGCATTTAAAAAAAATGTTTGGCCCCTTTAAATTCCACTGTGCTAGGATATAAACAAAATTATGCTGTGGGTGAGTTACTTACCCAAGTAATGATGGTAGATGTGAGTTGCAAAAAAGCAATCAGTCCATCTTGCTCTTTCTGGGTGATACCACGTGAAGGGAGGTGACGGTACTGGACACTATCTGCACTTGGAAGATCCTTCCGGAGGTGTTCATGATAAAGCATCAACGAGTGAAAGAAATGTTCCCAGGAAACAGGACTACCACCTGCTCCCTGAATATTCTCAACTGTAAAAAATAGCAGCACAAAATTTTCTTTGGAAAACACAACAACAACAGCAAAAATAGCCAGGCCACTGTACTCAGTATCTGTAATACTAGGTACTCAGGAGTCTGAAATCTGAAGACTGCAGTTCAAAGCCAGCCTGGGAAGTTAAGTCTGTGAGACTCTCCAATTAATCAACAAAGTCTCCAATTAACTACAAATTAATTAATTAATATCTAATCACCAAAAAAGCCAGAAGTGGGGCCATGGCCTCAAACGCTAGCCTTGAGCAAAAATTCTCAGGGATAGCATCCAGGTCCTGAGTTCAATCTCCAGGACTGGCACAAAACAAAAACATAAAAGAGGAATGGACAACCTCCCTAAACAATGAGACCGTAATTAAGGCATCACTATGCTTGAAGCCATCTGTCATAAAAACAAAGTATAGATCTAGTAGAACTCAGCATGAATAACCAATATTTTTCACTAGGCAGTGGGACAGTAAACTCAAGAGTGCAATAACAACTTAAATCTAGATTTTCCTTACCATGACTACTACCATTGACTTTGAGCAGACTGAAACAGT
Source organism: Dipodomys ordii (assembly GCF_000151885.1). Taxonomy (NCBI): domain Eukaryota; kingdom Metazoa; phylum Chordata; class Mammalia; order Rodentia; family Heteromyidae; genus Dipodomys; species Dipodomys ordii. Next base: position 3,655,041 of record NW_012267272.1, on the reverse strand, counting down.
AGTGGGCACACTGAGGTCCATTGGCCAAACCTTGGAGCATTTTCAAATAAGGAATATAAATAGTTGGAGGCAAGAGGTCACCCATTTGCCTAACAAACTTTGATAAGACAACCTGAAATTAAGAAAAAACAATAGTTTATATAAAGTCTATGCTAACTTTTAGGCAACATGTACTAGCTCATGAAGCCTCCACATGAGCTATATCAATTCAGTGCTGATTTAACCCTAGCAAATGCAAAATTAACAGGCATTCTATTTATGTAAAATTATTTTGAAGCCTGTCATAAGCAATTTAATGTGATTACAGAATACTTTTGTGAATATAAAGTACATTTTCCCAAATATTTCAATGTCACAACATGTAAGACTACATACATTTTAAAATATCTAAGACAGCTAAAGATACTTACTAACTCAAAATTAGCCAGCAAATTCAAAGGCATACTTCAACACTAGAATAACCAAACAGCAGTATAATCAGTATGAAGATCTGGCAACCAAAAGGATGTGGTTTCTTTGTTCTCATCAAGTCCTATGCTTTCAAATCCACTTCTTTTTCTATTTTTGTTGTTTATGCTTTAAATATATTAGTAACTAAAAATATTACTCAGATTCATTAAGTGGAATTCCAAACAGGAAATGCTATAAATCTCTAGAAAGTATTAAATCTGTTAGGTATAACAATGGTTATACATGGGGTAGGTAAATATCATTTAAAAAGATACACGTACTTAACCATTGAGGGGTGAAATGTCATACTATACATAATTTCCTTTGAAAAAACTCCAGCAAAATGCAAGTAGTAAGAATAATATAGATGGAAGTTAAAATATAGCAGTATGTGGCTGAGAAGGTGGCTCAGTGGTAGAGTGCTCGCCTTGCGTGCATGAGGCATTCGATTCCACAGTACCATGTAAGCAGAAAAAGCTGGAAGTGGCATTGTGGCTCAAGTGGTAGAGCACTAGCCTTGAGCTGAAGAGCTCAGGAACAGCGCCCAAGCCCAGAGTTCAGGCCCCAACGACTGATATAAAAAAAAACATACATACATACATACATATATATATATAATGTATATATAATAGAGACTGACAGACAGATGTAGATATAGCAGTATGTTAACTTATTATGTGAAAATTTTATTGTACCTTTTATTATATTTTACTATATCTTTGTACATATTAAATACTTTATATTAATTACTTAATATTAAGGATTACATGTTATATTTATATGTTTTTTATTATATCTTTCATGTATTTCAAACTCTGCATAAGTTTTTAAAAATTTAGTCTTTAAAAAAAGGTTTTAGCTGAGTGCTAGTAGCTCTTGCCAGTAATCCTAGCTACTCAGATGCTAAGATCTGAGGTTGGAGGTTCAAAGCCAATCCAGAGAGTAAAGTCCTTGAGATTCTTTTTTTTTTTTCAAGGTTTTTTTTTTTTTGGAGGGGGTCCAGTTGTGGGGCCTGAACTCTGGGCCTGGGCACTGTCCCTCAGCTCTTCAGCTCAAGGCTAGCGCTCTACCACTTGAGCCACAGCACCACTTCTGGCTTTTTTCTTTTTTCTTATGTGGTGCTGAGGAATCAAACCCAGGGCCTCAGGCATGCAAGGCAAGCGCTCTACCAATGAGCTACCTTCCCAGCCCCAAGTCCTTGAGATTCTTATCTCCAATTAACCAGTCAAAAAGCTGGAAATGAAGGTGTGGCTCAAATGGTAGAGTACCAGCTTTGAGGAGAAAGCTAAGAAAGTAGCACCCTGGCCCTGAGTTCAAGCCCCAATACCAACACACACACACACAAGTTTTTAACATACTCTTCTATGAAATATTTTCCTTAATGGGAAAAGCTAAAACTATACATGTAAGAATGTACTAAAATATAAGGAGGCTTCTGATGCTAGAAGGCAGAAAACATGAGAACTCCACACCATGGAAACTTCTCAACAGAAATCCCAAAAAGATGAGCCTGACATCGTAAATCATCGGATTTTCTTCTGTATATAATACCTCAGATATAGCCACAGAAAATGGCCTCTTGCTTTACATTATCTGGAAGACTCACAGACATGATACTATCAATTAAAACTAAGCCAGGTGGACACTGGTAGCTCAGACCTATTATACTAGCTACTCAAGATGAGCTGTGGCTCAGAGATAGAGCACTAACCTTAAGCAAAAAAACTCAGGGACAGCACCTAGACAGAGTTCAAGCCACAGAAACAGGAGAAAAATAAGAAAGAAAGAGCTTCTAAGGCTGTAAACTTTTTACTTTAACATTCACACTTCCCCTTTTCCAACCTGATATGAATTATGTATTTTGGTTTCTGACAAACTATAGCAAATAGAATAAAATACCAATAGAATTCAAGTAAGTGATACATTAGAGGGCCAGAAACTTCTCTGCTCCAAATAATTTGATACTCATCTAGTATGTAAACTGACCTAACTACATAAAATCCAAAATGATAGTAAGTTAAATGTTAATAGTTTCAAGTTTTTTAAGTCAAAAGGAAGTATGTAAATTTCTCAAGGTTAGAGCAGTGCTCATCTGAGTTAACAGCAGTAACATCTGAAAATAACATTTTCAAAATTCTTACTTACCATACTGGAGTAGAGAAAGGAGAAAGCCTAAAAGCTCACCTGGCGTTGAGGAGGTCTCTGATGAGCCACGCCCAGATAAGAACCCATGATAGTGGGAGTCTGCAAAGGCTCAGAGGGACACCAATATTCTAGGGCAAGCTCCAAATGAAAGGGATTTTTTTTATATAGTTCACCAATCTGCAAAGAGAAAGCAAAGACTATGGGGGACATAAAAAAAGTATTGAATTCCCTTGTGAATATCAAGTATAAGGAATAAAATTTTCCAAAGTAAAAGAAAACAAATGGAAAGAAGAGATGAGAAGATACCACTAAAATGACTTACCAAGAGCATTAAGTGTTCCAGATCCCTTCTGAGTGAAATAGGGGGGTCATTACCCATCTGCACACTCATATGAATTATTCGTGCATCTTCATCTGCACGATTCTTCAGTTGTTTCACCTATTTAATCACACATGATTTAATATGCAAATATCTTATATATGGCTAGTAATAATGAAATCAGGAAATAAGGAACTGTCTTAAAGTAATTTCATTCAAGGAAAACATACTTTTAATACCTATTAAGCTTTAGTGACTTAAAAAATAGGTTAGGAGGTCTGGGAATGTGGCTTAGTGGTACAGTGCTTGCCTAGTATGCATGAAGCCCTAGGTTCAATTGCTTAGTACCACATAAAAAGAAAAAGCTGGAAGTGGTCCTGTGGCTCAAGTGGTAGAATGCTAGCCTTGAGCACAAAGAGGCTCAAGTCCCAGGACTGGCAAAAGAAAAGAAAAAAGGAAAAGGCTAGGAATTTTACTTCAATATTATTACCAGTAGTTTATAATACATTAAAACTTCAGCCAAGGACCAGTGACTCACGGCTGAAATCTTAGCTGCTCAGGAGGCTGAGATTTAAGCATTATAGTTCAAAGCCAGCCGGGGCAGGAAAGGCTGTGAGACTCTGATTTCCAATGAACCACCAGAAAAGTGGAAATGGCACTGTGGCTCAAAGTGGTAGAATGTTAGCCATGTTCAAGCCCTACAACTGACAAAAAAAATTAATTAATTAATTAAATGAATAAAATAAAATAGGGTCTGGGAAGGTGGCTCAGTGGTAGAGTGCTTGCCTTGTATGTATGAGGCCCTCAGTTAGAGGGCACCACATAAGCAGAAAAAGCTGAAAGTAGTGATGTGGCTCAAGAAAACTTCAACGAATTTTCCACAATGTAGAAGCTGAGATTAACCCATGCTTCTCAATGGAGAAATTACTGACATTTTGGATATGTTTTCACTGGGTTGGATTATCTTGAATTATTGTCTGAAATTTAGCATTTCTAGAACTACCTACACACTAGTAGTAATACACCACAAATTATGACAGGAACAGTTGAGAACCTCTATCTTATGACAATTGCATAAAGTAACTGCCAACGGAAATAAGAAACTACTTCTTTCGCCAAAAAACTAAAAACAACTTATAGGTATACAAATTCACAATTATTAGAGATTTCAACATTTCTATCAATAGTCAATAAAACAAATATACATAAAATCAACAGAAAAACTAAACAACAGAAGCAAGTAACTTGACCTAATTATTTATAGAACACTCATCAAAATGATAGATTATATGTTTCTTTCAGGCACACACAGAATACTTACCAAGAAAAGCCATAGTCTCATCCATAAAACAAATGTAAGTATATTCTCGGAACACAGAAAATTTAAACTAAAAACTAATGATGGTTTTTTTTCCAGTCGCGTTTGTATTTTGCATTAGACCTACACAATATTTTACAAGACCAGACACTCCAGGGTATTTTCTTTTCTTTAATTAACACATAATATTATAATATGCACATGAAAACCAGGCGCCAATGGCTCACGACTGTAATCCTAACTACTCAAGAGGCTGAATCTGAGGATCGCAGTTCAAAGCTAGCCCAGAAAGGAAAATCTGTGAGATTCTCATCTCCAAATAACCACCAGAAAGCTATTAGGTAGAGTGCTTGCCTTGAGCTGAAGAGCTCAGGGAAACCACCCAGGCCCAGAGTTCAATCCCCATGGCTGACAAAAAATAATAACAAAAATAAAAAAGCATATGAGGTAGTTTAGGTCATTTTTTCTCTCATTTACGTCCCACCATCATTTTTATGGCTTCTTTGGCATAAAATGGCATATGATCTAACATACAGAAGCTCTCTAAAATGGCTTTAAAACACGATTTTTGGACGACCAGTACATTTATCCAAATGAGTACATTTATCCAAATGTAGCCATTATATTAGCTTCTTAGATCTTTGAGATTATCTGTATTTATGCACACACACACACACACACACACACACACACACACACACACACACACACACACACACACAC
>NW_012267272.1:3633897-3650036 GCF_000151885.1 Dipodomys ordii | reverse complement strand
TATGCACACACACACACACACACACACACACACACACACACACACACACACACACACACACACACACTTGCTCTCTCCAATTAAGAATCCAATAACTAAGAGAGGGTAATATCTGGCCTGAGGGTCACATAGCCACTCAAAATCATTTGATCTGGCATTGCTAAAGAAACTATAGGCAGGACTTCAAAATTCAATAAACCTAGCTTTTTTCATAGCAACATAAACATCAATACCAGCGAACATCACATACCAAATGGCTCATGCAGAAAAAAGTTTTCCACACAATTATTTTCCCACTGTGTCTCTTCAAATCATGAATAAATATACAGTTGTCATTTAGTACTCATGGAGGATTAGTTCCACCACCCTTCACGAACACCAACATCATGTATTCTCAAATCTCTTACATAAAATAATGTATTGGCCAAGCATGGTGGCGTTCAGAATGTTAAGGCACAAAGATCATAATTTCAAAGCTAGCCTGGGCTACAGAGCAAATTGTAGACTACATAGTAAAACCTGTCTCAATAGTAGATAATAGCATCCTATTCAAACTAAACCTATACACATCTTCCCACATGCTTTCCAGCACTTCTAGATCAATAATATAATGTAAATGTTATGTAAATTACTGCATTAATTAAGGAATAATAATGAGGGGGAAAGTCTATATATGTTCAATTACAGATACAATTTTTTTCCTAGTATTTTTCATTGAAGGTTTGGTGAATCAGCAGTGTAGAGCCTATGGACAAAGAGGACTAATAGTATTAAATAAGCACAGATCTTTTGAGTGTCATGGAGTTAGTAGTTTTCTACTCACAGACACAGACACATGGTCATTTAGTTACTACTTCCTTATTATAAACCATTCATAATGTCAACTTTTCTTCTAAATAGCTTCTCAGATAATGGAATATTATAATGGAATATTATTTCATTTTTATAAGCCACAAGCTGTAATTGCAATATGCTGCTGTGAAATTTTAGTCTATATTAAAAGATTTAGCTTCTAAAACAGAGTTAATAAATTAGTTTAAAATTATTTTACAAAATGCTTTCATTAATTTTTACTAGACATACATACAGTATGACACTTGCCTTCATTGGCATGAGTGCCAGGAAATCTGTGATGAGGTTATGAGTTCTTCGGATATAAAATTCCTCTTGATAGAAGTTTTCGGACACCACCACAGACTCAGTGAGGAACAGGAAAACACTGTCAGCAATTGCAAGTTCTGCCATTGCCTCATCTGCTTCTGTGAATTCAGCCAAAGCTAGAAATACATCAAAGAAAAAGCAGAGGAAGTTCATTGAATTAGGTTGAATTTGATACTTCTCAAATTTCTACTAGATCATGTATAAAAATAAACCATGAACCACTGTAATTGATGTAAACTCTAAAGAACTTCTGAAAAAGTACATTAGAAAAACATGTTCTTCTTAATAATATGAGCGATGAAGATTATTTTAGGGATGTTTAATGTTAACAGATGTTGTCAGAGAACTACTAACCAAACATTAATACATTAAAATGACAATGAGGCTTTAATCCCAATGAATTCTTTTTCTTTTCTTTTTTCTTTTTTGGTCGGTTGGTCGGTCGTAGGGCTTGCTCTGGGCCTGGGTACTATCCCTGTGCTCTTTAGCTCCAAGTGAGCGCTCTACAGCTTGAGCCACAGCACCACTTCTGGTTTTCTAGTGGTTTATTGGAGATAAAGTCTCACAGACTTTCCTGCCAGGGCTGGCTTTGAACTGTGATCCTCAGATCTCAGCCTCCAGAGTAGCTAGGATTAAAGACATGAGCCACCAGCGCCCAGCTCCCAATGAATTGCTGGTTAAAAAAACACAAAACTGGGCTGGGAAGGTGGCTCAGTGGTAGAGCACTTGCCTTGCATGCATGAGGCCGTGGGTTCGATTCCTCAGCACCATATAAGCAAAAAGAAAAAAAAAGCCGGAAGTGGCGCTGTTGCTCAAGTGGTAGAGCGCTAGCCTTGAGCTGAAGAGCTGAGGGACAGCGCCCAGGCCCAGAGTTCAGGCCCCATGACCGGACCCAAAAACAAAACAAAACAAAAAAACACAAAACTTGGGCTGGGAAGGTGGCTTAGTGGTAGAGTGCTTGCCTAGCATGCATGAAACCTTGGGTTCGATTCCTCAGCACCACATAACCAGAAAAAGCTGGAAGTAGTACTGTGGCTCAAGTGGTAGAACACTCGCCTTGAACTGAAGAGCTGAGAGACATTGCCCAGGCTCACAGTTCAGGCCCCATGACTGACCAAAAAAAAAAAAAAAAAAATCTCACCAGACTCGGATGGCTCACACCTGTAATCCTAGCTACTTAGGAGGCTGAGATCTGAGGATCGCAGGTCAAAGACAGCCCAGGCGGAAAAGTCCAAGAGACTTTTATCTCCAAATAAAACCACTAGAAAACTGGAAGTGGCACTGTAGCTCAAGCGATAGAGCACTTGCCTTGAGCTGAAGAGCACAGGGACAGCACCCAAACACAGAGTTCAAGCCCCACGACCGACAAAAAAAAAAAACAAAAAAACTTCAAGTCAATCAATAAAGACCAGAAACCTAGACACGATGAGTTAAATAACTATTAATTTGGTAATCAAGTAGCTAAACCCTTAAACATAAACTGGACTACCTGTAATCTTTTATATGCTTTACTTGGAAATTTTCAAACAGCTATATATCATCAGACTAACATGATATCCACAAGGCCATCATTTCATTTTAGTATTATCAATTTAGTTAATATTTCTCCTCTCCATTTGCATTATTACACTGAAGCAAATTTCAGACATTTTAACATTTTCCCATTAAGTATGTCAAGATGCAACTCAAAAAGATACTTAAGAAACAAACCATAGAAATGTACACAATATTATTATCACCTCTTAAAAAATAATTTCTCATGAGATGTACAAGTTGTTATGTCAAAAACAAACTTTACAACTTTGGTGGGGGGGGGAGGATTGGGTGGGGGGCTGGGGGGATGATGGGAAAGGATGGGAAGGGGAAACAAAGGAGGAGGCTACAATGCTTTATAAGAAATGTACTCATTATCTTGCCCATGTAATTGTAACCCCTCTGTACAGTATTTTCACAATAAAAATAAATGAAAAAAAATTCTCAATTTCAAATATGCACAAGTAATGCTCAAATTTACAACTGTTTCTTTCATAAATGCCATGACAAGTTTTTTGCAGTTTATCTTTTGTCATCTACTTGCTTAAATAGACTCAAATAAGGTCTATAAAGCAAAAGCTGCAGGCTGGGAATGTGGTTTAGTGGTAGAGTGCTTGCCTACTACACATGAAGTCCTGGGTTCAATTCCTCAATATCACATATACAGAAAAAGGCAAAGTGGTGCCATGGCTTGAGTGGTAGCATGCTAGCCTTGAGCAAAAGAAGCTCAGGGGCAGTGCCCAGGCCCTGAGTTCAAGTTCCAAGACTAACCAAAAAAAAGAAAAAGAGCAAAAGCTGCAATAACTGATCCATCTGTAGACTTCCATACATCTTTTTTGCTTTCTCTTTACTAAAGAAACTGGTTTTTTTTTTGTCCCATAGGTTTTGCCCACAATGTGGTATGACACTACATCCGAGCAACACAGACCATCCTTCCTCTACATATAGCAAAGTCTGATAGTCTGATCTAGAGAGGTCTGGTCTAATTCTGAATTTTTGTGTTTTTTTTGTTTTTTGTTTTTTTTTGGTTTTTGTCCGTTTGTGGGGCCTGAACTCTGGGCCTGGGCGCTGTCCCTCAGCTCTTCAGCTCAAGGCTAACGCTCTACCACTTGAGCCACAGTGCCACTTCCAGCTTTTTCTTTTTGCTTATGTGGTGGTGAGGAATAGAACTCAGGGCCTCAGGCATGCAAGGCACGCGCTCTACCACTAAGCCACCTTCCCAGCCCCTCAGCAGTGTATTTCTTGATGGAAGAGTGCAACAGTGCTTATGACAGACTCAACAAAAATTTAGAATCAGGGCTGGGAAGGTGGCTCAGTGGTAGAGCGCTTGCCTTGCATGCCTGAGGCCCTGAGTTCGATTCCTCACCACCACATAAGCAAAAAGAAAAAAGCCGGAAGTGGCGCTGTGGCTCAAGTGGTAGAGTGCTAGCCTTGAGCTGAAGAGCTGAGGGACAGCGCCCAGGCCCAGAGTTCAGGCCCATGACCGGACCCAAAAAAAAAAAGAAATACACTGCTGATAATTTCTGTTAAGTTTCAAATATAAAATTGCTAGGTCATTTTATGGCAATCTGACTTTGAAAAAGAAGTGCTACACAGTTTGTTCTGCTGGCCTATCAAAGAAATCAAATATATAGTACATTACTGAAACTGCATTTTTACTGCCTTGAATAAGGTCAAAAAAATGTATATAATCCAGGTAGCCTCACCACGTAAATGCTTAAAGAGTAGTGAAAAGTGAAAAGGGTATGTAGGACTGATGAAGAGAATTTGTATATAAATGTACAAATCTAATAGTCTAATAGTTGCTTTTTTTTTTTTTTTGGTCAGTCATGGGGCTTGAACTCTGGACCTAGGGGCTGTCCCTCAGCTCTTCAGTTCAAGGCCAGCACTCTACTGCTTGAGCCACAGTCCCACTTCTGGTTTATTGGAGATAAGAGTCTCACTGGGCACTGGGCGCAGGTGGCTCACGTGTGCAATCTTAGCTACTCAAGAGGCTGAGATCTGAGGATCGTGGTTCAAAGCCAGCCCCGGCAGGAAAGTCCGTAAAACTCTTATCGCCAATAAACTATTAGAAAACAGGAAGTGGCGCTGTGGCACAAGCGGTAGACCGCCTGCCTTGAGCTGAAAAGCTGAGGGACAGTGCCCAGGCCCAGAGTTCAAGCCCCACGACCAACCAACCAGGGGAAAAAAAAAAGGCTCACAGACTTCCCTGCCCATGATGGCTTTGAACCATGATCCTCAGATCTCAGCCTCCTGAGTAGCTAGGATTACAGGCCTGAGCCACTGGCGCCTGGCTCCCAAGATTTCTGAAAACCCCTTAGAAACAGTCTGATACTAGTGAACAAAATGTTCTGCAATTACACAGTTAATAAGATACTAGAATCTGCTGATATCTACTAAGACTAGAAAACATAAGGCATGGATTGTAAGCTTGAACAAAGCCTTAAAACATGTGACACAAAAACAGCAGTGATAATTTTTAGACTTCAAATTACAATGAAAGCATAATTTGCATTTTGGAAGGCAATATTCTATTAATATGATAACTATATGAATGCAAAAAAACAGAATACAATATGCTATATAGACTGTCAAAATTTTCCTGACTATTCTCGATTGTTCCAAATAATCTTTTAATACAGTTTTTGTTCCAGTTCTGGGGCTTGAATTTGGGGCCCAGGCAAGACTTGAGCCACACAGTTCTACTTACAACTTTTATTTACTTGCTAATTGGAGCAGACTTTCTTGGCCAGCATTACTTCAAACTGCTATCCTCAGATCCTCCTGAGTAGGGAGGATTTACAGGTATGAACCACTTGTGCCTGCTACTTATATATCTTAAAATAGGAAATTTTTAATTTGATACAATGTGAACAAATCAAGATGGAAAATATATAAAATATATTTAGGATTTAGCTCAGTGGTAGAGTACTTGCACAGCATATAATATATGTGAGAGTAAAGCCTATTCAATCCCCACCACTAAGATAAGTGATATTGGGGCTGGGAAGGTGGCTCAGTGATAGAGTGCTTGCCTTGCATGCATGAGGCCCTGGGTTAGATTCCTCAGCACCACATAAGCAAAAAGAAAAAAGGCCGAAGTGGCGCTGTGGCTCAAGTGGTAGAGCACTAGCCTTGAGCTGAAGAGCTGAGGGACAGCACCCAGGCCCAGAGTTCAGGGCCCATGACCGGACCAAAAAAAAAAAAATAAGTGATATTGTCAACTTGAATTTTATTTTCATTTACTTTTCTTTTGGCAGTCCTGGAGATTGAACTCAGGGCCTTGGATACTGTCCCAGAGCTGCTTTGCTCAAGGCTGGCGCTCTTCTACTTTAGCTACAACACTACTTCCAGCTTTCTTTTTTGAGGGGGGAGGAAGGTGGTAATGGGAGAGAAGAGTCTCAGACTTTCTTGTGCAGGCTTTAATCCATAATCCTCAGATCTCAGTCTCTTGAGTAGCTAGTATTACAGGTGTGAGCCACTGGTGACTGGCACCATTTTAAACTTTTAAACTCTTATTTTAGGCTAGGCACTGGTAGCTCACACTGGTAATCCTAGTTACTCAGGAGGCTGAGATATGAGGAATGAGTTCAAAGCCAGCTAGTCCAGAAAAGTCCAATGCACTGATTTCCAATTAACCTTCAAAAAGCCAAAATTATAGCTGTGGCTCAAGTGACAGAGCACTGATCTTGAGGAATAGGCTAAGTAAGAGACAGAGCCATGGCCTTAAATTTAAGCCCTAGCACTGGCATAAAAAATATAAATAGCCAGGAGCCAGTGGCTCACGTCTATAACCCTAGCTACTCAGGAGGCTGAGATCTAAGGATCGAGGTTCAAAGCCAGCCCGGGCAGGAAAGTCCATGAGACTTGTATCTCCAATAAACCATTCAAAAACCAAAGTGGTGCTGTGGCTCAAGCGATAGAGTGCTTGCCTTGAGCTGAAGAGCTCAGGGACAGCAGCGCCCAAGCCCAACGACCGACCAAAAAAAAAAAAGTGTGTATGTATGTATATATATAAACTCTTATGCTGAAGGTAAAAGAGCTTTGTCACAAGATTCAAAAATGAGAAATAATTTATACAGTTTCTTTTCAGATAAGGGAAAAAGGTGTCTATTTCACTGCCAATTTACAAAATTTCATGTATAATTTCCCCTCTAGTTTCTTAATGACTGAGACGATGTTTCTTGAGACACAATCACCTATACTTTACCTGTCACATCAGGTAACTGAGATATTCCCCTCAAAGCCAGTGCCCAAGCAAGTCTAATAGTGGCTTGAAGCCCAGGCAGTTTCCAAGGCTGAGAGTCCTGAAGACGAGAGTGAATTGTTGCAATGTACTGCCTCTCTGTCAATAGTGGAAGCTGATGAATCACATCTAAAAACACAAGAACAGACCACAAACCCAAAATTGCATAAATTCTTACTTTTGATACAAGGGGTTAACGTCTGAAGGTTAGAAAATCTGAACAATTTCAAGTAAGTAACATTAATGCTTGACATATCTTAAAAGACATAATTATTCAGCACTGTTGACACATAAAACGGACAATAGCCTTCTATTTTAAATAATTTTGGTTATTTTCATAAGTCTAATATAAATTAGAAAAGAGTCACCCCTTTTCCCCAAAAGTTCTGAAGTACAAATAAATGCTATCTAATGATCAAAATATTGATTCTATGCAATGAAAAATCAAAGATGAAACACTATTAAAAATCAGTCAGCATCCTATGTTCTCCTGAAAATTTTCAAAATGTGAATGGTAGAGAAATAAGTAATTACAGCAAATTAGGCTTACATAACATATATATGTGGTATATAGTTTTTAACATCTCCATTCAAATGTGTAAAAAAAAACAACAGGAACAAATAACTTTTTTTGGTGATAACTGTAAATCAGAGTAGCATACGTGTTAAGCAAACTTTCCATTACTGAGCTACATCTCTAGAATTAAATATGATCTTTTGGCTAAATACTCAAATAAGGATAAAGCACACACACAGGAACAAAACAGACCTCTGTGAATTTTAGCAATTAAAATACTGCCTTCTTAAATGTTAACTCCACAATTTAGGATCTGATTTTTAAAAGTTAATGCACGGTATAATCTCAGCACTTAGGGGACTGAGGCAGCATTTCTAGATCAGTATCAAGCTGGGTAACACACAGGTCTCAAAGAAATAAAATGTATTAAAAATATAAAATTCAATACCATCTCGTTCTTCAGTGCTTTGCTCTATAAAACTGATATCAAAACAGTACAGAAGAGCCATAAGAAGAGCCAGATTCACAGCATCCAGAGAGCCATTAGCCTCAACTGTCACTCTTTCCAAATGTCCAATAAGGAGGAGAGTATCATCTTTGCCTAACGGAGACTGGCAAGCCCAGGCAAAAAGACTTTCTGCCAGAGACTGTCTACACTCCTTAATGAGATCAGAAACCTAGAAATGAAAACATGATCAGTGTAAATAAATCACAGTGAAGCCTGGTCACATAAAATGAAAACTACTGCCAAGTACTGCTGGTTCATGCCTGTAATCCTAGCTACTCAGAAGGATGAGATCTAAGGATCATGGTTAGAATCCAACTGGGACATGAAAGTTTGTGAGATTTATCTCCAATTAACCATCAAAAAGCTGTAAGTGCAGCTGTGGCTCTGTGGTCCAGCATTAGCCTTGAGCACAAAAGCTCAAGGATACCACCCAGACCTTCCTTATTAGGGCTAAAACAATAAACCTATCTAAATTCACATTATCTAATACCTCATCTCTGGAATTCTGGCATTCTGAACAAATCCTATTTCTAATTCTTTATGGTTAAATTACTTAAGAAATGGTTCTTTATGGTTAAATTACTTAAGAAATGTGAACCCTGGTGGCTCACACCTGTAATCCTAGCTACTCAGGAGGCTGAGATCTGAGGATCACGGTTCAAAGCCATCCCCGGGCAGGAAAGTCCGTGAGACTCTTATCTGCAATAAAGCACTAGAAAACTGGAAGTGGCGCTGTGGCTCAAGTGGTAGAGCGCTTGCCTTGAGCTTAAGATTGCAAGGACAGCGCCCAAGCCCAGAGTTCAAGCCCCATGACCAACAAACAAACAAAAAAAGAAATGCAGTGACTGCCGGGCAACGGTGGCTCACGCCTGTAATCCTAGCTACTCAGGAAGCTGAGATCTGAGGATCACAGTTCAAAGTCAGGCCAGGCAGGAAAGTCCATGAGACTCTTATCTCCAATTAACTGCCAGAAAACCAGAGGTGGCGCAGTGGCTCAAGTGGTAGAGTGCTAGATTGAGCTGAAGAGTTGAGGGACAGTGCACAGGTCCAGAGTTCAAGCCAAAAAAAGAAAGAAAGAAAGAAATGCAGTGACTGATTCCTTGAAGAATTCATTTCGGAAAAAAAAAACTTACAACGGCACATAAATGACAATATATAACAATTGCCAATGGATCTCAGACACAGTCACTACATACTTCAAAGTGCAGCGTTGTTTCTTTTGTTTACGTGACAAGAACATTCTTTTTTTTCCCTTTTTTGTGGCACTGGTGTTTGAAAATAGACTTTGTAATTGCTAGACAGGCATTCTACCCCTTGCACATGCTCCCATTTTTCAAGTCTCATGTTTTAGACCACAAGTTTCCTAATTATGCCTCCTATGTAGCTTGTATTACAAATGTCATATCTAGATTATTAAGATGGAAATATAGCAAATGTTTTGCCCAGATTGGCAACGAGCTGTGATCCTCCCTCAGAAGGTAAAGACCTCTTGAGTAGCTGGAATCATAGGTGTGAATCACTGCATCTGGCCAAAGATATTCAAACTGTCACAAGTGTTCTAAAATTTGAAAAGGACAACACATGAATTGATGTCTTGCCTCTTTACGATGTTTCTCACTGCCCAATCCTCTTTCTCGCTGCAGTTTCTCAAATTCATTATTCACATCAATCTGTGACAACAGAGTAAGAACTTTATAAGTCAATCCTTGCTCCATCAGCTCATCTGTAAAGCGTGTTGTCATAGAGACCAGCTCTGGACTGTAAAGAAAAGGAAATAAACAAAGGCGATATTAAACAATGATGTTTATACTTCCTTACAATAATTGACATAGCAAATTCTCATTTGACAATAATACATTATTGAAAACAACCAGGATAAACTGCAGTGTAGTTTTTTATCCTTTCCAGGTCATTAAGATTAAAGAAGTTTCTAAATATAATTACTTAGCTGTAAACAAAATAAGCGGGTTTAAAACTGTATGTTATTCCTGATAGAATAAAGGAGCATATTACTCACCTTATCTTATATATTTCACTGAAATTACATACAAAAAGTAGAAATTTTTATTTCTAAAGTAGCAATTCTTCAATTAAATTACCCTCTAAAAAAACTGAAGAAGCAAACAGACCTGAGTTCTAGAGTCCATGTCTTTCCTCGTCTAGACTGTACCAAGGCTTTAAGGGAATTCGAAATGCACCGCTTTCCATCCCAATATAAAAGAACAGCTACTAATCCTCTGGTGAGACCAGGAAAATGTGGCTGTTGGTGCTCTCCTAGAAAAGGAAATTGAGAAATAATTCAACAAATAACCACAAATGCATTGAGGATTAGGCAAAAATCCCTCTATCAATACCCGGGTCAAAGAACCATAGGATCTCAGTGGAGGGAACGCTTTGGGACAGTTCTCTTCTTTCCCCATCCACTGATTCCCTCCTGTCACAGCAGATTTACAGGGCCATCTAGACCATGCCCAAATGAATACCAGCAGCAACCTGACGTTCTCCACTTTCCAACTCACCCAATTTTCATTACCTCTCTCATTTATACACACACTATGTTGCCCCTTTTTGCCTACTGTTACAATTTTATCCAATGCCCATTTTATTTTTACTCACATGAAATCTTTCAAATATTTGGAAGTTTCTTCTCCTAGTCTTCTCTGAACTATCTTTTTTTCAGTTCAAGTTCCCTCATCCTTTTTTTTTTTGTTGGTCGTGGGGCTTGAACTCTGGGCTTGGGCGCTGTCCCTGCACTCTTCTGCTCAAGGCTTTGAACCGTAATCCTCAGATCTCAGCCTCCTGTGTAGCTAGGATTACAGGCGTGAGCCACTGGCGCCCGGTTTTCCTCATCCTTTTAATCGGCTCTTATCAACTTGGTCTTTTTTAGAGTTCCTTTCCTATATTTTCAGTATGACTCCTACAGCTTTCTTCCCTCCTTCTCCAATGACCTCTCCATTGCACTCCCTTCATCTTCCCAAGTTCATCATCTTGCTTTTCTCTCCTGGACAGACATTTCCTCCAACTTGATGGCGTCTGTCCTCCTGACTATACCCTATTGCATGAGACAGCTGCCTATTCCTTTTGCAACACATGCAAAGATATCTCTATATAAGCTAGAGTGAAACTAATCCCCTTCCTACTAACCATCACTAAATCATACACAAACTTGAATACAATGAGTTATGTCAAAATTGTGTGCACATCTTTTTAGTTAGTAGACTGCGTGCTCCTTTATACTGCTTTACTCTTTATATTTACAGTGCTTGATATAGAAGAAATGTTTCTTAAGTTCTGAGTTAACATCCCCCTTCCAGAAAAGAAAACTATCTTCCTCATTCTCTTAAGTCAAATAGGATTTATATAGCTACATATCTTTAGCCCCTTTAAACATTTGTTCAGAAAACATGTTTTCTTCAAACACCGCCTCTGTGTAGCCACAATTTAATTTCAAAATTATTCTTCCAAAGTTATTCTTCATTATCAACAAATTTTCATAAAACAAGTAAAATCCAATTAACTTTCATGGCCTACAATACCCAATACAATCTGACTTCCTTTTATATGCTCTCCCTCATTCACGATGATGCCCTAGCCTGGCTGTCTTTTTGTGCTACAACAAGCCTTTGCCCCCACTTTAACCACCTGGTACTTGATGTGCCAGAAACACCCTTCCCCAACAGGGCTGTTTAGCTGGTACCGCCTCACCATTTAGGTCTCAGCACAAATGTCTCTATCTCAGAAAGGACTTCCCCAAATACCTTAACTAGAATTACCCCAGCCAGATCTCACCTATGGACCAATACCTTGTTTCACTTTCTTTCTATGAGTCATTGTTATTGAAAGTTTCTTACTTTTTACATAGGCATGCATTATCCGAATCATGCCTCCAAAACATGACCTTACTATCCTACCAATATTTGACAATATATGATTTGTACTACAAAACTCTGGAGATGAAACCACTTTTAAGTTAACATGGAAAAGGCCACCTACCGTAAAACAGATAATTAACATTAACAACTATGATCATTAACACCTTTACTTTAATCAAAAGTAAGCAAAAGGAAATAATAATTTTGAATACAGTTTTGTCAAATGAACTGCATCCTTAAAAATTGTTTTGCAAGGAAGTGGCGCTGTGGCTCAAGTGGTAGAGTGCTAGCTTTGAGCTGAAGAGCTGAGGGACAGCGCCCAGGCCCAGAGTTCAAGCCCCACGACTGACAAAAAAAAAAATTATTTTGCAAAAAATAAAAATAAGGGCTGGGAAGGTGGTTCAGTGGTAGAGCACTTGCCTTGCATGCATGAGGTCCTGGGTTCAATTCCGCAGCACCACATAAGAAGAAAAAGCTGGAAGTGGCGTTGTGGCTCAAGTGGTAGAGCACTAGTCTTGAGCTGAAGAGCTGAAGGACAGCTCCCAAGCCCAGAGTTCAGGCCCCACGACCGGCAAAAATAAAAATAAAGATAAAAGACTATTTTTGAATTTATACCATCTAAGATTTTAAACTATGTGTGCATTGAGTATAATTCTGCACTCCTTAAAAGTTTCAATTAAATGTCAACCTACCAGCAAGGAGAAGCTCCACAGCTGCCAATTCTCCAATATCGAAAAGGTCGCTGAGAATAAAGGCTTCTTTAATGAGCTGTTCAGGAAGAAGTCGGGTTCCCTGTTGACCCTGGATGGCAACTCCCTCTGTACTGGCTTTCTGGACCTTCTCATGCTGTTGAACATTCTTTGGCTAGAATGATAAAATTCTAATCAAGTAATGAAAACAGTACAACAGAGACAAGGTCCTAAAGCACTGCTTCAGCTGTTTATGCAGGATAGTGACCAGACAAACTGAAGTACTCCATATCATCTGCTCTAGAAACGGACCTTTATGAAGTAACATCTTGTACTAGTGCTCTACCACTTGAACCACAGTGCCACTTCTGGTTTTCTGGTGGTTAATTGGAGATAAAAGTCTTAAGGACTTTCCTGCCTATGCTGGCAGGATCTCAGCCCCTTGAGTAGCTAGGATTACAGGCATGAGCCACCGGCACCTGGCTTACCTTTAACTTTTTAATCCTCCTCTTCCTACTACTACATTTTCAATAAACTTTCTGCTAAACTGGACTATAAAATTTAGAGAACACATAAAAAATTTAACAAAAACACAAAATAGCCTTCTATATTTCAACTTTCCAAGGAGTTTGTCCAATTATATGCCTAACAAAGAAAAATTTCAAGTTCTTCAAATTTCTAACAAATGAGCACAGGAATTGTTGAATTACTCAGAAGAGTGAACCATACTTTAGATGTAGCTTCATTTCCTAAAAGATTCTTCAATACAAGTATTTAATAATTGAGTCAAGTGCTAGTTGCTCAAGCCTATAATCCTAGCTACTCAGAAGGTGAAGAGCTGAAGATCCTTGTTTAAAGCCAACCCAGGCAGAAATGTCCAGAAGACTCATATCTACAATTAACGAGCAAAAAATGCGAAGTGAATTTATGGCTCAAGTGGTAATGAGCTATCACTGGGCAAAAAAGTAAGTGTGAGCACTAGGTCCTGAGTTCAAGCCCCACTTTCAGCACACAAAGTATTAAGTATATAGTATATAGTGTAGATTTATCTGATAGATTACAAATCTTAAAAGTTCAGATTTGGGGGGAAGGGGGGGTCATGGGTTTAGAACTCAGGACCTGGCACTGCCCCTGAGCACTTATGCTTAAAGCTAGCACTCTACCACTTTGAGCCACAGAACTACTTCCTAGATTTTCTTTTTTTGTCAGTCATGGAACTTGAACTCTGGGCCTAGTCACTGTTTCTGAGCTCTTCAGCTCAAGGCAAGCACTCTACCACTTGAGCCATAGCACCGCTTCTGGTTTTCCTGTGCTTTATAGGAGATAAGAGTCTCAGGAATTCCTTGCTAGGTCTAGCTTTGAACCACAGTCCTCAGATCTCAGCCTCCAGTGTAGCTAGGATTATAGGCATGAGCCATGGGCCCCTGGCTTAGATTTTTTTTTTTAGAGGCTGTGTAAATCATTTAACCTAACTCTTCTATTACAGAATAGAAAATGATACCCAGCTAAGTCAGATAATTCATCCTAGTCTTAAAATTCTCTAGTGGTAGAATCAAGACTAGAACTCAGTTCCACTGGCTCCCCAGCTTTCTTCTAAAGGCAAAAAAAAAAAAGCTAAAAAGAAAAAGGTGATTTCTTATAATACAATCCTGCAGTTGTTTCTAGATGATTATATTTATATATAAAAGAACTGTCAATCAGCAAGAAAAAGGGCTCTATATTTGAATCTTCTCCATTCACTACTTCTAGTTACAAAGGATTTCAAGATAAAGAGATTAGTGACACATATTAGTTCCAGTATCTGAAAATAACCTTCCAAAGTCAAGGCTTTTTGTGTCTGGTTTTGCTTTAGGGTAATAGAATTTAGTTACACATTGATTCTCCTGCCTCTACCTCCCAAGTGCTGGGATTATAGGTACGTATCACTATACCTGGCTAATGTGACTTATGTTATCATTCAGAATTCTACTGTAGTTAGCTAGCATTTTTTAACTATACTCAATTTCACAAATCATCAAGTATTATGAAGCTCATCCTTGAATACTATAAATTCAATAGTAGGCCAGGCACTGGTGGCTCACACCTGTAATCCTAGCCATTTAGGAGACTGAGAACTAAGCATTGTGGTTCAAAGCCAGCATCGGCAGAAAAGTCCATATGACTCATCAACAATTAGCCATCAGAAAACCAGAAGTGGAGCTGTGGCTCAAAGTGGTAGAACACTAGCCTTGAGCTCAGGGACAGCACCCAGGCCCTAAGTTCAAGCCCAGGACCAACACCCCCCCCAAAAAAAAAAATGCAATAGTAAATTCTATAGAAAACATGAAAATGGTGACATTGATCAAGATGAACTGTACTTATAAACTGATTTATGAATTGAAACTTCTTGGTATTACGTAGTGGTTAAAAAGAAAAAATGGTAAGTGCTCCGAGGAAAAAAGTTACATTTTAAAAGAAAAAGAATCACTAGAATAGTTGAAGCAACAAAATTTATTTATATGCATTAAGAGTTTACTTGCTCTTTCAATCCCTTAGAAGAAAAAGAAACAAATCTAAGAAAAAAAGCAATTTCCTACTGGATTTCTGAATAAGGAGATGAAATCAGGTTTGTGTTTCTTCAAAATCATGTCAAGAAGGTGGACAGCTTCAGGTTGTCTTCTCCAAAGAGCATTTCCAACGGTCTGCCAAATGTCTTTGTAAGGACCCCATAGGCTAGCAGCTTAAAGAAAAAAAATAAAGTAAAATCAGTTCCAAATAAAACATATACCTGGAAAATAATGTAAGGTTATTACCTACATGTTAGTCACTTCACTTTTTAATGTGAGTTAAATATACATACCAACAACATAAACATGTTTTCTAACTAATATGAAATTAAATAAATCCAACTAAACTGGATATGGCTGAGCCTGGTGTTACCACCTTATGAGCTATGTGACCTAGAAAATGAGAAACCTCCTGTATTTGGTTTCCTTATATATAAAACAGGAGTATCAACCACTCCTAAGGCATGTAAGTTTTTAAATGAGATAAACTAGGTAATTCAAGCACAGCCCTAAGCTTTCTGTGTGTATTAATACAACACCTTATACGTTGTCTCTCATTTTACAAATAGAGAAATTGAGGAAGAAGGATCAAAATACACAGCTAAGGTCACACTGGATACATAGAACTTGAACCCAGGCAGGCTGGCATTAGCATGCTCTAACCACTAGGTTATAGTGTATTTGCACATAATACTTGGCAAGTGAAAATGTTTCGTATGAATTTAAGTATGTCAGAGATATCTGCTAAATAGTATAGTCAAAGATGAAATAAAGATCACATTTGGACAGCTCAGGCAACTATGACTAAAATTAACTATATTTGCTTACCTAAAAATACTTATACCCTATAATGAATAGTAAGGTTGAATCATAAAGAATAAGAGAATAAATCTTGATCTTTAAAAAGTTGAATGATGAGATGTACAAGAGACTATGTTGAGTTGATGTTTATTTTTAGTCTTTTTTGGGGGGGTCCGGTCATGGGGCCTGAACTCTGGGCCTGGGCACCGTCCCTCAGCTCTTCAGCTCAAGGCTAGCACTCTACCACTTGAGCCACAGTGCCACTT
>NW_012267272.1:3625351-3631270 GCF_000151885.1 Dipodomys ordii | reverse complement strand
GCATTATCCTGCCCATGTAATTGTAACCCCTCTGTACAGTATGTTCACAAATAAAAGGAAAGAAAAAAAATATATTGTCCAATTGTGTACATACTTTGAAAGAGGTGCCCCAGGCAAGGCAGTATATAATATGACCCAGAAGGTGAAATCAGGGGAGGGAAGGGTTCAGGAATGATTAGGCTGCATTTTGAAAGACAGAAATGGGAGTTAACTGAGGGACAGGAAGCAAAGACATGTTCTAAGAAGAGAAGACACTAAGTGACTTCCCATGGCTAGAGAAAACACTACACTGTCAAAGAATGGAAGAAGCCAAGAGCAACAGTACGAAACAGAGTTTGGGAAAAATACGCAACTGCCATTCTAGGCAGGGCTTTCTAAACTATGTTCAGGACTTTGACATGTACACTAAAAGACCAAGCAAGAAGACTTAAAACCCTAACAGACTTAGTGATAAACAAGAACATGGTCATCTTATTAAGAGCTGTTTAGGAGATAGAATCAGGCTAGAATGCGTAGAGGGATAGAAGCATAGATATGGAGCCAGTGAATAGTGAAAAATCTCTTGAAAGGTCTGGCTGTGAAGAGGAAAAAAAGGATAACAATTAGACCAAAGCATGCAAAGGATAGATGTGCAAGGTGGGGTGGAGGGGGCAGGGGTGCGGACAAAGAGAAATGCCCAGGGCTGGTGGCTCACTCCTGTAATCCTAGCTACTCTACTCAGGAGGTAGAGATCTGAGGATCATGGTTCAAATCCAGCTCCGGCAGGAAAGTCTGTAAGACTCTTATCTCCAGTTAACCACCAGAAACCGAAAGTGGTACTGTGGCTCAGAGAGTGGTAGAACAATATATAGCCTTAAGCATAAGAGCTCAGGGACAGAGCCCAAGTCCAGACTTCAAGCCCCACGACAGACCAAAAAGCAAAAAGAAAAGAAAAAAGAAAGAGAGAGAGAGAGAGAGAAAGGAAGGAAGGAAAGAGAAAGAGAGCTAGATTCATAACTCAAGGCACTGAATTCAAACCCTACATAACAAAAAATATAAAATAAATAAATAAATTAGAGCAAGAGACAAAGAAGGGGTATTAGGAAGAAAATAAAGGGTAAGATTTATCTTACGTAAGAACACAGAAGGAATTTGATTCAAAAGAGTGCAAATAACTTAGGTTTATTGGCTAGTACTTTCTCTAGGTCAGCTGCAGGTTAAAGGTTTGAGAAGTGTAGATGATGAAATCATCACTACTGAAATCGGGACAGGGTTGACCACACTATCATAGACTAACTAGCTGTGTTATTGGCTGCTCACTTACAAGCCTCTAAGTATATATTGGAGCTGTCACAACACTAATGAGTCATGTAGCTTGAAATCCAAAGATCAAAAAAACTCTACAGCTTCTTCAGGTTTTTCTTTTTTACAACTCTAAGACATTTGATTTTTTTTTTGTTGTGACAGCAAGAAACAATGTCATCTTAACTATTACGTGTGCAGTAATATTAAATATATTCACACTGTTTTGCAAGACACATTTGGACTTTCATCTTGCAAAAATGAAACTATATCTATTAAGCAAGTACTGCCTTTGGCTACTTATACATACTTCATAAGTAAAACTATGCAGTATTTGTCTTTTGTGATTTGCTTATTTCATTTAGCATAATGTCCTCAAGAGTCATTCATGTTGTATCATATATCAGGATTTTCTTCCTTGTTTTAGGCTGCACAATATTTCTTTGCATGGATATGATTTGTGTGTGTTTCTGTGTGTGTGCCAGTCCTAGGACCTAGGTGCTATCCCTGAGCTTTTTTGTTCAAGGTTAGACCTCTACCACTTGAGCCATAGCTCCACTTCTGGAAGTTTGGATGGTTAACTAGAGATAAGTCTTAAGGACTTTCCTGCCAGGGCTGGCTTTGATCTATGATCCTCAGATCTTAGCCTCCTGAGTCAGCATGAAACACTGGTTCTTGGCTCTACTCTTTACTGTAATGCATACTTTTAGTCATTATTGTACAATATATACTCTCTGTAGCTCTTCTTTTTAAAACTCTTTCCCTCAAAGATTTAATAACTCATAAGTATATGACAAATAAATGTACATAACAATAACAGTGTAGCCTTGCTTTTAAATTTATATCTAGTTGGAAAGAAGGGACAGCAATATTACATATTACCATTTTACATTATTGTATTGTTTTTGCATTATTATGTTTATATATAATTATAGATAGTATATAACATATGTAATGTGTTGTTATATATTATGTAATATATAACTATGTACTATATATTATATAGTGTATATACCATATACTATATATAATATATAGTATATGATACTACATAATTATATATACTATATATTACTATAACAGTGTGTATAATATATACTATATATTACAATATAATAATCATTCTTCAATTAGCCAGAAAAATGCCAGGTTGGAGGCTTGGCTCAAGTGATAAGAGTCCAGAGGAGCAAGAAAAAGAAATCCACGTGAGAACTCTCAAAGGCCCTGAGTTCAAGTCCCGGAATCAGCACAAAAAGATGGGAGAACCACCACCACAACCACGATTGTTACAAAGACATCCTTTGCCAAAGAGATCTCTTAATAGTGCCTGAGAATTTTATGTGTAGCTCAATCAAGGGATTAACATCCTAAGCAGGAAATTGGGGCTTCTCCGCCCTATACAGATGCCTTCTGGCATCTCTGCCGTTCCCAATCTACAGAGCCAGCCAGCAGTACACCACGGGAAATTCGACAAAGTGTATGTATGTTTTGGGGCGTTCCAGGACGGGGATGGGGGATGGAAGATGTCGAACCACCAAAATTCGACCCATCCCTCTCCAATAGTTCCTTGACTGCCTCTCAGATTCGACCTCACCCCGAAACTCTACCGAGAAAGGACGGGATCACACACGCAGAATGTGGAGACGTCTGCTGGGCCTGTGGCACCCCCTTCCAAGCCACCTTGGAGACAGCCGACTTGATCTGGGGCGTCCCCGGAACCAGCCGGGCACCCCCCCCCCCCGTCCCGCCTCCAGCCTCCACGGCCAGCTGAAAACGATTTCGGGTTCTTGGGCCTCGCTGCTGGAGATGTGACGGGGATCCTGGGGGAACCCAGGCTGCAGACACGTCAAGGAGTGGGGCGTGGGAACCCAGGCCCGGTCCGGGGCGAGGGGGCGCGGCTGCGCGGCCCGCCGGCCCCCCGGCCTCCCGGCGTGGACTCCAGGCCCACTCGGAAGCCCAGCGCCGCCGCGCGCCATTCAAACCGGGGAGGGGCGGGATTCTAGGCCCGGAGCTAGGGGAACGCAGGCACCGCGCACAGACAGCGGCCCGGACCCCGGAGAACCTCAAAGCCCCGGACCCTTCCCTTAAAGGACTGGTCATCGCCCGGCTCCACCGTTTGTCTCCTGCCTGGCCGCACTCACCCGAATTTACCGCCAACAGCGTCGCCATCTTGGAGGGGTACTAACGGAGCTCTCCGGCCGCATGGAGGACCCAGGAAAGGATAGGCTGCCCACGGTGACGCCTGAACAGAAAGATTACCGCGAGGCTCTGGGTGAACAGCGCACTCGGCCGACCCAAGGCACTGAAAAGACTCCAAAAATCTGCTGCAATCCGCAATCGTCATTTTTTCCTGAGACCATTTCCATTCATCTAAATGAGAGCAGCCCGTTCAGAGATTCCAGGCCTTCGAGCTGACGTATCGTGCAGTGCATGCTGGGATTTGTAGTTTCTTTGTAGTGATGAGTGAAGGTTAGGGAAGGTGGAAGCTGTACTTTGGTCCATGGAATAGTAAAAGGTATTTTACGACTAGCTGTTAAAGTGTTAACAGCCATAAAGTTTAAAAGAATAGGGAGAGAAACCCACCAGTGAGCAAATTCAGTAATTACATTTGATATTCATTATGTAAAAGTTAAAACTGTGGAACTTGAGGGTAGAAATGGGATGGGAAAACGTGAGGGAGAATGATAGAGGGGTGACAATAATCACAATGCATTATGTTTATAACCTTCTGGAATTGAAAGCCCTTGTACAGCTCCTTAATAAATATTTTTAAATGACACCTCTTTATGAGATGGCTTAAATCTAAAACATTGTCTTCATTTCTAATTAATCTTATTGGTGTTACTCCCTTCTCTTGAGGAGTGGGGTGTCACAAACTAAGTTTTCATGACTTTTCATTTTGCTAAGTGTAAATTTTCATAGTCAATATTAGAGCAAAATAAATCATTAACATTTATTATAAAATTTTAGACATCTACAAAATAACAGTAATAAACACCCTGCTTCAACAACATGTCCTGTTTCTTTCCCTGGCTTCCAAAATAGATTACTTTGAAGCAGACTCAAGACATTAAATTTCCTAATTGTTACCAGAAATAATGATGAACAGCCCAGTGAGGTAGGCAAACAATGGTTAACAGACCAGAACCCAGTGATTCTCCAGGAGGGTTACCAAGGGGTACATATGTCTCTGCTTGTCCCTTACATCCTGAGTTTGTGATGTCTCAAAAAAAGAATTTGAGGACACATCAAGGTAGAGACCAGAAAGCTTAAAGCAAGGGAAAGACTTTGAAAAAAATAGTAGGGGTTGGGAAGGTAGCTCAGTGGTAGAGTGCTTGCCTTGCATGCATGAGGCCCTGGGTTCAATTCCTTAGCACCACATAAACAGAAAAAGCTGGAAGTGGCACTCTGGCTCAAGTGGTAGAGTGCTAGCCTTGAGCTGAAGAGCTGAGGGACAGAGCCCAGGCCCAGAGTTCAGGCCCCACAACTGACAAAAAAAATTGTACACAACCCTGGATAAGTGTGGACACAACTAATCACAGGTACAATGAATCCTCTGTCATCCATATTAACAGTTTTTAAAAAAAAAAAGGTTGGCCTGTAAACCTAGCCACTCAGGAGGCTGAGATCTGAGGATTGCCATTAAAAGCCAGCCCAGGCAGGAAAGGCTGTGAGACTCTTATCTCCAATAAACCACCAGAAAACCAGAAGTGGCACTATGGCTCAAGTGGTAGAGCACTAGTCTTGAGCTGAAGAGCTGAGGGACAGCGCCCAGGCCCAGAGGTCAAGCCCCACAATCGACAACAAAAAAAAAGGTTGAGGACTGGACTCACTTCACCTTAGTTTAGGATAAGTGATCCTCTTTGATCTGATACCAAATAAATTTGGTCATTCTTGCTGTTGCACTATTTTATCAATTACGCACAAGGTGTTAAGGCTGGCCTGCTCAATAACTTGCAGCAGTGATATCTGTGTATCCTTTCAAACAAAGGATAAAATCTGGCATACACATCTTTGAGATGTTTTTCACTTGTTAAAATTGATTTGCTAATTTCAAATTAAGATATAATTATCACCATTTACTCTAAAAAAAAATCTAGGCATTTGTTAAGAATTTTACATGCATTGTCTATGGTGGGGCAGTATGTAGTTCCAACTCTAGGAGGCAGACACTGGATTGCCTGTAGGAAGCCAGCCTAAGCTACACAGTGAGACTTTGTCTCAGAACACCAAGAGCTAAAGATTTAGTTCAATGGAAGAGTAGTTGCTTAGCATATCTGTCTGGATTCTCTCCCTTGTACCACAAAATGGAATTTTACAGCTGGCCTGATGGCTCACGCCTGCAATCTCAGCTACTTGGGAGGCTGAGTATGGGAGGATCATGGTTCCAAGCAAACCCACGCTAAAAAAGGTCTTGAGACTCCATCTCAGTAGAAGAAGCTCTGAGGCAGATCACAGTCTAGGTACATTCCTAGGCAGGAAGCTACATTTTATTTCAAAAATAACCAGTGAATGGGCTGGGAAGGTGGCTCAGTGGTAGATCGCTTGCCTTGCATGCTCGAGGCCCTGGGTTCGATTCCTCAGCACCACATAAGCAAAAAGAAAAAAGCCAGAAGTGGCGCTGTGGCTCAAGTGGTA
>NW_012267272.1:3592049-3623720 GCF_000151885.1 Dipodomys ordii | reverse complement strand
CACTAGTGATTTTTTTGTTGTTGTTGTTGGTCATGGGGCTTGAACTCTGGGCCTGGGTGCTGTCCCTCAGCTCTTCAGCTCAAGGCCAGCGCTCTACCACTTGAGCTACAGTGCCACTTCCGGTTTTCTGGTGGTTTATTGGAGATAGGAGTCTCACGGTCCCGGGCTGGCTTTGAACCGCGATCCTCAGATCTCAGCCTCCTGTGTAGCTAGGATTACAGGTGTGAGCCACCAGCGCCCAGACCACTAGTGATTTTTTTAAGTCAAGGCAGAAACTAAGTTGTTGTATAGAGAGACAAATGCCAAGTGACAGTGTAAGTGGTTTTAGGGAGTGAAGGAAGAGAGAGAATGCAAAGCCAAAGCGATTTTTCACAAAGTTTAGCATGAAAGACAGAATACTGAGCAGGGACATGACAGGAAGTAGCATTTGAAGATTTTTCTTTCTCAGCACAACTATTACAAGCCTTCTCTCTACACACTCTTTAAGCCCACACACTTCCCTCTCAGTAGATCACTTCGCTTTCTATGAAGCAACTCTTAGACTTCCAGCAACTCCCCCTCACCGACATCACATTTATTAGCATTCTCTCTGCACTACATATTCCTCACTCCTTTGCAATTGGAATATCATCATCCATCACCCATCTTGAAATTGGTCTCAGTATGGCAATTGGAAAATTCTGGGCTTTATTAAGGAAAAAAATGTCCTCTGCGGATTATGGTGTATCACTATGCCTTGTTTTCTATCTTTCCACTTCTTTTTATGTTTCCTATATAGACTTCTATTTATCTTCCTATTAAATGTAATGCTTCCCCTGTGGTCATGACCAAGTGCATTCTGTTTCCTCCGGTAAATCTCATGGCTTTTTTCTACAACTTGTTTGCTGATAAATTGTATATTTGTACCTCTAGTCTGGCACTCTCTCCTAAGCCTCATATTTGTATATCCAACTGTCTATGCTTTATCTCTCTAGATTATCAAACAGATATCTCAAAATCAACTGTCCAAAACTTTAAAGTCACTTTTTTTCCAAAACACTGCCCCTGAGACAGATCAAAAGGACCTTCTTTTCCTTATGTCACTGGGGCAGGAATTAAGCATTACTGAGTTTTGTTAAACACTATTAAGAATATTAATTATTGTTAAGATTATTAGTTCTGTGATAGAATTCATTTAGTCTTTACTGTAAATTCCTTTTTAAAGCTTTCTATGATTTGGGTGCTGGTGGCTGATACATGTAGTCCTTGGTACTTAGCAGGCTGAGATCTGAGGGTCAGAATTTGAACCCAGCCAGGGCAAAAAAGTCTCTAAGACTCTTATTTCCACTAAACTATGCAAAACATCCAGAAATGGAACAGTGGCTCACATGGTTCTTGAGCAAAAGAAGCTCAGGGACAGAGCCTAGGCCTTGAGTTCAAGCCCCAGGACAGCACACATGTGTGCGCACACACAATGCACACATACATACAATACACACATACATACACAACACACAGAACTTCCTATGAATGATTAAAACTGTCAAAGATCAGACTAAAATTTTCAAGATCAAGCTATTGACAGGCCCTTCCCTTATGCCTGGCAGCCTTTAGTATACCTTTACTAGCAAACACATGTACTGTTCACATGACAGCTCTGCTGTTTTGGCACACTGTACAATCACTTTGAAGATACTCCAAGGAACTGCAGAAAAATCTATACACCCACAGCTAAAGATAGGTTCCAGTCATAACCACTCCAAACAGTCTGTACCAGCCTTAAGATAAGCCTTGATGAACTCTAGGTACCTTTCAGCTATCTCCACCAGGCTAGATGGGGAGCATTACTTCTGGTGGCCCAGAGAAGCCTGTGATTGATTGGTACAGATCATAATCCTTCATTTGCATGAGGGATGTGCTGCAGTAGGTCCTATCTAGTATTGCAACATTTGGTTCATTAAAAAGACTTCTCTCCAGTGTTTTTATTCTTTGCCTACTTTTGCTCTACATAGAATTAGTAGAGTAGCTAAGCTGGTAACATGAAGAGAAGACAACAGACATGGCGAATATAGTAGCATCCATGAAGGTGGTCCGAGAAGCAGTGATAGCAGTTAGCAGCAGTGGTGGCAAGAGGAAAGCTGAAGAATTTCAGAGTGAACAAGGATAGAAATGATGAGATTCAGAGGTGGTGAGATAACAAGGGATAGTAGAAGGCAAGAGAGGACAGACAGCCAAAGTGAGAGAGAGAAAGAGATATTCAGATGGCAATGTGCAGAGCAATGGATGTCCAACTTAAGCACCCAGAGCAATAAAGCCTGAAGCAATTGGTCTGTCTCTCAGAGTTTGGAATCAGCCAGGGCAGGAAAATCAATGAGACTCTTATTTCCACTAAACTAGTAGTAAGCTTATGGGTTCTCCAGTGCAACCCCTAAGTTATGGGCACTCAAGAATCTGAGACATGCAACATTAAAACCAATACCTCATCTACTCACAATTTCTATCCAAGGAAATAAAAGGACCACAGCCAGCTAGTTGGTAGCATCGCCTGTATGCAGGGAGTCATTCTTCTTTTAGTTCTAACTCTTGTTCATTCTACCTCAAAACTATTTCTGGAACCTTTTTTTTTCTCACGATTTGTGCCAAGTTTTCTCTGCAGTACTCATATTCTGAGTATTTGCAATAGCCTACAAAATTATTCTTCCTGATTTCCATCTCATCCCCTTCTCGTGGATTTCTAAAGTGATTTTCAAACATGAAAAGCAGGTTATGTTCTTGTCCTAATCAAAACTTCTCAATGATATTCAATCACCTAAGAGTGTCACTTGAAAACTTCTTAGCAAGGCACGCATGACACTTCCAGGTCTAGTTCAAGCTGCTTCTTCAACCTCCCTTTCCATTCTCTTCTTCAAGTACTTCTTAACTATTCTGAACCATTTGTCATCCTCCTGATTGGACATATTTTCTTGCACCACGTACCAATGCCTTTATACCTGCTCTTCTACCTTCCTGGAATGTTCTTCCTTATTCCTTTTTTTCTCCCTTTCTCCCTCCTTCCCTCTCTTCCTACTCCTTCCTTCCTTCCTTCCTTCCTCCCTCCCTTCCTTCCCTCCTTCTTTGTTTCCTTGTTTTCTTCCTCCTTCCTTCCTTCCTTCCTTCCTATCTTCCTTCCTTCCTTCCGTCCTTCCTTCCTTCCCCAGGAAGGAAAAAAATAAACTTTTACTTGAGATCAGTTCTACAAAAAAAATTCCTCAAGGGCTTAATTTGTGAATCTTAATAAATGTTTAATCCTATACAAACTCTTTTAGAAAATAGAGAAGTAAGTGCCTCCAAGAACATTTTATGAAACCATTCTTAATCTTAGGAGAACAACGTTATTATAAGCAAAGAAACTACAGACTCATATTCCTCATGAATATAATGCCAAAAAATCCTTATTGGAATAACTACTAAAAATAACAAAGAAACTGGGCACCAGTGGCTCATGCCTGTAATTCTAGCTACTCAACTGAGTATCACGGTTCAAAGCCAGGCAGAAAAGTCCATGAGACTCCAGAAAAAGCCAGAAGTACTGCTATGGCTCAAATGGTAGACTGCTAGCCTTGAGCAAAAAGATGCTCAAGGATAGCTCCCAGATACTGAGTTCAAGCCCTAGGACCACAAAAAAAAAGCAGTAGCAAAAAACCAAACAATATACAGATGTTACAACTAAGTGCACCTTAAAATGTCAATTTTAGCAGCTTCTTTTCAATCAAGAGGGGATTCTTATTCCTTTTCAGTCCTGGGGCTCGAATTCAGGGCCTGGGCACTGTCCCTGAGCTTCTTTTGCTCAAGGATAGCACTCTGTCATTAGAGCCACAGTGCCACTTCTGGCCTTTTCTGTTTATGTGGTACTGAGGAATTGAACCCAGGGCTTCATGAATGCTTAGGCAAGTACTCTACCACTAAGCCACATTCCCAGCCTGGGACTAACTCCTATTAATTCAATTTTAGAAGGACAGTAAATGGCAAAGAGCTCTTTGCCCAGAGATATTACTAAGAAAAATCTGTTAAGTAGCTGGAATCTAGTTCTTTAGCCCCACTTTTCCTAAAGATAGGTCCTTATAATACTGTTGGGGTTTTCTGTTGTTGTTGTTGTTGTGTGTGTGTGTGTGTGTGTGATGCTCATGATCAAACCTAGGGTCCTGCATGTGGTAGAAAAATACTCCTACCGGGTGCTCATGTAATCCTAGTCACTCAGGAGGCTAAGATCTGAGGATCACAGTTCAAAGTCACCCAGGGCAGGAAATCTGTGAGACTCTTACCTCCAATTAACCACCAGAAAACTGGAAGTAGAGCTGTGGCTCAAGTGGTAGAGAGCTGGCCTTGAGCTGAAAAGCTCAGGAACAGTGCCCAGACCCAGAGTTCATACCCCATGACCAATTAAAAAAAAAAGTACTCCAATATTGAGCTACTTTTTATTTTCAGAATAGATTCATCCATTAAACTGTGTGGTCACTATTTAAGTTGATGTTTATAAATGATTGCACTATTAGTTTTGCTCTCATTATTTGGAAAATTAATTGCTTAATAGCTCACTTTCGGGCTGGGAAGGTGGCTCAGTGGTAGAGTGCTTGCTTTGTATGCCTGAGGCCCTGGGTTCGATTCCTCAGGACCGCATAAGCAAAAAGAAAAAAAGCCAAAAGTGGCACTGTGGCTCAAGTGGTAGAGCGCTAGCCTTGAGCTGAAGAGCTGAGGGACAGCACCCAGGCCCAGAGTTCAGACCCCACGACTGGACCCCCCCCAAAAAAATAGCTCACTTTCTTTTGAAAAAGCTTAAGAGCAGGGAGAGATCTGCTTCCTTTCACCCATGATCTTCAGCTATAAATATAAGAATGTGGCTCAATAAACAGTTCAGTGAATGAACCTGGGAATATCAAATGACAAACTTTTCATTTCCCAATTCTATGACTTTTTGAAGTCTTGCTCATAATTTAACAAAGGGCTCTTGTAGTGTTTTCAGTAGTTTGAGTAGAGTAAGGAACAGGGGGATGGGAAAAGTACAATAATAACAACCGCTACTAGCTAAAGGCTTGCATGTGGAAGGTAGGATTACTCAGCCTTATATGAAACAACATTTCTATGTAGGGCCAATCAAAAAAAAGTTGCTGAAAAATGACAACCCAGTCAGGCATGAGAGCATGTAACTATAACCCTGGCTCTTAGTCACAGAGGCTGAGGTGGGCGGACTATATAGTGAGACCCTGTTTCAACAACCCCAAAACAAAAACAAATAACAAAAACCACACAGTAAATAAGTAAATAAAACACAACAAGAATGGCAATAAAAATAATGACTCACACCTGAGTCTCCTTAGGTCAGTCTCTACAACAAGCCATCTTGATTTTGTTGTTGTTATTCCAGGGCCTTCTACATGCTTTACCACTGAGCCATGACCTCTATCCCCAATCTTGGTTTTTCTTTATCTCTGACTCTAACAGCTTGTCTCACCCCAACCTATTTACGAGTAAGGGACCAAACGGAGCTCTGAGAAGCAGTCATGTGTTTGCTGTGCAGATGGAAAGCTTGGTTTAATATGGAATGCAGCCTTTTTGGAGGGAAACCTCACTTCCAGAGTTCTGCCGTCCATTTCAATGAGTTGGCTGAGGTCATTTAGCTCTACTTGCAAGAAAGTCAAGAGCGCAAGAGGGGATAAGCTTTTCTAGTGTTGGGAGTCAGAGACTTTTGGACTGGGCTGACAGACTCAGAGACCAATAACTTCAATATCTGAGAATTGAGAGCTTTATGGCTCCAGGCTTTAGAAACCAGAGACTTAAACCTCTAGGTGCACAAGTTAGAAGCTTATTACTCTGACCTGATTGCCAATGGCCTAACACATGGTAGCTAATATAATCCTTAGCCTAAGCACCATAGTCTGAAAATATTCTGCATTAATAGCTTGGTATATGAGCCGAGAGTGGTAACTCATGCCTGTAATCCCAGGTACTTGGAAGACAGTTAGAGGAAGATCAGAGATTAAGAACAGCCTGAGCCACACAAATAAGGAAAAAATATGTTAACAAGACCCTATCTCAAAGAATAAGCTGGGAGTGGTGATTTAGCCTGTAATCTCAGGTATGTACAGGGCATAGGTACAAGGAGTTTCATTGAGCTAGCCTCTATCTGGAAAATGACTAGGGCAAAAAGAGTTGAGTATTTCGTAGGGCATTTTTAGCACAAAGCTCTGAGTTCATAATCCCAATTCCTTAAAAGACAGATTAATATGTGTGGTCATCTTGGTACCCTCGATTGATGTTACAAAATTGCTTTACAGGTTTTTGTTCTTTTTGAGACAGAGACTCATTATGTATCTCAGGCTGGCCTTGAATTTAGGATTCTCTTGCATCAGCCTCCCAAGTGCTGGGATTACAAGTATGCAGCACCACTATGCCAAGCTTAAGATTCTTTCAATTTAGCTTGCAGCTAGAAAACATACTGATTCTTCAACCTTCACTAATGCCAAATATGAAAATTTTAAAATAAATGTCACTTGAAAGTATCTTTTAACAATATTATCTCTTGCTAAGGGTATAGCTTAGGTATAAAGCACTTGCATTGCATGCATGAGGCTTGAGATCCATCAAAGGATGGAAGGGAGGATAGAGGGAAGGAGGAAGGAAGTGATAGTACCTCATTTCAACTTGCAATTTGGTCACTGGTGAAGTTTTTTAATTTGTTCAAATACAACTATTCTCCTTACACTAAATTTTAAAACACAATTCAGTAAAATATAGTAC
This sequence comes from Dipodomys ordii, assembly GCF_000151885.1. NCBI lineage: Eukaryota > Metazoa > Chordata > Mammalia > Rodentia > Heteromyidae > Dipodomys > Dipodomys ordii. The sequence continues at coordinate 3,616,967 of NW_012267272.1, read as the reverse complement.
CTTAGAAAGGATGTAGTAATTCTATAAGGCCTCCAAAAATATGAACCAAAAAATGGGACTACATCTAATACTGACAGGATATCTTTTTTTTTTTTTTGGTCCAGTCGTGGGACCTGAACTCAGGGCCTGGGCGCTGTCCCTCAGCTCTTCAGCTCAAGACTAGTGCTCTACCACTTGAGCCACAGCGCCACTTCCAGCTTTTTTCTTTTTGCTTATGTGGTGCTGAGGAACTGAACCCAGGGCCTCATGCATGCAAGGCAAGCACTCTACCTCTGAGCCACCTTCCCAGCCTCCTGACAAGATATCTTAAGTCAAAACTGTGCTGGAAGCCAGGTACTGGTAGCTCATGCCTGTAATCCTAGCTACCCAGGAGGCTGGGTAGTATGGATACATGAGGATTGTGGTTCGAAGCTGGCCCAAGCAGAAAAGTTCCTAGCGAGACTCTTATCTCTAATTACTCACTCACAAACTAGAAGTGGTGGTGTGGCTCAATGGTAGAGTGCAAGACTTGGACACAAAGAAGCTCAGGGACAGTGCCCAGACCCTGAGTTCAAGCCCCTCAATCAACAACAACAACAACAAAACAAAACTGTGCTGGAAAAGCTGGAGTGTGTGAGTGCCATATTTATTCACCATGTTGACTTTGGAATTAGCATTACAAAGAGGAATCACCAGGTCATAATTTCAAGGGAACTGGGCTAGTAAAATATTTCTGTAAATCTTGCTTTATTATTTGCTACGAGTTAAGCTGTGACTTCGATTAAAGACAAGCATTTAAGGAAGCACAGTATATTCCAGATAGAAGCATATCTCTGCCAACAGTTTGGAAATATCCAGACATTTCCCAAGTGGCATTTTGTAATTCTTTGTGTGTTGCATTTTTTTTTCCAGTAACAAAGACCCTAGCCTGCAGCCAGAGCTATTCACCCCCTCAAAATTCTCTGAACAAAATTGCCTGGATCCAGATCTCTATTTTTAACCTCCTTGAAAGTCTTTGAATAAATCACTTCATTTGAGTGTGGGAAATGTGCCCTGAGCTCTGCATAGTTTCAATTATATTATTCTATTGAGGTAAATTCAATTCAACAAGCATTTATTGAGACCTCCCACCACGAAAAAAAAAGAGGTCCAGTGGAAGTCACAGATACAGCCACACATAGCCACAGGAGGCCAGATACATGTATTAGCAAATATAAAGATACAGTTTCTATGTGACATGGTTGCACATAAATCACATAGAAAGCCAGATAAGAGATAGGGAAGATCTTGCTGGATTTTAAGAGCTCATGCCTATTTAGAAAGTTGAGACCTTGAGGATCTCTAATCAAAGCTAGTCTGATCAAAAACTTCCAAGAGATTCCATCTCTGATTAATCAACAAGATGCTGGATGGGAGGTATGGCTCAAATGGTACAGCAAATCATGATTAAAAAGCTGAGAGTACAAGGTTTAATGGGAGAAAGAAGGGTTTTTCAGAAAGTACAAGGTAAAAGGACAGAGAAAAGAAAGAAAATGAAGTAAAAGAAATCCTATGTTTTTCATATCTACAAACCTATCATTCTTAGTAATTAAAGCTCTAGCTAGGCTTGCTAAGGGTACTAGGATAAGGAATACAACTTTGTAGCAGATGGCTAAGGATTTATTGGGCAACAAGGATAGCCATGGAAATGCCCAGTTATACAGAAAACTGGTTCAAATATTGTAACAGACAGATGCATGCAGCTCAATTTTTTTCTTTCTTTTTCTTTTCTTGTTTTCTTTTGGTCAGTCATAGGGCTTGAACTCTGGGCCTGGGCACTGTCCCTCAGCTCTTCAGTTCAAGGCTAGCACTCTACCACTTACACCACAGCACCACTTCTGGCTTTTTCTGTTTATGTGGTGCTGAGGAATCGAACCCAGGGCCTTATGCATGCAAGGCAAATACTCTACCACTGAACCACCTTCCCAGCCCCACGGCTCAATTTCTAAATAAGTGAATTTTTATTGATATAACACCTTCCTTTCTCATGTATCACCTTATTTTTCCTCATATCTCAATAAATGAGGAATTGTTGACTTCCATTTTACAGGTAAGAAAAGTATAGATTAGACAGGTCAGGACAGAAAATGCCACAGCTACAGACCTGAATAACCTAAGTTGTCTGTTGCAAATCCAGTGCTCTTTCTGAAAGAAAAAAGCCTAAAAATATATTCAAAATGCCAGCATTATCTGTGCATGTAGTAACTCCAGTTTCTAGAATTTCCAAAAAAGCTCTAAAAGCTGGACTGATAAGAAAGTTATATCATCAATTTAAACCAAAGATTCATAAAAATTATAATAGTTTAGGGCTGGGGGTGCATTTTTGTTGTAGAGTTCTTGCCTAGCATGCATGAGGCCACGAGTTTAATCCCCATTACTTTCATCCTCCCTAAAGGAAATTCAAATTTATAATGCTTTAAAATGTTTACCTTATGTCATGAAAAGGTAGGTAACTTCTTTAACAAAGTGGAACTAGGAAAAACCAATGACATCAATATTATACCATATGTACTCATTGTTTAATAATACTTACCTATTCCAGATTCTCCTATTCCAGATATTATTTTGTTTTGGGTGTGAAAACCCATTTAAATCTCTATCCTCCAAGATGCAGATGTGATTATAACTCCCATTTTATGGCCCATGAAATCTGAGGCACAGAGAGGTAAAGCCAGTTGCTCAAGGTCACGCAAGCAGTAAATGATGAAACCATGTTCCCAAGCAGACATGGGCTTCCCAGGCCCACTTAACCGTATACAGTGTTGCCTCTTCTCAGGCCTGCCAAGGTCCTCCCAAGAACAAACAGACCTCCTTTTGACCTAAATTCGGGAGGATCCTCCACACAGTGTTCTCATAACTTGTTTCACATTCTCTGTCAAACCACTCCTCCCATTTTATGTAACAGCATCTTAAATAACTTTTCTCCTTAATCTTAAAGTTATGGAGGCAAATTCTGTGCAGACTCAGCTGCCACTGTATCCCAAGTACCTGACTCAATGCCTGGGTCATAACAAGCACTCTGTTTTCTTATTAAACCAGTTAATAAATCAATCTATTAAGTCAGGCAAAGTAGTCTACACATGCAGTCCCAATACTTAAGAAGGAAGGATCACTTGAATTCAGGAGTTTGAGACTAACCTTGGCAACAGAGACGCTGCTTAAAAAAAATCCCCAAAAACAGAATCTAACACTGCTGCCTGAAAGAACACACCAGAATCTAACAAACACTTCTACTGGTTTACTATGTGCCTGGCATTGTTCAAAGAACAATAGCATGACTTTATTTTTATTTTTTTTTTGGGTCCGGTCGTGGGGCCTGAACTTGGTCTGGGTGCTGTCTCTCAGCTCTTCAGCTCAAGACTAGCACTCTACCACTTGAGCCACAGCGCCACTTCTGGCTTTTTTCTTTTTGCTTATGTGGTGCTGAGGGATCGAACCCAGGGCCTCAGGCATGCAAGGCAAGCACTCTACCACTGAGCCACCTTCCCAGCCCAATACCATGACTTTAAAAGAAGGAACTTTTACCTGTGGGAGGGCAAAGGTGATGGGGTAAATATTATAGAACATATATAAACATATATATATATATATATATATATATGAAAAATAGCATAATGAATCTACTAAAACCTCTTTGAAAGGAGGAGGAGGAAGAGGAAAAGTGGCTAAGAAAAAAATTTGATCAAGGTACATTTACATTGTATGTATTTATGTGTCACAATATATGCTAATTAAAAGAGAAAAAACAAAGAACAAACTATCAAAATCTCTACCAGGTACATACTCATATACATATATATATATATATATATATATATGTATCTGTCTTCAATCTTTTATATTTTACAGGAAAAAATTGGCAAATCAAGATGTTGAGTATTTAATCAAAGCTACATATAGTAATACACAACAAAATCAGGATTAAAGCACAGGCAATCTAGCTTTAGAGTTTATGCTCTTAACTACTAAGCTGAATGATTACAAAGCTAATGAATGAATAGATGAATAAAGAAGAAATAAACAGGGCTGGGAAGGTGGCTCAGTGGTAGAGTCCTTGCCTTGCATGCATTAGGCCCTGGGTTAGATTCTTCAGCACCACATAAGCAGAAAAGGCTGGAAGTGATGCTGTGGCTCAAGCAGTAGAGCGCTAGCTTTGAGCTGAAGAGATGAGGGATAATGCCAAGGCCCAGAGTTCAGGCCCAATGACTGACAAAAGAAGAAGAAGGAGAAGAAGGAGAAGGAGACGGAGGAGAAGAAAACAAATATGAGTATACTGTGCAATCAATCTGTAGGATTCTGAGATGGATGTTTTGTAGGCTTTTGTGGCCAGTGAATTTTCCTATTTTCATAGTGACCTCTTGATAGTTCCTTTTTGGCTCAGGCTAGTTATTTTTCACTGACCTTCCCCACAACTAGAAAGCTGAGGAACACTACAATTGCAACTTGGCTGAGTCCAAGACCACATATTTCTGTCTCACTTGCTTTGCTTTTTATTTAGTCTCTCTGAATGTCTCTAGGTGGAAATTGTAGTCTAAAGCTTTGGGAAAGAGCTGCAGAACTGCTTCTCTTAGTATCGCTGGATGCCAGTGGAATGGCAAATGGGGAAAACAAGGCTACATGTAATATTTAATTTCCAAATTTATAGCATTATTTTGCAGAAATTGTTAAGATCCCAAGTAAATTGGGAAAAGTATTCAAACAAAAGCATAAATATTTAAAATATTGGAATATAAACTTCTGTTGATACTTTGTATAACTCATTGCTTATTTTTGAGTTGTGTTCTACAAAACATACCACAAAAATAAAAACTCTGGCACATGGAGGGGGGTGGTGATACATATTTGTCTAGTATGTGCACAACCTCAGTTTTGATTCCCAGAACTGCAAAATAAAATAAATGAACTTTGTTTCTTAAAGAGTAGTGGATACTAACTAGAATATTGAGTGGGGACAAATCATAGCTTTCTTAAGCAAATGTGCCTGAATATATAAAGATTTGGGTTTTACAAGTCTCAAATATTTTTGTTTGGTTTTGCTTCTCAGGCAGGATCTCAACTATGTTGCTCAGGCTGGCCTCAAACTTGCTAGGCAGACAAGACTGTTCTCAAACTTGTGGTCTACCTGCCATCCACCGCCTCAGCCTCCTGAAAGCTAGAATTACAGGTATGTAACATCACTCCTGGCTTAATTTTCATATAATTTTACTGGTATGTCAAGAACTCAGAATGAGAAAATTGCACAGAACTGTACTGTCAATGATAGAGCAAGACATCATTCTTAGGTTATATTTTCTTTGACCTAATGTTTATCAGCTCTGAAACTTGCTTGCTAGCGCTACTTCAATGGGTAATACTGGTCATGGAGCCCTGTAGGTGGTCAGTAAATATTTGTTGAGCAAGTCAATGACACAGCAACGAAGATACAGTTAGATATTCAACCTCTATGTTGTATACAGTGGCTCTTAAAAACTACAGGGGTGTAACTGGCATGGGTGAGGTACAGGACTTTATCCATAGCAACATTTTTTTTAATTTTAAAATTTTTATCGTGAAGGTGATGTGCAAAGAAAATAAGTCTACGCTTCCATCAGAAAGAAAGACATTGCCCCATTCATAAGGCAATGGATAAGACTTGGGAAAAATTATATTAAGTGAAGCAAGCCAGAGCCAAAGAAACATAGGTTGCCTGGTTTCTCTCATTTGTAATAATTAGAATATGCCTTGAACTCTACAAGTAAACCCAATGGATAATAAAAGACAAAAAATTACATTTGGCCAGGTACCGGTGGCTTACACCTGTAATCCTAGCTACTCAGGAGGCTGAGATCTGTGGATCATGGTTCAAAGCCAGCCCAGGCAGGAAAGTCAGTGAGATTCTTATCTCCAATAAACCACCAGAAAACCAGAAGTGACACTGTAGCTCAAGTGGTAGGGCACTAGCCTTAAGCTGAAGAGCTGAGGGACAGTGCTCAGGCCTAGAGTTCAAGCCCCACAACCAACAAAAAAAAAATTACATTTGGACATGATAAATTAAACAAAACTCTAAACATTCACACAGTGAGACCAAAGGAGGATATTGTAAGGAGAGCATCACAAAGTAGCTATGTGCATATGATCATAGAGAATGATGCTTATTGAAATGAACTCCAAGAAATAAAAATTATTTTTAATGCAGGTCAGTCTCTTTAAATATAGTAAAGTGAAACCAAAAATGTTGTTTTCACCCAAGTTTTTGTGGCAATTAAATTGAGAGGTGAAATAAGAAAATAAACTATGAACCAAATAGTTTTCAAGTGAAATAATTTTTCAAAGTCTTTCAGATGAATCATAAATTCAATTTCTTAATCCATAGATTTTCCTTAATAGAAATTATTTTATGAAGGTGCCATATTAAGCATGCATGTCTGTCCCATAATGTCCTCCTGGCTACAAAATCCCTTTCTAGAGACTCTAAGTTTCTTGTGTGTAACTGTAAGTTTCTTCTGGAGAATATTTTCTGTATAGACAATTTTTTCCACAAATGGTAATATACACACACTTCTTCCCTCCAGCCTTTTCATCTATCAAAATATGAGTGATATGACATCTAAATAAACCTATATCATTCTTTTAAATGACTGTAAAGAATATCATATACAGCAGGTGCTGGTGGCTCATGCCTGTAATCCTAAACTACTCAGGAGACTGAGATTTGAGGATTGTAGTTCAAAGCCAGCCCAGGCAGAAAAGTCCATGAGACTCTTATCTCCAGTTAACCACCACAAAACCAGAAGTGATGCTGTGACTCAAAGTGGTAGAGAACTAGCTTTGAATAAAAAAGCTCAAGAACAGCAACCCAGGCCCTGAGTTGAAGCCCCAATGACTGACAAAAAAAAATTATACAAATATACTATAATTTCTTTGGCCAGCCCCAATATCAATTTATTAGTTTGCTATTACAAATAATACTAATAAAATATATCTGAGCATAATATAAATGATAATTCTCTTTTTTTAAGAAACAGACTTTTATTAGGTAGCTGGCTTGAAACACACACACACAATTAAATGTTTTTTTAAATGCAAAATATTAGATTCTGGGCAATAAATTATTCTTTTTCAGTAGAATCTTTAAGAGTTAAGTGAAGTATCTGGAAAGCAGAATGAGGTAACTGAAGAAAGATGACTTCAGCTACATGAGCACAGATTTTTCCAGAGTGAAACATTCTTAAATCTGAGAAAAGTATAGAATATAGGTCTATAACTTTGAAATGAGGCTGGTTGAAGCGTCTTCATCATTAAAGCACAGGCTCAAATGCTGTTGCAGAGAAACTAGGCAGAAAAAAAAAAGTGGGAAAATAGTGGTAAGGATGTGACAAAGGAACTAAGAGCGAGTTATGAGAAAAAAGAATAATTAATTTTGTAAGTATTCTAGAGATTGGCCTCATAATGATGGGCTCAAATGGGGTCAGCACAAAATCCCTTTTGTAAGTAGGATTTTGCACTCAATATAAAGTCATCTCCAATCATCCACCTTCTCTGGCAGGAGATTTAGAGGAGGATCAGCCAGTGGAAGCTGGCAGCAATAAAGATGGCAATCAAGATAGGTTTTAGTGGTATAACCTATGGTCCCAGATACTGAGACGATTGAGGGAGAAGGATCAAATGAGTCCATGGGTTCAAAACCAGCCTGAACAACGCAACATGACTTTGGAGGAAGGATGGGAAGAAGGGTGAGGGAATGAGGGGAAGGAAGGAAAGAGAGAGGAAGCGGGGGAAGAGAAAGAGAGAGGGCAGGGAGAGAGAGAGAAAGAGAGGAGAGGAGACAGAAAAACATGAGAGAATCAATGTGTCACTAAATTGTGCCTGAATTTCTAAATCGGCTTACGTACAGGCGTGATAGGCTTTGCAGTAAGATACTCTTGTTAGGACTTAAAGACTGAGTACAATAAACCCAGGGATAAAGATTTCCAGAACTGGGGGCTGACATGGTATGCAACCTTTAACATGCCTTTAATTCTAGATACTTGAAAAGCAGAGATCAAGAGAAACATGGTTCGAGATCAGCCTGGGAAAAAGAACACCAAGTCTCCATCTCAGTCAAGAGTTGGGTGCAGCAGTATCTGTCATTCCAGCTATAGTGGGAAGCGTAAATAGGAAGAGTGAGGTCCAGTTTGGCTGAGGGGAAAAAAAGACCCTATTTCAAAAATAACCAGAGTAAATAGGATCTGAATATAGCTCACATTGTCAAGTGCCATCATAGTAAATGTACAGCCCTGAGTTCAAACTCCAGTATGATCAAAAAGCAAGAACAAAAACCAAAACCATGGGAACGCTAAGGCGTGGTTCTTTGTGACTGCAGTAGAGAGGATATTGAACCTATGAGCCTTTGCACAACCTCTATTTGAAAAGGACCTTATTTACTTTCCTCACCATCTTATTCTCTATGGTACATGACATACCATAGATCTCCCATAAATGTTTATAGGAAGACTGAGTGAATCATGTAGATTGGATAAGGTAAGATGCAATAACACATGGGTCTTGTATCCAAACCTGCCTGACTCTGAAATCCACATTTCCAATCATTTGGCTATGGTGCCTATTTCCTAAGCCAGAAATAGCAATTGCTCAGGATTTTGTTGCTAACAACCCACATAAAGGAGACTATCAGCAATTGCTGTTGCTCACCAACCTGTCACTTGCCCTTATTGCCAATTCCTCCCTCTCATGGCACCATCTCAGTGGATATGGTAGACTTTTCAAGGTGCCCAAGTTCCTTGGTATTCTGGGCAAATGTTGCTCTGGATACCAGGCTTTATGAAATGAATATGAAAGATGCTTCTATAGATGATGCGTCTGTAGACCAGTGTCATGCAGAGATTTCAAAGGCAGTATCATTCAGTGTTGACTCATAGCTCCAATTTCCTCCCATCTCCACTACATACACCTGCACTTGGGTACTCACATGTGTGTTTATGGGAAGCAGGCTAAGTGGAGACATAATCTGAGAAACAAATTGACTTGGTATCATCCCTGCCTCTCCAATAACTATGGCTTTGTGACAGTCTTTGACACTAGGGTCTTCTCTGGAGATTTATCTCTCCCAGGATCTTGGGATCTTCTATACAAAGATTTCTGGGCTATCTTTCCCATAGGTGATCAGAATTGGATGAATCTCAGCATGGGGCACAAATGAGATTTTCTCTAAAGCCCTTCTTGAACAAAGTGAGCAGTTTCAATAATAGACAACAGCACTGGTGGCTCATGCCCTAATCCTAGCTACTCAGGAGGCTGCGATCTGAGAATCACAGATCAAAGCCAGGCTGGGCAGGAAAGTCCATAAGACTCTTATCTCCAATTAACCACCAGAAAACCAGAAGTGGTGCTGTGGCTCAAGTGGTAGAGTGCCCACCTTGAACTGAAAGAGCTCAGCGACAGTGCTCCAGGCCCAGAGTTCAAGCCCCACGACCAGGGGAAAAATATACACAACAAATTCTTATTCACTTGCATGCCCTAAAATCATCAAGACAAAAAAAATTAAACCAAATTTCTACTGTGTATGAAAGAAAGTATATGGAGAGAAAATGATAGTGATAGAGAAAGCAGTGGTTTTTGTTGCTTGTTTGGGTAGCAGAAGCTTCAGCCTCTCAGCCCATCATGAACAAGATGGGAGCTCAAAATCTTCAGGGGCTCGCTCTTACTCTCACTCTCATTTCCTGGACCCAGGTATTCTTCCTGTTGGGAATACTGGGCTAATATTGACTTAAAGTACATACTGATTCTGGAAGGATGGAATCCTCTGCTATAATATATAGCCTCTGAGCTTCTGTTTAATCTGTATCTTAAAGCTTTTATGAAGTAAATTCTGAATGGTGAGATATCTTAAAAGGCATGGTGGAGGATGAAGGAGGACAGGAAGAGAGACAGATGATCAGATAACAATGCTCTCCGTGGCAGGTTTTCTTTTTCTTTCTTTAATTTTTTTTTTTTTTTGGTCAGTTGTTGGGCTTGAACTCTGGGCCTGGGCACTGTCCCTGAGCTCTTCAGCTCAAAGTAAGCATCTACTACTTGAGTCACAGTGCTACTTCCGGTTTTCTGGTGGTTTATTGGAGATAAGATGGACTTTCCTGCCTGGACTGGCTTTGAACTGTGATCCTCAGATCTCAGCCTCTTGAGTAGCTAGGATTACAGGCATGAGCCACTGGTGCTCGGGTGTATGTTTTTTATTGTAAAAATGCTGCACAGAGGGGTTACAGTTACATGAGCAAGGTAATCAGTACGTGTTGCCTCCTCCTTTTGTTTTCTCTCTACATTATCCCTTTCCTCCCACCTCCTCAACTAACACCCCCCTCCTCCCACTGAAGTTATAAAGTTCGTTTTCAACATAATGTTTTGTACATCTCATTGTTACGATGGGTCAACCTGTATCCTTATTTATGCATTTTGTTTTTCCCTTCTCCTCCCTGAAAGAAGTGTATTTACAAGATGCAGGACACTGACATCAAATACAGTGAAAATAGGGGTTATACCGTGGGGGAGGGACATACAAAGCAACAAAAAAAATCACATGGTACATTATAAATACGTTAGAAACAATAGCAAAAAGGAAAAAAAGATATCCGTGACCATATCTTGGGGTTCATTTCACTTAACATGATCTTATATGGTCATATGTACATAGCTTTTGGCCTTTTCTGCTTGTCCTACACATGTACTAGTTATTGAAAATAAGGGAAACCATGGGACCTATGTTTCTTGGGCCTGGCTTACTTCATTTCATATAAAATTTTCCAAGTCTTTCCATTTCCTAACAAATGGGGCAATGTCATTTTTTCTGATGGAGGCATAGAATTCCATTGTGTGTGTGTGTGTGTGTGTGTGTGTGTGTGCGTGTGTGTGTGTGTGTGTGTGTGTGTGACATTTTCTTGATCCATTCATCTGCTGCGGGGTATCTGGGTTGGTTCCTTATCTTAGCTATGGTAAATAATGCTGTGATAAACATAGCTGTGCTGGTAGCCTTAGTATGGCCTTGGTTGTGATCATTTGGGTAAATGCCCAAAAGTGGGATTGCTGGGCCCCACGACCGGGCCCAAAAAAAAAAAAACAATTCATATCCAAATAAATACATTCATATCCTTTAAAAGCAATGTCAATATAAACAAAGTCTGATCAAACTAGCAAACGTTGAGAGAATGTATAAGAATATTATAAGAAATTTCTTACTGGGCATTGATGGATCATGCCTGTAATTCTAGCTACACAGGAGGCTGAGATTCGAGGATCACAGTTAAGTCAGTAGACAGAAAGTCCATGTGACACTTATCTCTACTTAATCAGCAAAAAGCCTTAACTGGGTCAAGTGGTAAAGTACTAGCCTTGAGTGGAAAAAGCTGAATGAGAGTGAGAGGCCCTGAGTTCAAGCCCCAGTACCAGCACGCATGCACACATGTGCAAACATACACATCCCTACGCATACACGTGTGCACACACACACACACAAATGTCAAAAGAAGTTCTTCAAGTAGAAGTATAATACCCATAAGACACTTATGCTTACCTAACAAGTAAGAGATCAAGAGGTAAAATGATAATTATGAAATATATATTTTTCATTTTAAAAGGATAACTGATATCTAGTGTAAAATAGTAGCTGCCGAATAGTAAAATATGCTTTTGATCTTTGTGCAGTTTCCAGTTATTCAACTCCTAAAATTGTTGGAACCTTCAAAGTGACAAGTGTCTTTTATATACTAATTACATATTTAATGGCTGGAGCCCCAAGATAGCTTGATAACAGCACAAGTGTGGTTTCTGAAAGGTGGTATGCCAGGAGAGGGTATGGAGGCTCTATACCACTTTCTCCATCCCTTAACTTAGACATCTCTCCATGCTTCATAATATCCTAACATACGGCTAAATGTAAGGAAATGTTCCTTCACATTCTATTAAGCCACATTAACAGATTGATCAAGCCCCATAGGGAGAACATTGAAATCGCAACTTATAGCCTATATATGGGGCATCCCAAGTCCAGGGAACAGCCTATTGGAGTGGACTCTAAAAGTAGAATCTATCACTAATTCCAAGTAGATAACGTTAGGATTGAATTGAATTAGAGGACACACAGCTAGTGTCCCTTATTAAAGGACTACTTGGTGAATGAAAGAAAAATCCTGCATATATCTAAGGTCATAAAAACTGAACTTACTATTATTATAATCTCTGAATAACAATGCAGTGGCACTTTATAACTTACATAAAAGTAAAATATATGACAAAAATAGCACAAAGAATCGAAAAAGATGCTGTTGTAGTGCTGGGAAGTGAACCAATAGCTGCATGTATGTTAAAAACATATTCTACCACTGAGCTATACTTTTCACAAAGAATCTTATACTATATGTGATGTAGTATGATGTTATTTAAAGGTAGACTGTGATGTATAATGATATGTTAAAGATGTAAACCCTAGGACAACCACCAGATTTTTTTTTTTTGGCCAATCCTGGGGCTTACACTTCTTTTGCTAAAGGCTAGCACTCTACCACTTTGAGCCACAGTGCCACTTCTGGCTTTTTTGTTTATGTAGTACTGAGGAATCAAACCCAGGGCTTCATGCATGCTAGGCAAGCACTCTACCACTAAGCCACATTCCCAGTCCACCCACCAAAAAAAATTTTTTTTTGGTTGGTCATGGACCTTGAACTCAGGGCCTGGGTGCTGTCCCTGAGCTCTTCAGCTTAAGGCTAGAGCTTTACCACTTTAACCACAGTGCCCCTTAGGTTTTCTGGTGGCTAATTGGAGATAAAGTCTCATGAACTTTCCTGCCTGGGCTGGATTTTAACCTCGATCCTCAGCTCTCAGCCTCCTGAGTAGCTAGGATTATAGGCATGAGCCTCAACAAAATTTTAAAAAGTGTAATTCTAATAAGCCAAATAGTAGAGATGAGAATCACAAAATATCCTCACTTTATACTAAATGTAAATGGTTTAACAGTTTAACTAAAAGGTAGTGCTCATCAGACTGGATTAAAAAGTAAGATTCCGTAAAAACTGTCTATAATATATGCTTTTGTCTCTTCAGCCAGGACCCCAGAACACAGAATGACAAGTGTTTTACCTTTTTAGTGACTTTCATCATCATACTGACATTTCACTGTATCCTATAACTCTTGTTCTGTTTTGTATTTTACTTCATTTGTCTCCTCTGAGTTTCATTGTGGGAAAATTTTCCACAGTCTAGTTCACTAATTTTCTTTTCAGCTCTGCCTGCCTAATTTTGTATAAAATTCACATACTGAGTTCTTAATTTTGGTGATTGTCTTTTTCGACTCTATGATGTAATCTTTTTTTTGTGTGCTACTGTAGTTTGTGATGCTGTTTTCAATTGTTTCCAGTTCCTTCTACAAATTTTGTTGTTTTTTTTTTAAACGTTTTTTCGTCTTTTCTTTTTGGGACTGAACCCATGATGTTGCATTTGCTAAACAAATACTATTTGCAACGGAGCTACATCCCAACAGATTGTAAAGTTTGCCCTTTTTTGTTGCATGAAAAGAATAAATGCAATTGTTTTATAATCTCTCTGATAATTCCTGCTTTTTTTTTGTTATCAGTTTTTGGTTTGCCAGGTTCTTAATTTGCAATCTCTTCATAGGTATTTTACAATTTGCTATTTCTTGGACATTTTATTTTAAAAATTATTTCCTGATACACTTTAAAAACTAGAGTAATGTATACTTCCTCCCTTAAATTTTTTTCCCTTCTACAAAGTAATTTGTGGTATTAGTGGTAGTTCAAGGACAAGGTACATTACTTAGTTGACTTGCTGGAATTAGATCTCTACGTACAACTGCTTTTTAGTGATACTGGATTGGAACTTAGAACTACAGGCTTCAAGGCCAGCACTCTACCACTTGATCCAGGGTCCCAGTCCCATCCTGGAGTATTTTAGTCTGCCAAAGAAAGACAGAAAGGTACTGTTGAATTATATCCTTTTGAGTGTTTTAGGCTCAGGTGGCCAAGAAGCCACTTCCTTCAGATTGGAAAATGACCCAGGGTAAAAGCAGTAATCCTCTAGCATATATAATAAGGATTGTGAATTCTTCTGTTTGACAGACAAGATTCTTTACCTTTGGCCATTGGTCAAAGGCAGCCTTGTCTTTCAGATGCCTTTCTTTTGAGAGATGAAATGCCCGTTAGACAGAAATGGTTTCAATTCCCTTCCATTTCAAAGACTACTACATTTTTGTCTTTGATGATTTTAGTAAATGGTAGTCTTTCTCCAACTTCTTTTCAGTTGTCTTTTGTGAAAGGATAAAAGGACTTACATTTAAACCATAGGATAGAGGCCTATAACCTAGAATTCACCCCGCCTATATGGCATGCTTCTTTTTTTTTGGGGGGCGGGGAGAGAATGTCTCCAACATGTAACCTAAGGAAGAAAGAGGAATAATGCTTTGTTACATACTAGTGGTGTCTTCTTCTGCATCTCTTGCACGTTAAGGAAGAAGGTTTGTCAGAAAGGAAGGTTTGTTGGAATCTTGCACACTAATTCTGGAAGCCAGAAATCTCAATTTATATATATTCAGTAACTATTAAAAACCTATCAGCAAGTCCAACATGGTAGCACATGCATTAATATAATCCCAGTACAGTACTCTAAGAGTCTGAGCAAGAAGATTAACAAGTTTCGAGGTCAGCCAAGGCTATAGTGATTTTAAAGCCAGCCTGAGCTTTCATCATGATTGTTTCAGAAAAAAATAACAAAAACTCAGAAAAATGAAATAAATCTTACTATATTGCTGCATGTACTTTTTTGTGTTTGTGTCATGCTGGGGATTGAATTCAGAATATCATGCACGATAGGAACGCACTGAACTGTACGTCATCCCTTATCTCATACGTTTTGCAATATTTTTTTTTTTTTGGGTCCGGTCGTGGGGCCTGAACTCAGGGCCTGGGTGCTGTCCCTCAGCTCATCAGCTCAAGGCTAGCACTCTACCACTTGAGCCACAGTGCCACTTCCGGCTTTTTTCTTTTTGCTTATGTGGTGCTGAGGAATTGAACCCAGGGCCTCAGGCATGCAAGGCAAGCGCTCTACCACTGAGCCACCTTCCCAGCCCACGTTTTGCAATATTTTGTATCCTTATCATTGACATATAGAAATACTATTGACTGGCCAGGCGCTGGTGGCTCACACCTTTTTTTTTTTTTTTGGGGGGGTCTGGTCATGGTCCTTCAGCTCTTCAGCTCAAGGCTAGCGCTCTACCATTTGAGCCACAGCGCCACTTCCGGCTTTTTTCTTTTTGCTTATGTGGTGCTGAGGGATCGAACCCAGGACTTCATGCATGCAAGGCAAGCACTCTACCACTGAGCCACCTTCCCAGCCCCTGGTGGCTCACACCTTTAATCGTAGCTACTCAGGAGGCATCTTAGCTACTCAGGAGGCTGAAATCTGAGGATCGTGGTTCAAAGCCAGCCCAGGTAAGAAAGTACATGAGACTCTTGTCTCCAATAAACCACCAGAAAAACTGGAAGCCGAGCTATAGCTCAAGTGATAGAGCGCTAATCTTGAGCTGAAGAGCTGAGGGACAGTGCTCAGGCCCAGAGTTCAAGCCCCATGACCTACCAAAAAAAAATACTATTGACTTATTTTTTAAAATATTGATTTTTATAATACTGGACATCAACTTAGTGCCTGGTAGATGTTAGACAAGTGCTCTATCACTGACCTACATCTTCCTCCTGATTTATTTAATTTTACTTTGGGGATTGAATCTAGGTCCTGTTGTAAGATAGGCCAACTCTGTACTGCTGAGCTACACCCCCAGTCCTTGATAGTGATTTTTTTTTTGTAGTTTGATACTATTTAGTTTAGTTTTTGTTTTTTTGTATATTCTCTTGAACATCTTGTGCTGGCAATGATAAGAGAAGTTGATTTTCCTTCTAGTTATCTCCTTTTTTAAGTCCTTCTGCATTGGCTAGCCCTTCCACTATGATGCTGAATGGGAATTATGATAACAGTGAATGAATATCTTAGCCATGTTGTAAAGAAAAATGTTTATAAAATTCCACCATTAATTTAACATTTGCAATGCATTTTTAATGGACCTATAAAGTCTACTAACATCCTTTTATTTCTAGTTTGTAAATATGCATATATTTCAATGATTGAGCATTGAGGTCTATTGAAATCTTGTTCTGCATCCATTTGAATATTATGTATTTGCTTTCAATTTGTTGATGTGCTAAAATTATTCTGCATTAAAATTAAACAGCATATGTGAAGAAATTGAATAAGAATAGTTAAATAAGCTGGGCAGCTCCTTTGGAGGCTGAGAGCAGAAGATCAGTTTGAAAGGGGCAGGAAGCTCCATCTCTAAGGAATCATCAAAAATTGCTGGAAGAGGAACTGTTGCTCAAGTGGTAGAGTACTACTCTTGAGCAACAGTCCAGGGCAGCACCCAGGCTCTGAGTTAAGTCCATGGACTGACACAAAAAATAAAATAGTTAAGTAAGGGAGGGATTTCCTTAAAAATTTTATTATTATAAAGGCAACGTACAGAGGTATTGTTACATAAGTCAGGTAATGAGTACATTTCTTTTTGGACAATGTCATCCCTTCTTTTGTTCTCTCCCAGTTTTTCTCAGGGAGGGACTTTCTTTTTCTTGGATGACTAGCAAAACCAGCTAGCAAAAATAAAGTTTAGGTATCTTGCAAAAGGGGAAAACCTTGGCTATAATAATTTTTTCACAAATATGGCCTTGAATAATACAATTGTATTTATGGTGACATATATTACACATATTTTAAAAAGCTCAAAATGTATTTGTATCTCATAAATATAGCAGTAACATAACACCTGTGTGTCTAGAATATATATGAAGAAATAAGCACCAGTGTCTTAGAAGAGTCTATGTAACTCTTCAAGGCCATGTTCCTTTCTCCCTATAGAAGTAAACATATTCTCAATTTTATATAAAACATGTTTTCTTTTGTAATTTTCTCTGCAAGTAACTGTAGGTAAAATGCAGTTCTACCTGTTTTTGAGCTCTATATAAATGTTTTACATTATTATCTAATCATCTGTGACTTCCTTCCTTTGCCCTATATTTTAAAAAACTCATTATTTGGAACTTAAGTTGCAGTTCTTTCATTTTTCCCCCCTAGTATTATACTGTGTTAAACCACTGCTGTTTATTTCACAGTTCTACTGTTGTTTAACACTTGAACTGTTTCTGTTGCTTTTATAACTACAACTAATGCTGCCATTAAGGCTCTTGGCATACTTGTGTAAGGAACACACACAGAACTGTTTGTAGGTAAGGGACATATTAATGGGCCATTTGTATTTCCTCTTATATGAGTGATTTTTTTTAAAAATAAGAACAGGCAACTACAGTCTAAAAGACGTGTTTTGCTATGACTTTAGTGAAAACAGGCCTGGGTTAGGGGAGAGAAGTAAAGTAGCATTGTGGAAATTCAGGTTAAATGCTTGTTTTCATTTTAAATTTTAATCTTTTACTATCATGGGGGTTTTGCATTCATTGTGATTTTTAAAATAGTTTTAGAACACTTTTAAACTTTATTGTAAAGTACTTGATTATGAAGTATTCAATTTTATGCCCAAGGCAAATAACTCGCACACCTCACCCTGTTCTCAATCCTGTCCTAGTCCAAGCTATACCTTCACTCCAGGCTGCATTTCAGCAGTCCCTTCCCGACTAGAATCCGTACCTCTATATTTGCCATTTGTTCTAGATCCATTCTCCACATGGTGGTCACAGAGGTCTTTGAAAAGATTAATCCAATCATGTTATTCCTTTGCTTTACAGTTCAAATGTAGCATACTGTACTTGGGATAAAATCCAAATTTCATGTAAAGCTGTGCATAATCTAAATCTTGCCTCCTTCTAGTCTAAAGTAAGTGAACTACCACAGCCCAGCTAAGTATTTTATTTTTTTGTTGTAGGGCTTGAACTGTGGATCTGGGTGCTGTCCCTGAGTTCTTCAGCTCAAGGCTAGTGTTCTGCCACTTGAGCCACAGCGCCACTTCCAGTTTTCTGGTGGTTAATTGGAGATAAAATCTCACAGATATTCTTGTCCAGGCTAGCTTTGAGCCTTGATACTCATATATCAGCCTCCTGAGTAGCTAGGATTAGAGGCATAAGCCACTGACGCCCGGCAAAGTGTTCTATTTTTTTTTGGGGGGGGGGTCCGGTCATGGCGCCTGAACTCTGGGCCTGGGCACTGTCCCTCAGCTCTTCAGCTCAAGGCTAGTGCTCTACCACTTGAGCCACAGTGCCACTTCTGGCTTTTTTCTTTTTCTTTTTGCTTATGTGGTGCTGAGGAATCGAACCCAGGGCCTCAGGCATGCAAGGCAAGTGTTCTACCACTGAGCCACCTTCCCAGCCCCAAAGTGATCTATTTTTAAAAATCTATTAAGTTGCTAGGCACTGGTGGCTTAAACCTGTAATCTTAGCTACTCAGAAGGTTGAGATCTGAGGAATAAAGTTCAAAGCAAATCCAGGTAGGAAAGTCCTTGAGTTTTCTACAATTAATCCCACCCCCCCACACACACACACATAAAAAAGCCGGAAGTGGAGCTGTGACTCAATTGGTAGAATGCTAGCCTTGAGCAAAAAAAGCTCAGAGACAGTGTCCAGGCCTTGAGTTTAAGCCCCCCCCCATGTATTAATTTATATACATAGCAATAAATAAATGCAGTAATTTATAAAGAAAGTATGGCTGGACATGGTTGGGTACACCTGTAATTCCAGCACATGGGGGTCTGAGGCAGAAGGATCAAAATTATTAGGACAGCATTGAGGAAAAAAAATTATGCTCTTCCTTTCCCCATTTTCAATCACAATCCTCCCAAGTAACTAACTACACCCATATATTTGAGCTATGGGAATAATTGCATTCTTTCTTGTGTGACTACACTGATATGTCTTTGTGTTTTTAAGTCTAAATGAAATTACACATGCACACATTAAAATACATAAATACTTAAAAGGAACAACGGTCTGAAGCATAGTGATGCTTATTAGTTGGGGATCTAAGATGGTCACTTCTCTAGAACCAATGTCCACCAGTGAATGTTTTTCAATATAGGATTGGCATTTAGTATTGGATACTGTGGAGATTGTGGCTCGCTTTTTCAGGGCAGGGACCAAGTATGCTTGGCTTTGGGTAAAATGTGATACTATTCCTCACAAGGAAAAGTGACTTTGTGTTCCTCCTGACTTGCAAATGTCCCACCATAGGTGAAAGAAGCTGTTCATAGTTACCTGAACCTAACATTTAATGTGATATTTAAATTTTTTTTTGTGTGTGTGTGTACCCTAGTCCTAGAGTTTGAACTCACCACCTTGAGAGCTATCCCTGAGCTTTTGTGCTCAAGGTTAGTGCTCTCTACCACTTGAACTTCTAGCTACCACTTCCAGCTTTTGAGTAGTTAATGGGAGATTAGGAGTCGCATGGACTTTCCTGCCTGGGCTGGGCTTCGAGAAGCCAATCATAGGCACAGCTACGCTGGCGCCCAGACTGTATTTCTTTTCCTTTCCTTTTTTTAAAGAATGAAATGAGGGCTTCTCACGAAGATTAGATACATGTATTTCAAATTACAATCTTCCCCTACTCGTCTTCCTTTTTAGTTTTTTTTTAAATCAGCAACTATCCTGTGCACTTTCATCATCTATTGAAAAGAGGAAGGTCTACCCTTCTCTCCCTAACACGCACGAAGGAGACCAGGGGGGGTTTTGTGTTTTCCTCACCGGTGTGTTTTCGACGCTTACAACAGTGCCCGGCATCCGCAGGAGGAGCCCGGTGAGTATCGGGTCCGGGGTGGCCCGACTGCTCGGAGCGCCACTCCCAGCCGAGTTCGCGGAGGCGATCGCTCAGGACCAGCGGCGCAACGCCTGCTTTTTGGGTGCCGCGTTCTCGGGTTGGCGGGCCGGGCCGACGCGCGGGGAGTCGGGTGTGCCAGCCTGACCCGCAGTACTTTGCACCGCAGACCGCCCGCGGTCCTCCAATCCACCTCGCCGCAAACCCCAGCTCCCCGGAGTGCCCGAGGGCTTCAGTTCTCCCGGCCGACGAGCGCACACGTCAAGGCAGAAGAGTTGTTCACGGGCCTGGGCGTCGTCAGCCCCGGACCCGAGGCGGGGGGCGGGGGGCTGCCTCCAACAGGCTCCCAGGCATGGAAACGAGTGACCGCTCACCTCAGCCAGACACACCCCGCCGGGGTGGGGGGGTAGGGAGAGAGAGCCAGAGAGCGCTCCTCACAGTTGAGTTCATCTCCGACAGAGTTTTGGCTTCGTGCAGCTCAGGAGAGAATCGCCCATTAAACTAAGCAGCCTCGCCCGTCAAACGACCCGAGAGCCGCACACGCGGGCAGAGTCGGAAGCAAAACATCCAGAAAGGCGGCGGTCCCAGAGCCACGTGAGGCGGGCACTCCCGGCTGCCCTCGCAGCGTGGACTTCAACTCCCAGCCTGCCTCTGGGCCGTTACCCTCCATGGACTACAATTCCCAGAGTGCTTCGGGAGACGCCGCCGCAACCTCTACCACTCGGTCGCCCGCCACTCGCCCCGCCTCTCTCCCGCCCCTCCCGGCTGGGTCGGCGTGCGCCTGCGCACCGGAGACCGGAGGAGTCTTACCCTAATGTAAGATGGTGGCCCGTCTGGCTGTGGAACCCACCGAAAGCCGAGAGTCTCTCTCTCAGCCGTAAAGGTCGGACTCGCTGAAGCAGTCAGGCCCGGTTCTGAAGAGTTTTTTTTTGTTGTTGTTGTTTGTTTGTTTTCCCCGACACTCGTTCAGTGGTGTTTTGTGAGGAGGCGGCAGCGCGTGGAGTCGGCTGAGGAAAAAGCGAGGCAAGGCTGGCGGGTGAGTCTATGCGGGGCTGGGCTTAGGGGAAACCCGGGGTTGACCGGCTACGAGAGAGCGGAGGCTTCGCTGGGACCGTGCAGGCCGCACCCCCCTTCCTCCCCACCCCCCAGCCTCGTCTTCACCCTCCTCCTCCTCGGCCGCCCTCCTCCTCCTCTTCTTCCTCCCTCTCCCCTCTACGCCACAGCAGTTACCACCAGGAAAAGGGAGCGGGGCCGGAGGCGGCGCGGCGCTCGCCGACTCTGCCTTCGAGAATTGCTTCCTTGGGAGAGCCGAGGACCGTTTCTCGTCCCCAGCTTTCCCCCCACATTCCCCCCCCCCCTCCCCATAGCGGCGATATTCTTAAGTCTCAGTCGCTCCCTGTTTCCTCAGCCCACTTTCCCCTCTCTGACGTCCTTTCCTACTGGCCCCCATCTCCCAGGACCAGAGCCATCCTTTCCACTCCGACTTGTGTTGCTGCTGCTGCTTCTCCTGCTTCTGCTTCTTCTCCTTCACCCCCAGTCCCCCCCCCCCCGCCCGCCCCGTCCTGCTGCATGGTCTTTTGCTCCGCCGCTACCGTTCTGACTTAGCTTTTGCCTCCCGTGGGTGCTTGCAATCAGCCTCCAGTCTGTCGGCTGGGCTAGAGCTTCTTCCGATTTGCAGTCCTTTCCTTTAACCACATCTGTCATCTCCAAACTACCCCTCAAGTGTCTGGATTGTGCTACTGGTCTTCTCACCCACCTGTTTCTCAGCTTTCTTGAGAATTGCCCTCTTTCCTATACAGATTTCTTTCAACACACGCTTCCAGAAAAAAAAGGGGGTGTGCGTGTGGGGTGGTGGTGGTGGTGGAGGAGTGCCCTGTGGTTGTTTGATTGAAAAAGTAAAAAGGAAGTTGGGAAGTGAAGTGAGGTAGGATACTATTAAACGCGATGAGTAAAAGGAGATCTTCAGCTTACTCAGGAGAGGAACGTTTTCACTTTGCTTTCAGTGATCTATTTGCGGATTATTCGCTCTGTTGGGATGTGGCTTCGGCCCTCTCTCCGTTCCATGTTTACTTTCCTCATACTACTTCTGAATTGAATTGCATTTCTCTAGAACACTCAATGTCGGTTCTGATTATATCAATACATATGGACAGAAGCATTTCAAAATAAGATAAATCTGACACACACACAGAATTCATTTGTGAGCTCCACCAGCAAGTATAAATGATAGGTTGATTGTATGTGGATTCTTTGTGAGTTGCAGATCCCTTTTGTATTGAGAATCCATTATTGAATGAGTTATATTGATACTCAGCTTCAGGACAGATTTTATGTCTAGATTGGAAATTTCCTCTGCATTTAATATCAAGTTTATTTAATAGGTTTGGGTTTGAAAAGTTTTTACTTTTGACATTTCTATGATGGTAGTTATCTGCATTGTCTTGAAAATATATTGGGATTGTATGCAAAAGAAGAATCACTATTCCTTGGTAAACTTAAATATACTGAATTTTTTGTAGTAAAGAAGGGACAGGCAAAAAAAAAAAACCAAAAAAACCCGCTGTGCATTCGGTGGTACTTAGCTGTCATTTACTACCTACAGTAGAAAGCAGAATACTAGATGCAAGAAGTAGCTTAGGTTTACATGTTTTAGTGAAAGCAAGATTGACAACTAGTGGCAAATGGCATGATGAGAAGGAGCCTTTGCTTTGATAGACCACTGCAAAATAAACAAATGACCAAGAAACTAACATGATTCTGTAGGTCAAATACACACATGTCAAGTTCAAACATAGATATTGATGTTCTGAATATATATGTAAAATATTGAAAGTCATAATGACAGTTCCATGCAGCAGTCAGTCTCTTACTGGGAAAAAGAATTCTATCAGTGTAAATACAAATACAGTTCTTCACACTCACTTTTGCACATTACTGGATTATTGTAATTTTTACATACTGAAATCTGAGGAATATTAACATTTGATGCTTCAGTCATTTGATTGTGAAAAAGGTTTTCTTTTTATTGTTTTTATTTTAACCAAAGGTAAATTAAAGTTAAAAATATGTTTATAAAAGACTACTTTTTTCTTTTCAGTCACTTAAGCCCCCATTTGGGGAAACTAAAATCCTTATTCTTCTGAGAGAAGCAATTTATACAGCAAACATTGTTATTCGTTATACCATGAAGTTTTTTAAAAAGTATAACATATCTAGCTTAGCAATAGGAGAAAATGGAATGTAACTGCTCTTCAACTCCAAGTAAAATAATATGCTCTGGTGAGAAAGCTTGTCTCTTTTAACAATCCTATCACAGGTCTAGAAATCCTTGGCAGTCATAGTTGGGTGAATTGTAAGCAATGTGTTCTAATGGGAGTACGGTTTGTCTGGCAGAAGGGGTGAATGATTTTAATACATCCTTTCTTTTGTTAAGGTATTTGGCTCACTAAGTATTTTTCAAGTAATTTTCCCCTCCATACTTTTTGCCTGCAGTCATCAAATTCTTGGTTTCATTCCTCTGAAGACAAATGAATTTATTTAAGGATCTTTAAAATGTCTAGAAAAGATGTCGAAAGCTCTTTGATACTTTGATAGGAAGAAAGAAGCTGAAATTTGCAAATATTTTGGCGTGGTTTAAGTTTTTAACTGTAACATTGTGAACAAGGCAGTTTTGTATGTTAATAACTTCTGTTTTGGTAATTTGGATTTCTCTCTGTCAAATTTAGTAGTGGATTTTTCAGATAAATAAATTATTTGTATGAGGTTTTAAACATGAATTATTTAAAAGTTGCTTATGAAAAAATTTCACTGTTCCGTAGACAAATTCTTAATTTCATGAGCATGATAGTTATAATCAAACAGCACAATACAGGAAAATAAAATCATTTTGTAATGTTCTTGAGGTTTAGTTTGAATAGGAGTGCACAGCATAGTTTGCAACTATTTACTTTGTAAAAGGCAAGTGCTCTCTGGTGTTTTTTTGTAAAAATGTTTGTGTGGGTGTGTGTGGGTGGGTGTGGGTGGGTGGGTGGTCAGTCATGAGGCCTGAATTCTGGGCCTGGGTGCTGTCCCTCATCTCTTCAGCTCAAGGCTAGCGCTCTACCACTTGAGCCACAGCGCCATTTCCGGCCTTTTTTTTTCTTTTTGCTTATGTGGTACTGAGGAATCAAACCCAGGGCCTCATGCACGCAAGGCAAGCGCTCTACCACTGAGCCACCTTCCCAGCCCTGGTTTTATGTGTCTTATGAAAATAACTTCTCAACTCTGGAAATCTCCCCTTTTCCTTCTACTCTTAGTTTTAGTCATTTTAATGACTTTCTTGAAATGTGACTGCAAATAATACTCAAGAGAATGTAGGTAACTCAATGGTACAGTTATTGTAGAATATTTAAATGAGATAAAGTTTTAAATTGTGAACACCTCAGCCTCTGCTGAAATTTCAGTTGGTTCTCTGACAGCATCTGTACTTTTAATTGTTGCTTTATGGGTAGAAAGCTACATTGAACTCAATTGGTTATGAAGAAACAGCAGGGAAAGCTGGTCCCTAGTGACTCAGGCCTACAATCCTAGCTCTTCAGGAGGCTGATGCATAAGGATCTTGTATAGGTCCCTGAGTTTGGTCCCCAGTATTGCTAAGAAAAAGAAAATCTACAAAATAATATCAAAATAAGTTTGAAATAAATTCTTTGAAAAACACCTAACTGAGGGCTGGGAATGTGGCTTAGTGATAGAGTGCTTGCTTCGCATGCATGAGGCCCTTGTTGATTCCTCATAAACAGAAAGTGGCGCTGTGGCTCAAGTGGTAGCCTTGAGCAATTAAGAAGCTCAGGGACAGTGCCCAGGCCGAGTTCAAGCCCTAGGGCTGGCAAAAAAGAAAAAGAAAAAAAGAAAAACCACTAACGGTGTAAAGATCCCACTGAGCTACTTTTCTTGCATCACAAAAATAATCGAGTTAATATGCTATTTTTATAACATGTGTACTCTGCACTTTTGGCAAAGAAGTGTGTGTGTGTGTGTGTGTGTGTGTGTGTGTGTGTGTGTGTGTGTGTGTGTGTGTGTGTGTGTGTGTGT
>NW_012267272.1:3576063-3591999 GCF_000151885.1 Dipodomys ordii | reverse complement strand
GTGTGTGTGTGTGTGTGTGTGTGTGTGTGTGTGTGTGTGTGTGTGTGTGTGTGTGTGTTTTGGCTGGTCCTGGGGCTTGAACTCAGGGCCTGGGCGCTGTCTCTGAGCCTCTCTGTGCTCAAGGCTAACTCGCACTCTACCACTTAAGCCACAGTGCCACTTGAAGCTTTTTCTGAGTAGTTTATTTGAGATAAGAGTCTTACAGACTTTACAGTCCAGGGTTGACTTCGAACCATGATATTCAGATCTCAGCCTCCTGAGTAGCTAGGATTACAGGCCTCAGTCACTTGTGCCCACACTAAATCTTTAAAAATGAATATTGCCTCTTTCTATTCAAAATAGGTATTTGCATATTTTTCTAATAACTCTGAAGTAACATAAAATCTATAAGACTCCAAAATACATTAAACAATTCTTTCTGATAGTATGCTATTCCACTGGGATGGAAACCATTTACATGTTCCATTTAGATTAAGAAATCCATGGAGAAAAATATGTAGTACATTCATTCTAGTTATACTGTTTTAGAACAGCAAAAACCTCTATAACCTATTTCCCTACTGTTTTCTTTTCTTTTTGTGCTGATCCTGGGGCTTGAACCCAGGGCTTGGGCACTGTCCCTGAGCTTTTTTGCTCAAAGCTAGTGCTGTATCACTTGAGCCACAGCTCCACTTCCTGTTTTTTTTAGTAGTTGAAGACAGGAAACTCATGGACTTTCTTGCCCAGGTTGGCTTCAAACTGTGATCCTCAGATCTCACCCTCCTGAATAACTAGGATTACAGGCATGAGCCACAGGTGCTCTGAGCCAGCTTATATTTTTGATCATTAAGTTTGTAAAAAAATTTAACACTGTTTTGGCTCATTTTATCTATCTAGGAGGCAAGTGCTCTACCATTGAGATGCATCCCTAACAACTCTTACATCTTTTTTTTTTTTTTGGGGTCCTGTTGTGGGGCCTGAACTCTGGGCTGGGCACTGTCCCTAAGCTCTTCAGCTCAAAGCTAGCGCTGTACCACTTGATCCACAGCACCACTTCCGGCTTTTTTGTTTTTGCTTATGTGGTGCTGAGGAATCTAACCCAGGGCCTCAGGCATGCAAGGCAAGCGCTCTACCACTGAGCCACCTTCCCAGCCAACAACTCTTACATCTTTGTAACATGTTTTTCTTTTTGCCAGATAGATATAAGCGGGTTGGTAATGTGGCTCAGTGGTAAAGTACTTGTCTAGCATGCAGGAAGCCCTGGGTTCAATTCCTTAGTACCACATAAACCGAAAAGGCTGGAAGTGGCACTGTGGCTCAAGTGGTAGAGTGCTAGCTTGAGCACAAAGAGGCTCAGGAACAGTGCCCAGTCTCTGAGTTAAAGAAAAAAAAAGTATAAGTAAGCTAGGCACCGGTAGCTCATGCCTATAATCAATCCTAGCTACTCAGGAGGCTGAGCTCTGAGCATTGTGGTTTGAAGCCAGACCGGGCAGAAAAGTTCACGAGACTGTTATCTTCAATAGACTACTCTGAAAAAGTTGGAACTGATGCTGTGGCTCAAGTGGTAGAAGGCTAGCCTTGAGCACAAAAAGGTTCAGGGACAGTACCCAAGCCCTGAAGTCTGGCCAAAAAAAATATGTATTATGAGTATAAGGTAGTTTGCATAGGAGTCTATTTTTCTTCTAAGTAGTTTGGTTACTAAAAAAAAAATACCTTGAGAACTTAAAGCAAATAAGGAGTAGAATTGGAAATGAAAATAACCAAATTGTCCGTGTGTATGCCTAAAAACTAGTATAGAAGAAACAAAAAAGGCAAAAAAATCATTACAATTAGAATAATAAAATACTTTTACTTATAAATAGTATGTGCTGTCTTACTGCTTTTGGAAGGATTAATAAATGATACAGGGAAAAGAATGATTGAATTTTGAACAATACCATAGACTGAAATATTCCCAGCAGAAAGAAACATACATTGTCATTAGGCCAGATATCTGGAATTTCTTTTTTTTTTAATTTCTTTTTCTTTTGCCAGCTCTGGGGCTTGAACTCAAGATCTGGGCACTGTCCTTGAGCTTTTTTGTGCTTGAGGCTAGCAGTCTACCACTTGAGCCACAGTGCCACTTCTGTTTTTTTCTGAGCAGTTTTTTGGAGATAAAGAGTCTCATGGACCAGACTAGCTTCAAATCATGATCCTCAGATCTCAGACTCCTGCGTAACTAGGATTGCAGGTGTGAGCCATCAGTGCCCAAGAGTTCCTTTTTTTTTTTTTTGGTCGGCCGTGGGGCTTGTACTCTGGGCCTGGGCGCTGTCCCTCAGCTCTTAGCTCAAGGTGAGCGCTCTACCACTTGAGCTACAGCGCCACTTCCGGTTTTTCTGGTGGTTATTGGAGATAGGAGTCTCACGGTCTCTCCTGCCTGGGTGGCTTTGAACCGCGATCCTCAGATCTCAGCCTCCTAAGTAGCTAGGATTACAGGCGTGAGCCACCAGTGCCCAGCTGCCCAAGAATTTCTTAAAGATGTTTTTTGATCTTTGGAATAAAAAGTATTATTATTTTTGTATTATTTTTCTGACAAGTTAGAAGCCTATTAATTCATTCCCTGTTAGGGCATTGGTTCTTCATATTGTGAATTTCCTAAAATAACAGAATGATTTGAGTTATTGAATATTGGTCATAGCAGTGTTTTCTCCTTTTTTTAAAAAAAACTTTCTTGTGATTTTTATTTATTATTTACTTTTCAGCAGTTATTTGGGTAGAGCATTTTTGTTTGTTTGTTTGTTAGTTTTGGTCAGTCGTGGGGCTAGAACCCTAGGCCTGGGCACTGTCCCTCAGCTCTTCAGCTCAAGGCTAATCCTCTACCACTTGAGCCACAGTGCCACTTCTGGCCTTTTCTGTTTATGTGATGCTGAGGAATCAAACCCAGGGCTTCATGGATGGGAGGCAAGCACTCTACCACTGAGCCACCTTCCCAGCCTCTAGGTAGAGCATTTTGTGGATGTCAAAATTGAATGAAAATTTGTAGTATAGATATTATTACTTTGGTGTTGAGATTAAGTTTTCTTCTGGTGGAGACTCCACTCCATTTTATTTTAGTTACAGCTTTTCTTCTAATTTAATTATTAGAGGAGAATTAGGATGCTGCAAGTTCCCAGTCAAATCTTTCCAGAATTTTTTTTTTTTTTTTACTCTCAATGGAGACTCAATTGTTCATTGGGTGAAGAAAGTAATGTAGTCAGGAGTGGTAGTGAAGTGTTTGTAATCCCATTGCTAGTAGAAGCTGATACAGGAGAAACAGGATTATGGTCTAGCTTGCATGAACTTCATCGTGAGACTTTTTCTCAAAAATAAGTAAGTAAATAAATAATAAAAGCTTTCTGTTTACCCCAACCCCATGGAAGTATCTATAATCCACCAGAGTAGTTGCAGATTGCAATTCCCTTCCTTCCAAAAAAGTGTTATGTGTTTTTTGTCATTAAAATGAAATAAGAACAAGTTTTAGTGCCTTTTTAAAATACGACTTGTGAAATGTCAAAGACTTAATGTGAAAAATTTTAAACAAGTGAAAAAGTAGGTCTGATCCACTGTGGCTGTTACTCCGCTTCAGAGATTATCAACTCATAGCCCATTTGGTTTCATCTATATCTCACTTATTTTATCTCTATTCCTCCTACTCTATGCCCTGTATTATTTTGCAACAAACCCTACTCATCACATTATTTCATTTGTATTAGAATTGTTTGACATAGAAATACCTTATTTTAAAAATAAGCGTTTCAAATAGTTTGAATACTGTTGTTCTGAGCTCATTTGTTGAAAAATGACATGATCTGATTTTATCTTGTCAGGAATACTTCCCTAGTAATAGCACAGCACTATCCAAAGCAATATACAAATAATATGTGTACATATGCTTTTAGTTCAATTTGGTAGTTAGGGGTGTTTTCAGATTGACAACATAGGAGTGAGGCTTCCTGGAGAAAGGAAGACTTGAGTAAAGAATATGGATTATTTGTATCTCCCTCCAGAAGAACATCTCCAGAAGAACATTCCATACATTCCTTGTTGGGAATGGAAATGTGAGAAAACACTTGGTGGTGGTAGGAACCAGCATGATGTGAGAGGGATGTAAAGAGTCTGATCTCTGTGGAAGAAGGTGTTAATTCTGCTGTCTGATGGCAGATTAGTATGTATAAGTAGGGTAGCATTTGATTATGAAATGTGTTTTCACAGTCAGATTGAATTTGGTCTGCTAAGCAATAAGGAGCCAAAAGAGGTAGGTAGGGGGTCAGGAAATAGCATGTAATTTGGGGTTGACAGTTGAATTTTGTTCAAAATACTGAAGATCAGGCCATTAGTTAAAGGATCATTCTGCCACATTTCAAGTGGACACTACAGGATTTTGGATAAATGCCCAAGAGTAATAGTTATGGATCATAATGGTGGCTCTTCACTTAGGTTTTTGAAGAATATCCATGAAATTCTTAGCCTTAGTAGTTGCACTATTTACATTCTTGTTTTTTGTTGTTGTTGTTGTTGGTCGTGGGGCCTGAACTCTGGGCCTGGGTACTGTCCCTCAGCTCTTCAGCTCAAGGCTAGCACTCTACCAATTGAGCCACAGCACCACTTCCAGCTTTTTCTGCTTATGTGATGCTGAGGAATCAAACTCAGGGCCTCATGCATGCAAGGCAAGCAGTCTACCACTCTACCACCCAGCCCCTAATTTACATTATTATCCACAATGTATGAGGGTTCCTACTCCATCTCCCATCTTCTGCATCTTTACCAGCATTTGTTATTGCTTGTATTTACATATATATATATATATATATTTCATTATTGCACCGAGATGTCTCTATTTTGTAAGTCTGATTTGTTTATATTCTTGATGATGACCATTCTTACTGGAAAAAGATGGAATCTCAGTTGTTTTGATCATTTCCGGAAGGGCATCTTGATCTTTTCTGCTTGGGCTGTCCTTAAACCACCTCACTGTTTTGATTTTTGACTTTAAAAAACACTACTTAGCTCTCAAATGCTAAATGCTTTCAAATGTTGAATTCTTCAAATATGATCACTATTTGCCTTTTCCTTGTTTCTTCCTCCTCCTCCTCCTCTTCCTTGTCTTCATTTTTGGAAGGAGGTGTGGTTTGAATTCAGGTCCTTTTGCTTGCTAGACCGGTGCTGTTACCGCTGAACCACACCTCTAGCTCTGATTTTTTTCTGGCTATTTTTGAGATAGGGTCTTTCTGCTTCCGGCACAGGACCCAGGCCTGGGCAAGATCTTCATGTTAATAAGCATCTTGTCATAGCTAGAATAATAGGTGCATAGAATAACAGTTCTTCATTGAGAAAGGGTCTTTTGAACTTTTCTATCATAGCTGACCCCAACCTGCAGTCATCCAAATCTCAATCTGCCAAGTAACTAGATAGGAGCTTTGGAATCCAGCTTTGAGGATTTGTTTACAAAGGCTTTAATATGTTCATTTGGGTTTAAGATTGAGTTTAGATAATCTTTGTGCAAGAGATTCTTGAGAAGTATTGTGACTGTTCTAAGTACATAAATGGGAAATAAATGTCAACAATCCAGAGTAGGAGAACCTTAATATTAGGGACTGTCTTCAGTGATAACTATCAATGCATTTTGCCCCCTAAGAAATTTTTATTAATCCCTTGCTATATTTTGGATGTTGATATTTCTTAAAGGCTAGTGTATTTTAAAGACGTGCTTCCCAGGATGGTGCTATTGGGGAACAGTGGAACCTTTGAGAGGTGGAACTTTGTAGGTGGTTCTTAGGTCACTGGGGACATGAGGATTGTGGAACCCTGGTCCTTCCCCCCCCCCTCCAGATTATGGCCACCAGCTGAGTAGCTTTGCTCTATTGCCATCCAGCACCAACATCAGATATCCAAAAGCAGTGAATTTGCCTGATTATAGACTGAAACCTTTAAAGCCACGAGCCACAATAACTGTCTTATAAGTTAATTATCTTAGTTATTTTGTTGCAGTAATGAAAAGCTAGTAAGTCTTTGAAGTATGAAGTCACTTAAAGTGCACGACAGTGGGTGACAGTGGATGATGGGATAGTTTGGGAATTAGAGACTAATTTGAGTTAATCTTAGATTATCAATAGTTTCATATTGTTTATTCATACATGCTTAGGAAGGAGCTAGTATTACTTGAATGGTTTTGGGAAATGCCTTGGTTAGCCAGGAGGATAAGTGCTTTACATACTGAGAAAAAGAGAGGGAAAGCAGCAAATCAAAGTGAGAATATCTTAGTGTATGTGTATTTTGGCTAGTGGTATTGCTAGCACACAGTTTTCTTCTGTTCCTTTAGTTGTATATTTTAGGTTTTCTTTCCCTCCCTTTTGATTTGTATCTAGTGCTTTGTTAAAGATAAATATTTCTCTCTCTTTTTATTGCTGGTCCTGGGGCTCAACTCAGGGCCTGGGTGCTGTCCCTGAGCTGCTTTTGTTCAAGGATAACACTCTACCACTTGAGCCACAGCACCAGTTCTGGCTTTTTCTGTTTATGTGGTACTGAGGAATTGAACTCAGGACCTCATGAATGTGAGGCAAAAACTCTACCACTGAGCCACCTTCCCATCCCCAAATATTCTCTTTAAGAGGTGAAGTAAATGTGTCTCCAGGGCAAGAGAGTTCATATATGTGTGTAGGTCACTATTTATGTTCTAAGTTTTCTTTCTTTTTCCCTTTTCCCATCTTCTCTCATTTGCCCTCCTCATCCCCTCCCCCTTTTTATCTTTTTTTTTTTTTTTTTTTGAGATAGGGAGTCCATGAATTCTCAGTCTGAGTTTCTCAGCATTTTGAGTAGCATATGTCACCACATCAGGTAGGTTTTCTTTTCTATGTTCATTGTTTTTATTAGTAGGAGAGGCTATAGTCTTTAGCCTTTGCCAGTTCAACTATTACCCTTGTCCAGGCTTGTGCATTTTAATACTCTCCAGCTTAAAACCTGACACATTTGTGTCTTTTCTCTGGTGGAAGTTACGGAGAAGGTGGAATCAGTAAAAAATGGTAGTATGATGTTCTGGGATTGTTTTGTGGAAGAAATTTGCCTTTCACTTTATATAATCAGCCATAAAGTAACCTCATCAATTCTCAGTGAGTCCTTAGATA
Organism: Dipodomys ordii; assembly: GCF_000151885.1. NCBI lineage: Eukaryota > Metazoa > Chordata > Mammalia > Rodentia > Heteromyidae > Dipodomys > Dipodomys ordii. The sequence continues at coordinate 3,584,881 of NW_012267272.1, read as the reverse complement.
CCTTTTGAAAAGTCCTTTAATCATAGTTGGTGATAGGTTGAAGAGTTACCTATATAGTTGATTTTTTTTGGGGGGGGGGTCCGGTCATGGGGCCTGAACTCTGGGCCTGGGCACTGTCCCTCAGCTCTTCAGCTCAAGGCTAGCGCTATATCTACCACTTGAGCCACTTCCGGCTTTTTTCTTTTTGCTTATGTAATGCTGAGGAATAGAACCCAGGGCCTCAGGCATGCAAGGCAAGCACTCTACCACTGAGCCACCTTCCCAGCCCATAGTTGATTTTTTTTAACCTTATTTTTTTTTACTTTTTGGTGGTGCTTGATTTTTTGGTGCTTGATTTTGATTTTTGTTGTTGTTGTTGTTGGTTGTGGGGCTTGAACTCTGGGCTTGGGCGCTGTCCGTGCCCTCTTCAGCTCAAGGCGAGTGCACCAGCACTTAAGCCATAGTGTCACTTCCCGGTTTCTAGTGATTTATTGGAGATAAGAGTCTCACAGACTTTCCTGCCTGGGCTGCCTTTGAACCATGACCCTCAGATCTCAGCCTCCTGAGTAGCTAGGATTACAGACTTGAGCCACTGATGCCAGGCTTGAATTTGAATTCTTTTTTTTTTTTTAATTTTATTTTATTTTATTTGTGAACATACTGTACAGAGGGGTTACAATTGCATGGGCAGGATAATGCGTACATTTCTTACCAAGCATTGCAGCCTCCTCCTTTGTTTACCCTTCACATCACTTCCCAGCCTCCCCCTCCCCCCCAATGAATTTGAATTCTTAACATCACCAGAATTATAGGTGTGATCCACTGGTACTCAGCACCTAAATAATTCAGAAACTTTGTATTGGAAAAAAAGTACTGGTACTACTGGTACTACTCCCCCCCCCCCCATACACACACCCTTGGCTGTGGGGCCTGAACTCTCAGCTTGGGCGCTGTCCCTCAGCTCTCCAGCTCCAGGCTAGCGCTCTACCACTTGAGCTACAGCGCCACTTCCAGCTTTTGAGTGGTTTATTGGAGATAAAAATCTCAAGGACTTTCTTGCCCAGCTGGCTTTGAATTGAGATCCTGAGATCTCAGCCCAAGTAGTTAGGATTACAGGAGTGAGCTACCAGCTCCTGGCCTTGTTTTGTGTTTTTAAGGTCGATATGTGGTTCAAGTTACCCTCAACATTATAATGCTTTATTTCTGCCTTCCTAGTGTTGGGGTTATAAGTATGAAACACCACACCTAGAATGGGAATTTCTTGATTCTAGTAAAATCTTTTCTGATATCTTTAGCCTAGTCCTAGGTACGAGTTTTGCTTCCAAAAGGTAAAACTTTTTTTCAGATAGATACCTTCCCTGCATTGTGTTCAAATCTGTTTTGATCCTGATGAAAACAAAGATGAGAGTGAGATACAGGCAAACTAGAAAAAGCGTGTATAAATGAAGAAACTGAGGCTAGATTGTTTATAAACCCTCATGTTAGCGGCATCTACCAGACCCTATTCTTTTCCTGACTGAGTGTAGCTCCTACCTCACTGTCTTGCTTGCAAACACTATCTCTTTTATTCTAGGCAATTTGAATAACTATGAATGCCATTTCCATAATTTGTTTTCTTGCCATTTCACAGCCTTTTCCTCCTCTTTCTCCTCCTTTTCCTCTTCCTCTTCCTCCTCTTCTTCTTCTTCTTCCTCCTTCTCCTCCTCATCTTTTTTCTTCCTCCTCCTTCTTCCTCTTCCTTCTCCTTTTTTTTTGGGGGGGGTAGGTGGGGTCCTGGTGGTTAATGGAGATAAGAGTCTCACAGCCTTTTTTGCCCTGGCTGCCTTTGAACCCTGATCCTCAGATTTCAGCCTTCTCAGCAGCTATGTTTACAGGCGTGAGCCCATAACACCTGGCTTCACAGTCAGTTTTTTTAAAAAAGCAGTCTCCTTGTAACCAGCTCCTTAATGTCTTCACAATCAGATTAATATTTCAATCTTTCCTCTTCCTTCCCTTTTTTCTTTCCCCTCCCCTTTCTTCTCTGTTTCTCCTTTCTCTTTTTCCCCTCCCTTTTTCATTCCTTCTTCCCTCCTCAACTGGTCTTGAAGACAGTATCCTGCTTTCTTTCTTTTTTTTTTTTTTTGCCAGTCCTGGAGCTTGAAGTCAGGGCCTGGGTGCTGTCCCTGAGCCTCTTTGTGCTCAGGGCTAGGTAATGCTCTACCACTTGGACTGCAGTGCCACTTCCAGCTTTTTCTGAGTAGTTTATTGGAGATAAAAGTCTCACAGACTTTTCTGCCCAGACTGGCTACAAATCAAACCGATCCTCTTAGCTCAACCTCCTAAGTAAGTAGGAATGAGCCACTGGCACCTGTCTAGAAGTCTTTCTTGACTCTAAACTCCCCAAATTCTTTAGGAATTTGACTCTTACCTTCAAAATATGTGAATTCTGCCAGTTTTCACTACCTCTGTATCCTTTTGTCTCTTGCTAGGTAATTATAGCTGCCTTCTAACATGTTTTCCTGCTTCTGTCCTTGTCCTTCTCTGTGTCTGTTATTAATACAGTGCTCAAAATACAAATATATTGGTCAGTCATGGGGCTTGAACTCAAGGCCTGGGCCTTGTTCCTGAGCCTTTTCACTCAAGGCTAGTGCTCTACCAATTTGAGCCACAGTGCTGCTCTGGTTTTCTGGTGGTTAATTGGAGATAAGAGTCTTACAGACTTTCCTGCCTGGGCTGGCTTCAAACCATGATCATCAGATCTAAACCTCCTGAGTAGCTAGGATTATAGGTATGAGCCACTGGCACCTGGCTAAAATGATTTTTTTGAAAACAGTCAAGTGACAAGAGATTTTGTACCACACGTAATTTAAGAAATTACATGAGTCGATAAGATTACAATGTCTGGAATGGTTCCTTGTCTTCCTCTTTTTTCCCATCAACCCTTTTCTTTCTTACCCTTTGCACAGAAACTCACATATTTCTGAGGAAGTTGGAAAGAAAAAGCTGAGTTGGTTTCTATTCCAGAGAGTTGCATTGGAAGGCTGGACCCATCTTTTGAAATAGAGGTTTGTTACTTTCTTTTTTTTTTTTGGTTCCGTTCGTGGGCCTGAACTCTGGGGCCTGGGCGCTGTCCCTCAGCTCTTCAGCTCAAGGCTAGCATTCTACCACTTGAGCCACAGTGCCACTTCTGGCTTTTTGCTTTTTGCTTATGTGGTGCTGAGGAATCAAACCCAGAGCCTCAGGCATGCAAGGCAAGCGCTCTTACCACTGAGCCACCTTCCCAGCCCAAAGGTTTGTTATTTTCCTAAGACCAGTAACCTCCTTTAGCAGTGCTTTTCCTCAGCCCCTGCCACATTTATGTCACTTTCTGTACCTGTCCTTTCTGTTTTCTGTATTCCCAGATAAAACTTATTTCTTTACATTAGTGTTTTATACTTTCAACACTCTTTTCAGATATCTAGAAAAACAACCTATGGTTCTTATGTAGGTTGAATCTATAGTTTTCCTAATTAAGTTTCCAACACAGTGGTACTGAACATAATAGAAAGGGAAATTGATACAAATAGGGGAAATGAAAGATGTTTTTATTAGAAACCCTGAATGGTACTTGTCATAAGCCAGTAATGCTAATGAGTTCTAGAGGAGTTACACTGTCTTGCATATAAAGAATCTTTGAGATTATTTGGTTAGAAACCATTTTTTTTTCTCTGAAGGTAAATATTTTATAATTTTCAGGTTTTTTAACATTCCTTTACAGAAGGCAGTCATCATATATGGGGTCAACAATTATATCATAATTTAATAAGTAACTTCCTATTCTGAAATATATCAGAATATGCTTGATTCTTCAAGGTTTTCTTAGGTTTATGTTGTCCAAAATGGTGCCCACTAGCCAAATGTCACTACCTATTTCTTATATGGCTTGTCTGAACTCAGTTGTTCTGGTTGTAAAATATACATGGGAGTTTGAATCATTGGTACCAAAACAACAGAAAGAACTACAATAGAAGGAATGTAGAATATCTCCTCACTAATTTAAAAATAGTAATTATATCTTGTCTGATAATATTTGGAATAGGTTGGGTTAAATGAATTTAATTTCATCTGTTCCTTCTTACTTTATCTTAGTGTGGGTAGTAGAAAAATTTAAAATATATATCTGGCTGGCATTGTATTTCTCTTGGACAGTATTAACCATAAGCAAAATTTTCTCTTTTTCTTTAACATGTTTGGAGTTATTTTAGTTAATGATCTATTATATACACTAAAATTATTTCAGTATTACATATTTTAAGATAATTTGTTTGAAGTGTGTGTCTTTTATGTTTTTATCTTTTCTAGTATTACCTCTTAAACCTTAAGCTTTCTTTAAGGCATTTGACTCTTGCCATACACTGCCCATGTTACTACATAAGCATAACTTGTTTATATTGAAAAGGTTTTGAAGAGGGCATTTAAAATTAAAAGCATCAAAGTTGATCTTGTAAGTGTTTACTTTGCTAATATTGTATTTTTTACAAGCCACTATAAACATGGAATAAGTGTCTCATGCCTGTTATCCTAGCTACTCTGGATGGATGGAGGCTGAGACCTGAGGACTATGGTTCAAAGCCTGCCTGGTCAGGAAGTCTGTGAGACTCTTAGGTCTACTTAACCAGGGAAAAAAGCTGGTAGGGGAGCTATGACTCAAATGGAAGATTGCTGGCCTTGAGCACAAAAGCTCAGGGACTGTCCCAGCCCTAAGTTCAAACCCCAAGACCAGCACTGAAAAAAATTTAAGAGATAGGTATATTGATTTTACAAAAAGAAAATGAATTGAACATTTTGCTTATAAAGAAAATATTATATGCATATCTATAATTTCAGAACTCAGAAGGCTGAGACAGGAATGTATGAGTTTATACTAGCCTGGAATACATAGTGAGGCCCTAGAGCATAAAAAAGAAAAAGAAAAAAACCCTAGTAAACAAATAGACAAAAAAAATCTGCCTTGATTCAGTCTATTGTCACACATTTCATAAATTTTTATAAACTTGGACTATAACAGCCATTACAGTCTTCACCTGTTATGATTTACATTTGAAAGGTTCTAAGTTTGTATGCTTTTATTTAGATACGTATTTCTTTCTTGAGACAGAGTCTCCTCTGCTGGCCTTGAACTCAGCCACTTGAGAACTAGGATTACAGCTATGCATTCCTATACTCAGCTTTATGTTAATTAAACTGTTTTGGGAAAAATACTTTAAAAAAGAATTTATGTGGGGTTCATTTAGGGCTAAGCCTTAAATTGTATTTAAAACCAGTTGGCATGTTGCTGAAATTTGATCTGGGTAGGTTTTTTGTTTTTGGTCTTTGTTTTGTGGGTAGTTATTAAGTGAGAAACTTATAGTTTGATGATTTGTTTATTGTGCGGCTGCAAATGGAACCTAGGGCCTCACACATGTTGGGGAAATGCTAGCCCTGCACTAGGAGTTGAATGTTAAGCATATTTCTAGGAAATAAATGACAGGAAAATATCTTTTCCATATAAATTTTGGATAATCTAACCTACTATCTAAAACCCTTTCTGGATATTTCTACGAAATTGCATTATACCTATGTAGATCACTTTGGGGAGTATTGATATCTTTACTATGTTATGTCTTCCAGTCAGTAAGACTAATCTCTTTAGTTGAAATCTGTTGATTCTTCCATCAGTATTTTGTAATTTTTAAGTATTACAGATCTTACATACTTGTAGCACTATATTTTAAAACTTGTTTTAAACAGGTTTATTGTTAGTATATAGAAATATGATTTTTATGTATTGATATTGCATTTGTGACTTCATTGAACTTATTTTAGAGGATTTTGGGGGTAGATCTTCTTTTCAAGATTGGTGAGAAAAGTCATGCTTTGCTTTGTACTTGAACCTAAGTTCAGTTAAATGACACTGTTTTTAATCATTTAATCATACTACTTTAATCATTTCTTTCCCAAGTTGAAGAAATTGCTCCCTTCCCATTTTTTTCAATACTGGGGTTTGTGAATGTTCCATGGATATTTAGAAAGAATGTGTGTGAGCCAGGCGCAGATGGCTCACGCCTGTAATCCTAGCTACTCAGGAGGCTAAGATCTGAGGATTGTGGTTCAGGAAAGTCCCTGAGATTCATATCTCTAATAAACCACCAGAAAACTGGAAGTGGCGCCGTGGCTCAAGTGGTAGAGCACTAGCCTTGAGCTGAAGAGCCGAAGGAGACAGTTGCCAGACCCAGAGTTCAAGCCCCACTACTGACCAAAAAAAAAAAAAAAAGTGTGATCTATTCATGTTTTACTCTGTAATCTTACTAGGAAAAAATTCATCTTTCCTTGTGCAATTCTGCTGGTTCCTGCCTCTTCTCTGTTTGGTTCTTGTTTCTTATTGGTTTGTATAGTACCATTGATAACTTTTTCTTATTTTATCTCTTTAAAATCTGTACCTCTTAGAATTCTTGGTCCATATCTTTATGTCTTAGTCAACATCTTCTATAGTTCTAAACAGGATATATTCTTTATTATAAATAGTCACTGATTTTTTTTTGTTGTTGTTGGCAGTGTACTTTTACTTATACTAGTGGCAAGTAGAACTTGAAATACTGAGTATGTTTGAGTTATTTTTCTAAAAGCCATACACGGAATATGATTTTCTGGTAACCTTGGTTTAAATTAGTTGGATTTTTTTTTCCTGCTGGTGATTAAATTCAGAACTTTACACCTGTTGGACAAATGCTACTAGTTAGCTACATCTCTACCTCTGAACTAGAAATTTTATGTTAAGCATGTTGCTGGGAAGTAAATGATAGGAAAATCTGTATCCCAAGGTATTTTAAGGTATTTCATAGGACACAAGATGAACACTTCTGCAGTGGTTTTGTTGGTATAAAAATGCATACCATAATGGGAAAGTATAACTGGAATTCAGAATCTGGACAGGATTAATTTGTGTAGTTTCATAGAAAGGTAATGAATGAATGATAGCTGGAATAGAAATGGAAATTGAAGTAAATCATAGGAACACTATACAAGGAGAACAGTGGATCAAAATGAGCATGTTATGCCTTTTGAGGAAGGTAGAGAATAAGGTTCCTTAGGCACTGAGAGAGAATTTAAATTTGTGCAGGTGGCTGTAGCCAGTTCAAAGGTTCTTAGAAGAGTAACTTGAAGAATGTTTTTTAAGGCAGTGGTATCACCCTTGTGTTTATTAGGTATGCAAAATTTCAGGCCCCAAGCAAATTACTCAATTTGTATGTATCATCAAGTTTGACAAGCTTTGTTTGGAAAGGAATTACTGTTCTGTATGTAAATTTCTAGAGCAGAAAGATTATAGTAAATAGGTTCTGTATTAGTAATCAAATTAAAATCAAGACAAAGGACATATAAATGATACTTCTTAAATAAAATCCAGGGCCAGGTATGTTAAATCCTAGGTGGAGATCATGAGATCTCAGTTTGAGGCTGTTATCTCAGTTATGTACTCTGGAGGCTATAAGTAGGCTTGGGCAAAAAGGGAAACCCTATCTGAAAAAATAACCTAAAGCAAAAAGGACTGGGGGCATAGTTGACATCATAGAGTATTTGCCTAACTAGAACAAAGTCTTCAACTCCATTATCACAAGGGGGGTGGGCACTGGTGGCCCACACCTGTAATCTTAGCTGCTACTCGGGAGGCTCAGATATGAAGATCCAGGTTCAAAGCCAGACTGTAAAAAGTGGTGCTGTGGCTCCACTGGTAGAATGCTAGCTTTGAGCACTGGAACAGCATCCAGGCCCTGAATTCAACAAGGAACAGGGGAGTGTATAAGGGGGAGGGAGGGAGATGAGAGAGGAAGAGCGGGAGAATTTAGGGAATGGAAAATGGATTAGACTGCTAAACTAAAGATTATGGTCAGATTTTGGTACTGGGCTACTGAAAACTGGGTGGGCCATTGACAGGAAATCAAAAGCCTGGGTAGCATAAAAAGCTATGATGATTCTTTATTTCCAGGCTACTAAAACTTTTTGTTACAGAAAATTAGCATCATAATAACAGTGGAGAAAATTTTGAAAAAGAAATGAAAGGGGAAAACACAATCCTTTTATAGTTCCAAAATCCTAAAGTAAACAGCCTTGCATTATTTTGCATGTTATTTTGATTTCTTAATGCTTGAACTTGTTTTTAGATTGTTGTTAGTAGTTTAAAGCCAATTTATTATTTAAATATTATAACATTTATTTAAATATTTTTTATGTTTCTTTATAAAATTTTGTTTTTAAAGGAAATTTTTCCATTGAAAAAACCTTGTCACTCAGATTTTAAATATACAAATTAAAAATGAAATTTATTTGAGTACTTATATTTTAGATTAATAAAGATTAAGCTATTTTGTTTTAATAGGGTTGAGTGAGAATGTAATTAGTGCAGCTTTGTTTTTGTTTTTGTTTTTTGGCTGTGGGGCTTGAACTCTGGACCTGGGCACTGTATCTGAGCTCTTCAGCTCAAGGTGAGCATTCCACCACTTGAGCCACAACTCCACTTCCAGGATTTTGGTGGTTAATTGGAGATAAGAGTCTCATGGACTTTGCTGCCCAGGCTGGCTTTGAACCTCGATCCTCAGATCTCAGCCTCCTGAGTAGCTAAGATTATTAAGTGTGAGCCACCAACTCCCGGCATATACTTTTTCTTCTATTAATTTTACTTAGCGTAACATTAGAGTTGTAGGAGCTGGGAAGGTGGCTCAGTGGTAGAGCGCTTGCCTTGCAAGCCTGAGGCTCTGGGTTCGATTCCCCAGCACCACATAAGCAAAAAGAAAAAAGCCGGAAGTGGCGCTGTGGCTCAAGTGGTAGAGCGCTAGCCTTGAGCTGA
>NW_012267272.1:3554407-3573313 GCF_000151885.1 Dipodomys ordii | reverse complement strand
CTGTCCCTCAGCTCTTCAGCTCAAGGCGAGCGCTCTACCACTTGAGCTACAGTGCCACTTCCGGTATTCTGGTGGTTTATTGGAGATAGGAGTCTCACGGTCTCTCCTGCCTGGGCTGGCTTTGAACTGCGATCCTCAGATATCAGCCTCCTGAGTAGCTAGGATTACAGGCGTGAGCCACCAGCGCCCGGCTCTCTAAACACCATTTTTATTTGGAACAGGAAATGTACCTCTGTGATAGAGCATGTGCATACCACACATGAGATGCTGGGTTCTATCTCTACCACCAAAAATCCCACATCATTTTAGCAGATCTTCAAAATACGGAGCACAGTGATAGAATGGAATGATGGTAAGAGATGAATCAAAAGGTCATGTTATAAATAACCAGATATGCCAGGGAAGCAATGAAGATAAATAAAATAATCGGATTTATATTTTTACTCTGCTTTTTTCCTTTTTTTTTTTTTCCTGTCACTCATAGGGCCTGAACTCTGGGCCTGGGTACTATCCCTCAGCTCTTCAGCTCAAGGCTAGTGCTCTACCACTTGAGCCACAGGTGCCACTTCGGCTTTTTCTGCTTATGTGGTGCTTGAGGAATCAAACCCAGAGCCTCATGCATGCAAGGCAAGCACTCTACCACTGAGCCACCTTCCCGGGCCTTTACTCTGCTTCTCAAAGAGTAAAGATTCAATGAAGAGAATATGTCAGAACTCTTTATTGCAAATGACAAAAAACTTGATCTAATTAGCTTAAAGGAAAACAATATTTGTGGGGAGAGGGGTCATATCAATCAGAAAGCCCAGACAGTGTCATTCATTCTTGAACCTTTAAAATACTAAATATATCTGACTATGAAAATTTATGTTTCATCAGCCTTCACATCTCTTCAGAACACTATATATTTTACTCTAAGTGATCATTATGCCTAGCGTGTTAAATAGTTCAACCAGCAGTGAATGTTCTAGAGCATCTGGGAGTCACATTAGAAGTCAGACTTGAGCCTTCCAGAATAGTCGTTAAACTCTTTAAATTTGTCCAAATTGTTCATTCTCCATTGTTACTGTCCTGATTTCAATTTTCTACAAGAATAAAGGAAGTATGTTGTTTTATTTAAACAGCTGCATAATATTTCCTCCCTGTCTTACTCTTCATCTATAACACTTGAATACTATGTCTTTTGAGAAATTTTACATCTTTACCTCATAGATTGTTAACTAATGAAGGTTGACTCATAGTGATGGTAGGAAATTAGTGGCAGCATGGCATAGATACATTTCAGCACTAGTATATTTTTAAATCTGGAAGAAAATGAAATTTGCCTGTGTAAATAGAATGAAGGTCACTGAGCATGTATAGGAAATTTGTTAATTATTAACATTCCCCCCCCCCAAATACCATCACTGTCACCACAATTATCATCAGTTCTTAATACTATATCTGACACTAATGGGTTTTAATAGAATTAACTGTTGTAAAAGTGATAAACTCAGTTTTATGGGAAACTCGTAAGTTGTTTTTCTCTAGAAATGGAAAAATATTTAAGGGAAAAATGTTTTCTGTAGATATTTAGTCTAAAGCTGTTCTTTAAATCAATTTGCTAAATATGAATTTAAATTTGAACTTCTTGTCATTTGGACATTTACATATTACAAATAAATGTGCCCCCAGCCTGTGACCTTTGCATTCAGGAATATGACTGACTGACTTTGAGTGTTTTTAAAAAAATTACTTTTAATTATGGAGGCATTAAATAAATGTGTTTCTAGGAAAAGTTAAAGTGTATATACAGTTTTTTTTTTTTGCCAGTCCTGGGGTTTGAACTTAGGGCCTGGGTACCGTCCCTGAGCCTATTAGTGCTCAAGGCTAACGCTTTACCACTTGAGCCACAGTGACATTCCAGCTTTTTCTAAGTAGTTTTTATTGGAATCTCATGGACTTTTCTGACTAGGCAGGCTGGCTCCAAATCGCAATCCTTAGATCTCAGCCTCCTAAGTAGCTAGGATTATAGTCATGAGCCACCAGCTCCTGGCTATACAGTCTCTCTCTTAGTCCCACCCTAGATAACTCGTCTTATTAGTTTGACATTTTTTTGATATTTTATACATGTACACAAATACAAGTACTTTAAAAATGCTGTTTAAAAATTATAATTTTCCTCAGGTGTGCTTTAGCTTTTTTTTTACTTTAATCTTTGGATTTTCTTTACTGCCATATCATTGTATCCATTATTCTTAGTGGATGTGTAAAAATAAGTCTAATTAACTTAATAGTCCTATAGTAGGTATTTATAGGTAAATGATTCAGGAATTAAGACAACTTCATGTCTTTCACAATGGAGATGGCTAGTCGACTGGTTCAAGTGTTAGAGGCCTGCCTAGTAAGCACAAGGCCTGGAGTTCAAACTGCCAAAAATTTTTTTCAAGTTTGAAAATTTTGCTTTTTTGCATAAAGAGTACAGAAGAAGCCAGATGCTGGTGGCTCAATATGTATAATCCTAGCTACTCAGGAGGCTGAGATCTGAGGGTCATAGTTCAAAGCCAGCCTGGGCAGGAATGTCCATGAGATTCTTATTTCCAACTAAACACCAGAAAACCAGAGTGGTGCTGTGGTTCAAAGTGGTAAAACATTAGTCTTGAGCAATAAAGCTCGGGGACAGTCACAAGCCCTGAGTTCAAGCCTCACAACTGACAAAAAATAAAAGAGAGTACAAGCTGGGTGCTGGTGGCTCACACCTATAATCCTAGCTACTCAGGAGGCTGAGATCTGAGGATCATGATTCAAAGCCAGCCCTGGCAGAAATGTCTGTGAAAATCTTATCTCCAATAAGCCACCAGAAAACTAGAAGTGGTGCTATGCCTTGAGCAAAATTGTTCAAGGGACAGCACCTAGGCCCTGAGTTCAAGACCTACAATGGGGGGGGAGGGAAGGGGAGGGGTGGTGGTAAGAGAGGGAAGTATAGGAAATGCACCTTCAGGAACAAAAATCTTTCTGAATTAATTTTCCTCTTAAGTTATTTAAAATATAATGAAACTTATTCATGTTATACAGTAGCATGTATATGACATACAGTTTTAAGAACTAATATGTACTCAAAGAATTGTTAAATATGCATCTGAATATTTAATGCTATGGCCAGAATAACACTCTTACCCCACTGGGTGAAGTTGGGAAAATGGCTGATTGATTTTATAAACTCCCTGTCTTTTTTTGTTTGCTTGATATTAACTGAAGCAAAAACATTCATGAATGAAAATACACTTTTTAAACATAGTCCTTTCCATTTAACTTTATTTATCTATTTATTTTTTTGTCGGTTGTGAGTCTTGAACTCAGGACTTGGGCTCTGTCCCTGAACTTTTTCACTCAAGGCTAGCACTCTACCACAGTGCCACTTCCAGTTTTCTGGTATTTAATTGGATATGAGTCTCACAAACTTTCTTACCTGGGCTGGCTTCAAACTGTAATTCTCAGATCTCAGCCTGAGATCTGAGGTTTATACCTGATTACAGATGTGAACCACCAACACCCAGCTTAATTTTATTTTAAATGCATTCTCCCTTAACATTTCATCTTTCACAGTATAGAGGTTTGAACTCAGGATCTTGCACTTGCTAGGCAGTTGTTCTACTTAAGCCATGCTTCAGTTTTAGTTATTTTGGCTTTAGTTATTTTTCTGAGAGAGTCTCGTGCATTTGTCTCTGCTAGTCTGGGACTAAGATCCTCTTACTTTTGGTGTTTGAGTAGCTGGAACCACGGATGTGCACCCAGTTTGTATATTGAGATGAATTCTTGGTAGCTTTTTGTCTGAGCTGGCCTTGAACCAATCCTCCTTATCGCTGCTTCCTGTATAGCTGAATTATAGGCATGTACCACTGAAATTTTAAATAGTTTTATGAACCTGAACTGAATCCATTTATTTAAAGAAATACTTTTCTTTCTGTTATGTTCTTATACTAATTTTAACAATGATACTATTTTGAAAATTATTTTGTTCTTTATTGGATTATACCTGTTTTTTTTTCTATTGTACTGGGGTCTAACATAAGGCTTCACTTATCTAGGAAAGTACATACCACTGAGCTATATCCCAGCCTCCAAAATGTTTGCTTTTATTGTTTCACAATGTACATGTTTATATGCTATGCCATTGGTGAAATATTCTTTATTTTAGGAGGTTGTCTAATATTCCATTTTGATAAAATGGTGTTAACAGCTACTAGTGGAAATGGTGATAGGAAAGGAAGGAAGAAGAGAAGAAATCCCTGAAATATTTCTATTTTTTTCTGCTGGTCCTGGAGCTTGAACTCAGGGTGTGGGTGTTGTCTCAGATTCTTTTTCTCAAGGCTAGGGCTCTAGCCCTTGAGCCACAGCACCACTTCCAGCCTTTTCTGAGTAGTTTGAGATAAGAGTCTCATGGTCTTTCCTGGCTAGGCTAGCTTTGAACCTCAGTCCTCAGGTCTCAGCTTTCTGAGTAGCTAGGATTATAGGTGTTAGGCACCGGCACCTGGCTAAACTATTTCTCTTTAGAGTCCATACGTTGATAATATTTGGATATAATTATATGAAAAGGAGTGAGGGTATAGTATAGCCCACTGGTCGAGCACTTTCTTAGCTTTATGCAACTTTCTGGGTTTAAGTCCCAACACCACAGAAATTATTATATGAAAAACTTAGAAAGGGTGCATATTAGATTAAGTTCCTGTAACCAAGAGACCTTAAGTGCAGTGTGATCCTAAAGAAGCTAGTGTGTTTTTCACCATACAGTTCAGAGATTGTAAGGAGATAATTGGTAAAGGCCTTTAGGGAGTTCTGTGATACTCCTTAACTCTGCTTAATTTGTAACCATTTCCCACTCAATAGAGAAGGAGCAAAAAATTTCACCATCAAGAAACTGCATTAGCCAGGTGTATAATCCTAACCACTGTAGGCTGATGCAGGAGGCAGGAGCAGAGTTTAAGGTCAGTCTGGGTTACGTTGTTTTTGTCTCAACAAACAAACTTGAACATTATTTAAGATGATATGGAGTTCGTATATATTTATGTCTTTTCATATTCTCTTGCTGGAACTTAATCATATAGCTGATTTTATATTTATATTTTATCCTGGGAAATGTAGTCTATAAAGGTTCACTAAATGTGCCTAACCAAAACTGCTGGGATTCTGCCACAGGAGAGAAGAAAGGGAGAATTAATATTTAATAATGTATAATAATTATAAATTAATGGTCTATCATAAATTCAATAAATGTGAGTTGTGGTGTGGGAGTGACAGCCACTGTGTGAACACACATCTGATATGAGTGGAAGATAAGGAGAGGATTTCTATTCCTTTTAGGAATGAATATATCCATGTGATATGTGATGGGATTATTTACATATTTATGTAGATCTAAATATCTTAATAAAAATTTGAACTGTCCTATTATTGAAATAATTTATTAAAACTAGAGATGAGAAACTTAGAAACAAGAATTATTGTGTATTTTAATTGTCTTCCAAAGAATTTTCAATGATTTTGCTATGTCAACAGCAATCTAATACATAAGCAATACTGTAATTTACTTTCTCCAATTCTAGCTAAGTAAAGCTTTAATCTAAGTTTGTCAATACTTAGGAAAGAAAAGCTTTGTACAGGAAGTTATAGAATTTTCTGTTTTCTGATCTATACCTGTTCAGTTTACTTCCCTGTATTTAAATATATTCCTCTTTTTTTTTAAAGTTTTCTTTGTCCTCCAGGCATTGCTTTCTTACTAGTTTTATTTTTCACAAAGGAGCAAAAAACTGTAAGGCAAGTATATTCATAAGGCAGATGATTTTTGTTTATGAATTCTTTGGAACTTATCAGTCTTACTCTTATTGTTTAAAGAGTAGAATTTGCTGAAGCTGCTATAATTATAATATTGAAAACTTAGGACAATACTGAAAATGTTCATTTTATTTTCTGTTTCTATTATTTCTAAAGACTTATGGGTAAAGCAAAAATGAGCTGGTACTAAGATGGGGACAGTTAAGTGAATCTTCCCTGTGGTATGTGCTACATTAGTATAGTGATATTTGTATGTATTGGGTTTGTTAACACCAGACCTCAGAGAGTATCTGTTGAATATATGATTAAGTAGTTGAAGAGTTATGAATGTTAGAAGACTGTTCTGATTAACACCTATGTTCATTATATGTGTGGGTGTACAGTAGCTTTTATAATTTCAAATTCTAAATTAAATCATTTCAGTTGTCTATTCACATAGTAGTTTAAAATGAGATAATCGTTTGAAAATAAATTTTCCTAAAAATGAAAATTACTATTCTAGACACTAGACTATCAAATAAGATAATGTGACTGGCACATGTCACCTAAATTTCTAAAAGTCTTCATGGACTTTTGTAGAAAATCTTGTAAAGGGTCAAGTACTGGGCCTGGTGGTAACACACCTATAACCCTAATCTTTAGAGATCACAAGTTCAAAGCCACACTAAGCTATATAGGGAGACCTTTTCTCAATTGTCCCCTTACTACCCCACCTCCCCAAAAAGTCAGCAAGTTGTGACCTTAAGCCACATCCTTGCTGTTTTTATAAGTTGAATAAGCTAAAAATGATCTTTTCACAATTGTAAAAATCAAAGAATATGCAACAGGTTGCATATGGCCTTCAAATTTTGAAAAAACTACAATCTTGCTTTTGAAGGAAAAAAAAAGTACCAATCCCTAACTCATTCATGGTGAAAGTTATGTGTGTACACATAGAAAAATCTCAGGCCATTCAGCATTATAGCATTCAGAGTTATAGTTAATATAAATGGAGTAAACATGGAATGTTTGTTACAATACTACTTATTTGAAGCCAGTGTTTAGTCAGGAAACTGGTTAAATAAATTATAGGACATCTGTGTACTAGAGTGTTTTGCATTGAGAGCCATAATCCATGATTAATACAAATGAAGGATGTTAATTTCATGAAGGACTTGGAGAGCCAGATTCCAGAACATTATGTTATCTTTTTTTTTTTCCTAGAAAAAATTGCATGTATATACAATTTATTCAGTATGCATACTGGATAGTATATAGGTACTTTATAATAATGGAATATGAGATTGTGAGTGGCAAGTTACTTTTCTTTGTTTTTTCCTTGTGTTGCTCAGGGTTGAACCCAAAGCCTTATATATATTGTACTAGAAACTACCAGTAAGCTACATCTCCAGTCTTTAGCCTTAATGATTTTGTTTTGTCTTTTTCAGTACTGAGATTCGAATTTAGGTCTTGAGTTTGCTATGAAAATGTTCTACTTACTGTGTGAATCTTGACACCAGCCTGTTTTGCTTTAGTTGTTTGTCAGATAGTGTCTCTTTTCTCCAGAACAGAGCTCAGATCCTCCTGTGCATTCATACCTTTTGAAATTACAGATATGAGCCACTGTGTCTGATTTGTTTGTTGACTTGGGATCTGGATAACTTTTTTACCCAGGCTAGTTCAAACAGTGATCCTACTTATTTCTACCTATCCAGTAGTTGAGATTAAAGGTGAAAACCACTATGTTCTGCTCAGTTTGTCTTTGAACATTCAGATGGTTGAACATAATAACGGTGTTTCAATGGTGTTGTTCAAATAAATTGTTATGATTGACCCCTGCATTTTTCCTGATTTTAGTGAGAATCCCTTTAGAATTCCATCATTAAATTGTCTTAGGGTAGATATCTATTAATAATTTAAGAGGATTTTCCTTTTCCTCTATTTTATTAAGAGATTTTTTTTTTTTTTTGGTGGTATGGTCGTGGGCTCTTCAGCTGAAGGCTAGTGCTCTACCACTTGAGCCACAACGCCACTTCCGGCTTATTTTTCTTTTTTCTTATGTGGTGCTGAGGAATCAAACCCAGTGCCTCATGCATGCAAAGCAAGCGCTCTACCACTGAGCTACCTTCCCGGCCCTATTAAGAGATTTTATATAGACAAAATAATTGGGCTTTTATCAAGTAACTTTCTAGAATACCTTGAGATGCCTAACTTTTTTGTTTTGACATATTGGGGTGACAAATGCTTTTATATTACAAAGTTTGTGAACATTCTGGTTATTTTAGCTAGGTTTTACAAATATTGTGCTTAGTTGGGATTTTTGAGATCTGTTTTCAATAGGAAACATGCAGGTTTTCTCTAGTTTCCTCTAGATTTTCATTCCTCTGTTCTTTCATTGCTTACACACACACACATACACACACCTATATATATATATATATATATACACACACACACACCTATATATATATATATATATATATATACACACACACACCCATATATATATGTATATATATATAATCATAAGCACCTGCTAAGTACAAATTAGGTTGTTTGTTACTGTAAATTTTCTTAGTAGGTTATAGTTTGGGGTGGTTACTCAGAAACTCTTTAGGCAAATTCTCCACTGGTTCTTATAGAATTCTGTTTAGCTAATGTATTTACATTTTTTAAATTGTTGTTATAAAGGTGATACACATAGGGGTTATAGTTACATAAGAGTACCTTTCTTTTTCTCCTCCATTCCCACTCATAAGTTGTATAGTTAATGTATTTTTATGCACTCCTGTTTCTTTGAAGCAGAATTCTATTTTGTGCATTAAAGCTTTTAGACGTGTGGCAGGTGTTGCAGACAGTTTACATACTTTTCCTAGTCTCAAAAATGTGGTGAAATGATGAGTTGTGGGTAATGGTCTAGCCACTATGAAAGTTTAGGTGTTTTTATATATTTTAGTATAATTTAGGTATAATAACATAACCTATTGTTAGGCAGCTTATTGTTGGTATCATTAGCTTTATTTAAATGTCCCCCATTAACGCATAATGTAGTCTGTACAGTAATTGTAATAGAAATAATGGTTGTATACTTCTCTGTAAGATTATAACTATATTGTTGAAATAGTCTCAGAAATATCTGTAACTGAGTAACCAAATAGCAACTCAATTTTAAGTACTTATTTTCATTTGCTCTTTTCATTCCTATTTCTCTCTTCATTTCTCACAACTTTTTTTTTTTTTTTTTGTCGGTCGTGGGCTTGAACTCTGGGCCTTAGCACTGTCCTTCAGCTCTTCAGCTCAAGGCTAGTGCCCTACCACTTCAGCTACAGCACCACTTCCGGTTTTCTGGTGGTTTATTGAAGATAAGAGTTTCACGGAGTTTCCTGCCTGGGCTGACTTTGAACCACGATCCTCAGATCTCAGTCTTCTGAGTAGCTAGGATTACAGGCGTGAGCCACCGGCACCCAGCTTTCTCACAACTATTGTTCATATAAACCATTTTCAATTAAAACCAATTTCTGCCTTTGTTAAAGTCACTAGCCTATCTTTGACTATTCTTATTTCTTGTTTACCTAACCTAGAATATAATAATGTTCAAGGTTCACTTTATCTGATCATTCATATATTATACAAACTAATAGGTTTCATTGTGACTAAATCTTTTTCCATAAAATACAGAAAAATTCATCCAATTCTAAACTTAGAGATCACTCTACCATTGTGTGTGTGTGTGTGTGTGTGTGTGTGTGTGTGTGTGTGTGTGTGTGCGTGTGCGTGTGCATGTGTGTGTGTGTTGCCAATCTTGGGGCTTAAATTCAGGGCCTGGACACTGTCCTTGAGCCACTCTGTGCTCAAGGCTAGCACGCTGTACCACTTGAGCCACAGCACCACTTCCAGCCTTTTCTGTTTAAGTGGAATCAAACCTAGGGCTTCATGCATGCTAGGCAAGCAGTCTTACTATGCCACATTCCCAGCTCTGTTCTTTGTGTTTTTATATACAAAAACTTAGAAACCTGCTGAAGCCTCAATATAAGCAACATTTTGAAAACCTTCAAGAAATGTTTATTAGCATCTTTGTATGTGATGCCTTCACATGTATGATTCAAAATGGTCTTGGTTTTATTGTAGTTATTTAGTAGTTGAGTGTTTTGTGTCAGTATGTTATCTAGTACTGTACTGTTTTGATTTTGTGTAATTTTTTTGTTGTTGTTGTCTGATTTAATAGGTTATGGGACCTGAATTCAGGGCTTGGACACTGTCCTTGAACTCTTTTGCTCAAGGCTGGTGCTCTACTACTTTGAGCCACAGCTTCACTTCCAGTTTTCTGGTGGTTAATTGGAGACATGGGTTGGCTCAGAACCTCTATCCTCAGACCTCAGCCTTCTGAGTAGCTAGGATTACCAGTGCCCAGCTGATTATCAGGATTGTAGAAGTAGAAGTTTATTTTTATTTTTATTTTTGGTGTGTGTGTGTCTGGTCGGTCAATCATGGGGCTTTGACTCAGGGCCTGGCCACTGTCCCTGGGCTTTTTCCACTCAAGGTAGTGCTTTAACATTTTGAGCCATAGCACCACTTCCAGTTTTCTGGTGGTTATTTGGAGATAAGATTCTCACAGATTTCCATGCCTGGGCTGGCTTTGAACTGCACTTCTCAGATCTCAGCCTTCTGAGTAGCTAGGATTACAAGCATGAGTTACCAGCTCTTGGCAAAATGGTAGAATTTTAAAAGGGTAAGCATAAAGAAAGAATTGGTGTATTTCATAATAGTTCTAGTAGTTTCTTTTCATAACATGCTAGACCCAACTCAGCAAGACTTGTTTATAAGGAAAATCTTCATTTAATACTCTCAAACTCAGCACATAGTGCTTCTATGATCCCATGTAGGAAATCGTCTCCCCCAACATATATACCAGTAAAATTCTCATATTTACTTGGAGGTCAAGTTGCATCCCACAAGTATTTGGCAGTCCACTATTTCAGACACTTAACTAAAGTGCGTTGTCTGTCACCTGTACTTTGGACTGACTGGCTATAAATTGGATTCCCACTACTTCTTTTGGGGGTGTATTTGCTAGGATAGCTAACAGGACTAGCATTTACCAGTTCATTATAAAGGATATGGATTGCTAAAACTTGTTTAAGCACCTCAGTGCTGAGTTTCAGTAATCTGGAAAGTGATAAGATGTAGTAGTTCAAAAATTCTTATTGAGCTTAATCTCAACCCTCCTTCCCAGAAATCCTTGGTGATACTAAAAGTTCCAATCCTCCCATACTTTGTTTCTCTTGAGACTGTCAAGGAAACCCAACTAAGTCCCTCTATTAGCATATGTAGGTTTAGTCAAAAGGGCCTTTATGAATATAACCAGACACTCTTACTAGAAAGTTTCAAGGGTTTCAGGAATTCTGTGACAGGAACTGTGAGGACAAAGACCCACCCAACACAAGATTTCCACTGAATATGTTTAACAGAAGTAGATTTGAAAGAGATTCTTGAACTTTGACTAAATCCATAAAGTCTTTGTTGGTTCAATAGGACAGAGGTTGGTAAACTGTCTCATTGACCAATCTTTCCTACTACTTTTGTTTGTAAGGCCTGAGGGATTGAGGAAAAAAAGTAATAAAAAGAAGAATATTTGTGATATGAAAAATTAAAATAAATTCAAGATTTGTAGAAATAAAATGGGTTTTTTGTTTGTTTTTGTCTGTGTTTTTGTCAGTCATGGGGCTTAAACTCTGCATCTGGTCACTGTCCCTAAGCTCTTCAGCTCAATGTGAGCACTCTACCACTTGAGCCAAGTGCCACTTCCGGTTTACTGGTTAATTGGAGATAAGGGCTTTCTTGCCTGGGCTGGCTTTGAACCTCTATCCTCAGATCTCAGCCTTCTGAGTAGCTAAGATTATAGGTGTCAGCCACTGGTGCCTGCAAGTTTGTTTTGTGTGTGTGTGTGTGTGTGTGTGTGTGAGTGTGTGTGTGTGAGTGTATGTGTGTGTGTGTGAATACAGCTACTCTTTCATATATTGTCTATGACTGACTGCCTTTGATTGACTTTGGGTTCAAAGAGCAGAGTTGAGTGATCTTAGTAGTTTGTGTGATTCACACAGTATAATAAAATAATCACCAGGTGCCAGTTGCTCAGCTACTCAGGAGGCTGAGTTATGAGGATCATGGTTCAAAGCCAGCCCAGGCAGGAAAGTCTGTGAAACTCTTAAAATTAACCATCAGAAAACTGGAAGTAGAGTTGTAGTTCAAAATGACAGAGTGCTATCCTTGAGCAGAAAAGCTCACAGAGAGTGCCCAGGACCTGAGTTCAAGCCCACAACCAAGAGAGACAGAGAGAGAATCTCACTTTGTATTTTAGGTTTCCCAGAATAACTAGAAATGACAGGCATGTGCCACCATGTTCAGTTTCTTTGGTTGTAAGCCTAGGCTGGCTGAGAACCATGGTGTTCATCATCTGCATGTCACCTCACCCAGATATGAGTTGAGAAGGGACGTGTGAACTTTTCTGCCCTGGTGGGCCTCCAACCACAATCCTTTCATTCTTAGTCTCTCTAGTAGTTAGGATTATGGTGTTTGCTACTGGCACATGACATGCCTCCCCCCACTTGCCAGTTCTGGGCACTGTCCCTGAGTTTCTTTTTGCTCAAGGCTAACACTACCACTTGAGCTACATACAGTGCCACTCCCAGTTTTTTCTGTTTATGTGGTACTGAGGAATTGAACCCAGGTTTTCATGCAGGGTAGGCAACCACTCTGCCACTAAGCCACATTCCTAGCCCTCTCACATGGGTATTTTTTATTTTTATTTTTTGCCATGCTAGAGATTAAGTACCCTACCACTGAGTTTCATCCTTAGTTCCTTGTAACCCAAGCTGCCCTTGAACTCGTTTAGATCCTCTGTCTCTGCTACTCAAATACTAAGGCCTGCACTACTACTTCCATCCCCTTATGTTTACAGAATGCTTTACTTCTCTTTTTGAATTTATTTATTTTTAAAGTCTTAGTAAGGATTTATTTCAGTATAACAGGGTTAAAAGTAGTAAGAAATGGAGAAGCATTTCTATTCAAGCTGGAAATGGGAGTTTAAAACTAATAGAATGTTTTATTTTTTAAAACATTCTGAGGTCTTCATTTTCTTTTTAGACTTTCTACATGAATATTTGATTATCATTTTCTGTTGGAAATAAGAATGAGCCACTTGTACATACAGAGGATTCTTGACTACTATTTTAATTTTATAGTGTAAGACTGTTAACATTCTAGATTTTACTTGGCATACTTGGAAATTAGGCAGGAAGAAAAATTATGACAATTTTTCCTTTTAAAGCAGAATAGCTATTATTTCTGTATTTTAGGCCCCTTACAAACTTAATTAGTTATTTAATTTTATCCTGAATGTCTGCATGGCAGCATGTGTATAAAGCTAATGAAAAATTCCAGGAAATTTTCATATGTAAGCTTTGAATCTTATATTTTGTTTAAAAATTAAGGCCATTTTTCTTATTTAAAAAATTACTTTTTAACCAGATAACCTCTTTTCATCCTTCGTGCGTTCTGCCTCATGGTACCCTTCCTATATGTTTCGCTTCCATGCCCCCATCAGCCAAAACAGTTGAAGTGGAACCACTGAAGTGGGAGCTTGATGTTCCTGAATGAAATGAGAGGTAGATGAACTGGCAGTGATCTCTTGGTGAAAGTAAGAGCACTTGATTGTCAGCATATTATCTGGGATCAGAATTTAGGAGGTGATAGACAACAAGCTCCTGGATAACACTTAAATCAGTTAAACAGATTGCACGTAACCATTGCTAAATAGGAAGTACTTAAAAGTCCAGCGTAGTCCCTTTAGTTCAATTTAGTGTTTCCCCATTTTCTCTTTCTCTCTCTCTTTAATTAGAGAGAAACAGGATTTGCTATGTAAGCTACGCTAACTTGAACTTGTGATCCTCCTGCTTCAGCTAGGAATGCGGGTGTGTGTCACTACACATGGCTTTAAAAAAATAACTTTTTTATTGTGAAAATACTGTACAGAGGGGTTACAATCCCATAAGCAAGGTAATGAGTACATTTCTTATCAAGCATTGTTGCCTGACTCAATGTGTTGCTGAGGCTAGTCTTGAATTCAGGTGCAAAACAGTCCTTCTGAATTCCTGCATCACCTTTCCTAGTAGTTGAGACTACTAGGTACATGTTTTATAGAATCTTCTTGTATTAATTTTTCTGTCTTGCCCTTTAGTACTGGTATATTATAAATTGATAAACAGGTATCTCTAAAAGGACAATGTTGTATAAGTCCAGATTAACTAAAAGGAAAAAGCTTCTGATAACTAGATGCATTTGTTTCAAGTATATGTCTGGACTAGTACTTACAAGACTTTAAAACAGGCATGCTTTTATCAGATGCTTTTTCCCTAACTAGAAGAACTATTTTTTTAGTTATATTTTTACCATCTTTAAATAGTTGTACAAAAGGGTTACTACAGAACTAGAGGGAATCAGGGAAAAACATACAGCAGTGGGACCCATCAGCTGCACTGGTCATTGACCAAAATGAACTGAACAACTCAATGGCAGCAATGGGAGGGAGGAAACAAGTGGGAAGGAGGGAACAGCTGATGCTATACAAAACAAAAGAAATGTACATACCACCCAATGTGGAAGAAATAAACTGTATTGCAAAGCTCATAGAACTCATAAATGTTATGGACCATGATAGACAATTTGCTCCATGAAAGTTAGAATGTGTTTGTGACTTTAACTAAGCATCGGTATCCCACAATACTATGAAATTTGGGAAATTATGTAACCACTTAATCACAATAAAAAATTTGAGAATAAAAAGGAAAATCACAACAAAATAGTAGTAAAGAAACTAAAAAAAAAGAAAAAACGTTATAAACCTGACCAGGGTTATAAATTTTACAAAAAAAAAGGGTTACTATTCAACAAATCAGTTTATAAGTATAATGCATCTTGATCAATATCACCCTTTTCATCATTCTTCCATCCCTCCCAACCAGAAATTGAAAATACATTGATATAGGCAACTCTCTTTATAACTTACACTAGTATAGTAGGTACTAATTAGTACACTAGTCTCTGCTTTGATTTTGTATAGATTTGATTTAATTTTATTAACATTCCATCAGTTTTAGCTGCCCTGTACTCCAGGGGAGAGCATTAACAAGAAACATGTTGCTGCTGATTCTCTTTTTGTTTGTCAGTTCTACTTATTTTCTTTAATATTGTGTCCTCTATTAGAAAAGTAAGTATTCATTTCTAAATATAGGAAAATAAAACAAACACTTCTAGCCCTAATAAGTAACAAACACTGTTTTTGTGTATGTCCTTCAAATTACTCTTGTATGCTTCTCAACCTCCCATGTACAGTTCTGTGTGCTTTTATCCATAATTTCCTATACATGTCTGTGATATGGAGTAGAACAAAATAGGCATTGTCTTTACATTCAAAAGTGTATTATCCTTTAAGAAGTTTCAAAAAATTAATCTGCAGTTAGAGAAGAAATACATAATCACTTTGTAAAGAACCTAACGTTCAAATTTCCAGTTCCTCCCATTCCTTTTCTTACTTTCTTAGCATAAGTAATTTTTCCTATTTGTTTTTTGTCTATGTATATAAAGTTACATAGATAACATTTCTTTCTTTTCTTTTTTTGTCAGTCATGGGGCTTGAACTCTGGGCCTGAGTGCTGTCCCTCAGCTCTTCAGCTCAAGGCTAGCACTCTACCACTTGAGCCACAGCGCCACTTCTGGTTTTCTGAGTGGTTTATTGGAGATAAGAGTCTCACAGACTTTTCCTGCCCAGGCTGGCTTTGAACCATGGTCCCCAAATCTCAGCCTCCTGAGTAGCTACGATTACCGGTGTGAGCCACCGGCGCCCAGCTCAAATTACATATTTTTACTTCATATGAAAATATAGGATTCATTTTATTTGTCACAATGCCTTCTTTCAATTTTGACTATTCCTCTGGGATCACTTCTAGTCATTACAACTGATAGAACAATCCATCGCTTCTTTTACTCATTTGACTCTGTGAGGGCATACTGTTCACTGTCAGTAAGCTATATGTTGTACTATCATAAAGTGATGCCCCAGTAACTTTTCAGCTTTCCTAAGGTTTCTGTTGCAGTGAGAATAGCTTATATTAAGTAAATAACAATTTTATAGTTATGTAAACAGTCAAGTAAAATATAAATAACAAGAACTTTTAGATGATATTTGGAAAACAAAGTATATATATATATATGTATCATGTCTATATGTAGCTTTCAAGTATTAATAATCTCATATATATAATGATATGTGATTAAGAATAATTTCTGTGGAGTCATATATTAAATTGGCATGAAATTAAATAATTAAATTGGACAGTCAATACTTGAAATTTTTTCAAAGGTATTTTTATTATGAACTACACTTAAATATATAGTATATGTTGATTTTTTTGTTTTGGTAAAATATATGTAGCATACCTTCACCATTTATCCATTTTTAATATACAATAACATTCACCATTTTTAATATACAATTCAGTTCATAGCTACTGTATACCTAGTGCATTCAATGCACTGCATTATACTTAACAATCATAATGTAGTTTTCAGTTTTCTTTTTTATCTGTCTTACCTACCTATCTACCTAGCTATCTATATCTATCTATCTATCTGTCTTGCCAGTTCTGGGGCTTAAACTCAGGGCTTAAGCACTGTTACAGAGCCAGTACTCTTATCACTTGAGCCACAGCACCACTTCCAGCCTTTTCTGTTTATGTGGTAGTCAAACCCACGGCTTCATGCATGCTAGGCAAGAAGCACTCTACCACTAAGCCACATTCCCTGCCCTTGTTTTCATTATTCTAAGCAGAAGTTCTCCATATTCTAAGCACCCAAGCTCTGTACCCATTGAACAGTAAGTCTTTAATCTTTTCTCCCCTAAGTAAAACTCTTGTCTTCATAAATTTGCCTATTCCAGATACCTCATGAAAGTAAAATCATAAAATACTTGTGTTTTTGTGACTTGGCTTCCTTCATTTCATAAAATGTTATCAGAGTTTATCTGTTGTAGGATGTATCAGAATCTGATTCCTTTTATGTCTGAGTAAATTGTAGTATTATTTAATGCATTAATGAGTTATTGAATTATTTCCATCTTTCTGCCATTGTGATTAATGCTATTATGAACATGAGTGTGTAACTAGGAGTGGTATCACTGGATCATTCACCAGTTCTGTGTTGAACTTTTTGAGTAAATGAGAGGAGATTAATACACTGTATTGTACATCAGTATGTAGAGCTACAATATCAGATTGGAAAAGACACAGTTTAAAGTGGACAGTATTTTTGAATTGTATCTTTAACACTTTATTCTTGGTTATACTTTTTATCAAGGGTATACTACATTCTTACTAAGTCATTGTGAAGATTAGATAGCATATATAAAATGAATATTTTTTCCTGAAAACTTACTGAAATAAAAAATTGATTATATCTGTCCTAAGGATCCCTATTCTCCATCTAGTAGGCATAAAGACATTAGCTTTGCTTGGTGATTCTCATAAATAAAATAAAAATATCTTTTATCTGTTCCTCGATATATCTTGTTTAAACTAATTTTGTTTTGTATTTATTTATTTATTTTTATGTGAAGTTGTTGTTTTATTTTAAAATTCTCTTCATACATATAGAATTAAAGCCAGGCCATTGCTACCTATGTGTATACACAAGAGAATAGGGGATTTTCTTTTTTCAGAATTTTCTTTTTTTTTGTTGGTTATGGAGCTTGAACTCTGTTTTGTGTTTATTTTAACGTTAGTAGAATGGCTATGGATAACAATATTCTTTAAGTGAAAATTCGCATTAAGGTACTTGGAGGGTATATTTTAAAGATTATTTTTTAAGCTTAATTCAGAGAGATTGTTAGGAAATTTTCTGAACTGAAACTTCCCTAAAAGAACTGTTGGGTGTCTTATCCATGATCATATACCTTCTTAGTGGAAGAGAAGAGGCAAAGATTAGCTCTTTTTCTTTATATTTCATGGCTCTGCCACATCAGACTGACCTCATACAATTTACCATTTCCGTGATTATATTTGTCAATCTGCTTGTGTAGCATCTCTCCATGGTGTTGTAAGTATTCAAATGTACTTCCTTTTATATTATCTGTCTTATAGGAATCTCCTGCTTACTTGTCCCTTTCCTTAGCTATAAACAAAAATATACATAGTTTTGAAAACTTTTTAAAATTAAAAGGCAGAAGCAATAGAGACAATGCTCAGTATATAATTTTATTTATAGTAAAATACTTTCTAGATTTTTAATTCATAAATTCTAATATATTGTTTTCCTAGCATTGCAAAAATTATTTAACTAGAACTCTAAGCTTTTGTCAAGGAAATAATGTGTTACAGTCAGAGATACTAGAAGTATGGGCTGTACTACTTCCTTTAATTAGTTTCCTGTTGGTAGGAACTGTATTTGAGCTTTTAAAAAATTATTTAGGTATTGTTTTAGTTGGCCATGTTAAAAAATGTTAACTTTAAAATATGGATTTACACCTGGGTGCCTGTGGCTCATGCTTGTAATTCTGGCTACTCAGGAGGCTGAGATCTGAGGATTGCAGTTCAAAGCCAACCCATGCAGGAAAGTCTGTGAGACTCCAAATAACCACCAGAAAACTGGAAGTGGCACTGTGGCTCAAAGTGGTGGATCACAGCCTTGAGCAAAAAAGCTCAGGGACCAGGCCTAGGCCCTGAGTTCAAGCTCTACAACTGACCAAAAAAATTGTGTGTGTGTGCGTGTGGCATCCAGGAAGATCCTGGTTTGTAGATCTGGGTTTCCCTTGCGTGTGTGCATGCGTGCGTGTGTGTGTGTGGGGGCATCCAGGAAGATCCTGGTTTGTAGATCTGGGTTTCCCTTGCCGTGTGTGTGTGTGGGGGGGCATCCAGGAAGATCCTGGTTTGTAGATCTGGGTTTCCCTTGCGTGCGTGTGTGTGTGTGTGTGTGCGTGTGTGATCCAGGAAGATTCTGGTTTGTAGATCTGGGTTTCCCTTGCCTGTGTGTGTATGTGTGTGTGTGTGTGTGTGTGTGTGTGTGTGTGTG
>NW_012267272.1:3500227-3554028 GCF_000151885.1 Dipodomys ordii | reverse complement strand
GTGCGTGCGTGTGTGATCCAGGAAGATACTGGTTTGTAGATCTGGGTTTCCCGTGTGTGTGTGTGTGGCATCCAGGAAGATCCTGTGTGTGTGTGTGTGTGTGTGTGTGTGTGGCATTCAGGAAGATCCTGGTTTGTAGATCTGGGTTTCCCTTGCCAGTGTGGAGGTAAGCTTCACCATCTAAAACTAATTGTTGAAAATACTAAAAGACTCCATTTCATGTTTTTTTTTTCTAATTAACACAAATCACCACAAGTTTCTTAAAAGAAGTGAAAATAATTTCCCTCTTTTATTTTGTATTTTATTTGTGCGTGTGCATGTATGTGTGTGCGTGCGTGTGTGTATGTGTGTGTGGGTCGGTCATGGGGCCTGAACTCTGGGCCTGGGCGCGCTGTCCCTCAGCTCTTCAGCTCAAGGCACCACTTCTGCTTATGTGGTGCTGAAGAATCAAACCCAGGGCCTCATGTCTGCAAGGCAAGCACTCTACCACTGAGCTGTCTTCCCAGCTCCAATTTCCCTCTTTTTAAAGTTTGACCATTTGAATGACAAAAGTAGATTTCCCACTTATCCCTCTTTTTTTTTGTCCTGTGGCTTGAACTCAGAGCTTGGGCACTGATCGTGAGCTTCTTTTTGCTCAAGGCTCTACCACATGAACCAGTGTTCCATTTCCAGCTTTTTTGGTACTTTATTGGAGATAAGATTCTCATGGTCTTTCCTTCTTGGGCTTTGAATGACTATCCTCAGATATGAGTCTCTTGAGTATTAGGATTACAGGCATGAGCCATTTGTACCCCACTTTACCTCCATTTTTATCTTTAGTTTTTTTTTTTTTGGTCCAAGACTGGGACTTAAACTCAGTATCTGATGCTTTTGCTCATTGGCTAGCACTCTGTCAAGTAAACCATGCCTCAAACCCCACCATTTTGATGTCTAAATTTCCATGTTTTATTTTTCTGGTGAAACCAATCAAGTATATAGACAGATGTCTGCATATAAATATACATACATGGGAACACCTGTTCAGTAAACCCTTGGTATTCTTGGATATAAGTTTCCAAGGAAATCACTATTGAGGAAAGGCTTCAAAAGCTGAGTATATATAGAATTAGTACTCTAAAATTACTCTAATTTGTGTATATCTTATGTACGGTGGGTCTGAGGGTACTTGAAACCACATCAAATAGCTTATATTGCCATAAAAATAACTTGAAAATGGCTCATGAGAAGCCAGTTTATTTCATGTTCTTTATCTTTTTTTTGGGTGGGGGGGCATCATGGGGCTAGAGCTCAGAGCTTAGGCTCTGTCCACTTTGAGCCACAGCTCCTCTTCTGGTTTTCTGGTGGTTAATTGGAGATAAAGAGTCTCAGGGACTTTTCCTGCCAGGGCTGGCTTTGAACTGCAATTCTCACATATCATTCTCTCTCTCTCTCTCTCTTTTTTTTGGGAGGGGGTGGTCCAGTCGTGGGGCCTGAACTCTGGGCCTGGGCGCTGTCCCTCAGCTCTTCAGCTCAAGGCTAGTGCTCTACCACTTGAGCCACAGTGCCACTTCCGGCTTTTTTCTTTTTGCTTATGTGGTGCTGAGGAATCGAACCCAGGGCCTCATACATGCAAGGCAAGCGCTCTACCACTGAGCCACCTTCCCAGCCCACATCTCAGTCTCTTGAGTAGCTAGGATTACAGGTATGAGCCACCAGTGCCCAGCATGTTTGTTTTTTTTATCTTGAATGCTTTAGATATTTGATTTATTTTGCTAAAGATATGCTGCCTTTCAACAAGTCTAAAATTTTCACTATCACAATAAAAATAATAAGCCTGATGTGCCCTTTTTGGCATGGGGGAATATGATAACTTAAGCTTGCTTTTTGGGTACTATTTGCTTTTTGAAAAGCATATATTCACCAAGTCAAGGGCAGAGAAACACTCAGAAGACACAATGATTACAACTGGTGATTATGCAGGAGTGGCTGAGAGCTGAGCTGGCAAAGTGCACACTTTTGCTTTTGAATTTAAAAAAAATTACTCATTTCTTTTTCTATGCTTAGTGAAAATCTCAATCGACAAGTAAGGTGAGTTTACTGTATCTTAATGTCAATCTCCAGTGGTTTTTTTTTTCTTCTTTTTAAAAAACCCTAATTGTAGAATAGACATTGTTACAGTCAACATACACAGATCTATCTTATTTCTGTATCTTAACATATTAAATTCCCTATTCATGGATAGTATGTTGTTGCAATTTTCTGCTCTTCTACATAAAGCTTGCTGAATACAGAATAATAATTTATGTGGAATAGTTTATACATAGTTGGTATTAGCATGTAAACATGAGTACAGATTGTGTGTGTGTATATGAGAGCGCACATGTGTGTGCGTGCATGCACACACATGTGTGCTAGTACTGGGGCTTATGCTCTCTCTTAACATTTTTGCTCAAGTCTGGGCTTCTGTCACTTGAGCCACAGCTTCATATCTGTTTTTCTTGGTTAATTGGAGATAGTCTCTTGAGATTTGTCTACCTGGGCTGTCCGTGGACCAGGATCCTCAGATCTTAGACTCCTGAGTAGCCAGGATAAATGGCATGAGCTATCGGCACCACATTTTTAAGTGGGATATACAGATCTATTTGTTCTCTTTTCTTTTCCTTACACATTTTTGGTAGTATTTGCAACAGAAATACTTTTTTGTTGTTGTTGATCATGGGGCTTGAACTCTGGGCTTGCGCACTGTCCTTGCACTCTTCAGCTCAAGGTGAGCACTCTACCACTTGAGCCACAGCACTACTTCTGGTTTTCTGGTGGTTTATTGGAGATAAGAGTCTCATAGACTTTCCTGCCCGGGCTGGCTTTGAACCATGATTCTCAGATCTCAGCCTCCTGAGTAGCTTGGATTATAGACGTGAGCCACCAGCACCTGGCTAGAAATACTTTTATAGATATGTTTATGTTCTCAAGTTTTCACTGGCTTGTAACTATATAATTCATTGTAAATAGATTTTATGGTATATTCAGTTTTAGCTATGTTTTCTGTGTCAAGAGCTTGATATTAATACTGTATATAATTACACCGTACGTAATAAAGCCTAGTTTTCATCTGGTGTCTTATAAATTGTGACATTTTAGCCTGCTGTAGTTTTTATGCTTATGTGGCAGCATTAGCTTTATTTAAGTCAAAGGTGAGATAATTTATATATTTTAAAGGTGAAGGAGCTTCTTTATTTTCCTACAATATATTATAATTTAGAATTTAGGGATATAGATTAGTACTCAATGTGTGTGGTTGTTTTTTTGCCAGTCCTGGGGCTTGAACTCATGGCCTGGGCACTGTCCCTAAGCTTCTTTTGCTCAAGGCTAGCATTCTACCACTTGAGCCACATCGCCACTTCCATCTTTTTCTGTTTATGTTGTACTGAGGAATCAAACCCAGTGCTTCATGCATGCTAGGCAAGCACTCTACCATTAAGCCACATTCTTAGCCTCAATGTTTTATCTAGAAAAAAGTGCCATTAAATTTCTTTTTTATTTTTTGGTGCCAGTACTGGCACCAAAACTCAAGGCCTAAATGCTCTCCCTTAGTTATTTTGTTCAAGGCTGGTGTTCTACCACATGAGCCAGATCTTTGCTTTTGGGGTTTTGCTGTTAATTGGAGATAAGTCATTTGGATTTATCTGCCTAGATTGGCTTTGAACCAGGATCTTTAGATTTCAACCTTCTCAGTAGTTAGGATTACAAGGAGCCATTATCACTTTTCGTCATAATATGCAGAAATTTTCAGTCATTTATTCTGAAATCCATTTTATAGTTACAGCAAAAGTTACTTTCTACCAAATTTTTTTTGGGGGGAGGGCCCAGTCCTAGGGCCTGACGCTGTCCCTCAGCTCTTCAGCTCAAGGCTAGCGCTCTACCACTTGAGCCACAGTGCCACTTCTGGCTTTTTTCTTTTTTCTTATGTGGTGCTGAGGAATCGAACCCAGGGCCTCATGCATGCAAGGCAAGCGCTCTACCACCTGAGCTACCTTCCCAGCCCCTCTACCAAATATTTTTGATAATATTTCCAAAATGCTTTCATTAATTTTTTTGGGGGGGGCGGATGGAGGTACTGTGATTGGAATCAGGGCTTTGTTCTTGTTATCAAGACAAGTGTCATCACTTGAGCCATACCCCCAGTCTTTTTTGCTTTTATTCTTCGAATAGAGTCTTACATTTATGTTCAGGTGGGCATGGACAGTGATTTTCCTATTTATGCTTCTTGTGTAGCTAAAATGGCAGACATGTATTACCAGACCTAGTTTCTTTTGATTGAACTAAGGTTTCACTAACTTTTTACCTCAGCTCACCTCAAACCATGATCCTCTGATCTCAGCCTCTTGTAACTATTATAATAGGTAATGTGATTTTTTTTGGGGGGGGGGAGAGGGTTAGTCATGGGACTTGAATTCAATGCCTTGGTGCTGTCCCTGAACTTTTTGTTCAAGGCTAGCACTCTACCACTTGAGCCACAGGATTTCTGGAGGGCAATTGGAGATAAGAGTCTCACAGAGTTTCCTGTGGCTTTGAACCTGTATCTTCAGATTTCAGTCTCCTGAGTAGCTAGGTTTACAAGTGTGAGCACCCAGCAATAATGTAATTCTTGATTGCTTAATATGACGTTTTTCCCCAGTAGTAAATAATACTATTTCTTCTTACACAGGTCTTCAAAGTCTACATTTTAGCTCTCAGTGGTGAACTTCCTTCTCCCTTAAATTATTATAAACTTTTGCTGCTGTTTAATAAACGTGAAGATGTCTCGCAGTCCTGATGCAAAGGAAGACCCTGTGGAATGCCCTCTTTGCATGGAGCCCTTGGAGATAGATGATATCAATTTTTTTCCTTGTACCTGTGGCTACCAGATTTGCCGATTTTGTTGGCATCGGATTCGCACTGATGAAAATGGGCTTTGTCCTGCATGTAGAAAGGTAAGTTATTTAACTTTTTAGTTTTCTTTTACTATACAATGTTAGCTGTGTAGTTCTTTCCCTCATAAGTATAAGTAATTACTTTGAAAAGAATCTAAAAACTTATGTATACATATATCTTTAAGATACAAAGTAGAAAGAATATTGCACTAGGAATCAGTGTCAAGTCTTAGCTTTGTTAACTTTGTAAATTATATAACCTCTCAGGTGCTCATTTTTTTAAGTTTTGTAGTAGAGAAGTAATGAATAGATTTGAATAGGATGAGATGAAATTGGAAAGCAAGTTTTTTTTTTTGTTTGTTTTTTCTTTTTGTGTTGGTTGTTTTGTGTTGTACTAGGCTTGATCTTAGGGCCCAAGGATGCTCTCCATCAACTTTTTTGCTCAAGGCTGGTACTCTTGACCATGACTGGAGCCTGTAATCCTTACTACTTGGGAGACTGAATTTTGGGATCACAGTTTGAGGCCAGTAAAGTCTGGAATGGAGTTAGGGAGTTACTATCTCCAAAATAGCAAAATGCCAAACTAGAGGCTTGTCTCAAGTGGTCAAGCATCAGTTGTGAGCCAGACAGCTGATCAAGAACATGAAGCTCCAAATGTAAGCCCTGGTATCAGTGTCCCCACATGCATGCACGTATGCTCGCACACATACTACACATTCCCACGAGTCCACCTCAATATCTGGGCATGGTACTGCAGCTGTGGTGAAGCACAGTGGCTCAAAGCCATTTGCCTCTCATCTTCAGAATCACTGGGAAGGACAACTAGGAGGAATAGCCTACATTAGCAGACCCTTATATTGAAAACAACTAATTCTGTAAAAGGGGCATATGCATGGCTTAAGTGATAGTATTTCTCTATTAAGTGCAGTGCCTTGAGTTTAATTTTCAGTTCTGCCAAAAATAAAAAATCTAACAGGTATTTAAGGTATATTACACAAATAAAGATTTGCTCATTTAAGTGTCAGTATATATTTATGAGTAGTTACACACACACATATAGTACATACTATATGCAAAATATATCTGATGTAACTGTGACATAATGCATACATAGTATTGAGTATACTTAACATATTTTAGGAAATGGAAAGTGAATTCAGAGTATTAGTCATATCTTACAATTTTTCAGTGATTTCAGAGAAAATAATTTACTGAAAATAATGACTTTTTTGATTACCCAATATTCTAAGGACTATGAATTCAGTTGATTTCATGAAATTTATATCTTTTTTGTGCTGGTATTGAGGTTTAAACTCAGGGCCTTGTGCTCTTGCTCTGCTCTTTTGGGCTGGTGCTCTACTATTTGGAGGCATGCCTCCACTTCTGGCATTTTGCTAGTTAGTTGGAAATAAGAATCTCATGGATTTTTTTTTTCATATTTTAGCATCCTGAGTAGGTAGGATTATAGACATGAGTACCATTATCTGCTTACTTGCTCATGCATTCTCTTTCTCTCCCTCTCCCTCTCTTCCTTTCTCTCTGTTTTCCTCTTCCTTTCCTTTTCTTTCACCCTGGGTTCTCTTCTTTATTTCTTATTTTTCCTTTGAAATGTTATAAAGGTAAGGTTTCCTTTTCTTGGAGGCAGGGACTTGCCATATTACCCAGGTTGAGCTTCAATTCAGGGTTTTCCTGCCTTATTCTTCTGAGTTGCTGGGATTACTAGAGTGTGTCACCACACCTGACTGGCTGTTACCATCTTGCTATGGACCAAATTTTAAATTGTCTCTTGGAAAAAAGTCAGTTACTTGAGAAAGTTACAGAGATAACCATTTCAGTCTTAAGAGATTACTTAAATTTCCTCAACTCCTTAGAAAGAAGAAAAATGGAATATTTTAGAGAGAAAAACAGTAAGTTTAAGAATCAATCAAAAGATGTCCTAGAAAGACAAGAAAATATGAGGAATCTGAAAGACAGAAGGCTATTTCTTTTTAAAAAATTTAATTTAATTTATTATAAAGGTAATGTACAAAGAAGTTACAGTTACATAAGTAAGGTAATGAGTACATTTCCCCCTCATTTCCTCCCCCCCTCCCCCCAAGTGGCTCAGTTTCAAGAAGGAAACAGTAGCACAAACCCTGTTTACCATTAGCAATATTTACTAATAGTACTAATCAATTATTAATGGATGCATGTACATGCAGAATATAATTTTAATCATTTTATAAGCATATTATCTCTTAACTCTTACAGAATTCCTCTGGCTCAACTATTGTAATTCCTATTCGACAGATGAAAAGAATGAGGGAGAAGGTCTCATGATTTTAGAGGGAATAGGCTAAAACTCAAAACAGGCACCTGATTCCTGTTTCAGCCATTAGTAACTCTGACATTAGCAGTAAGAATGAAAACGGTACATAATTCTGAGAAGAATTGTGAAGTCAAACAACAATGTAATTCCTAGTATTTATTATGGGTTACCAGATGTTAGGCAGAGTAATAATTGTACCTTTACATCAACCTGTAAGATCATTTTCATTTTACAAAGAATACTGAAGCAGAGAGTCTAATTAAGGCCATTTGATGAGTAAATGTCAAAACTAAATTTAAACTCATAGGCCAGATTAGATAGTTACCTATTTTTCCATCTTTCACCCTCTTAGACTGAGACTGCAAATAAAAAATAAAAAAAAAGGATATAGCCAGGCACCCGGTGGCTCACACCTGTAATCCTAGCTACTCAGGAGTCTGAGATCTGAGGATCATGGTTCAAAGCCAGCCAATAAACCACTAGAAAACTAGAAGTGGTGCTGTGGCTTAAGTGGGAGAGTGCTCGCCTTGAGCTGAAGAGCTGAGGGACAGCGCTCAGGCCCAGATTTTAAGCCCCATGACTGACAAAAAAAAAAAAGATATGATTTCAATATTCTTCTGGCATATAACAGGTTTCATTATATGTTAAACCCAGTTCAGATGAGAAAACATATATTCTTGAACTTTTATGTAACACCATAGATGCTTGAATCCTCCTGTAAGTGTTGGAATTATTTAAATTGTATTAAATAAATATTTTAACTAATTGAAAAAAATCAGAAAAAGGGAAAATGTAACAACTATCTTATAGCAGAATTGGATAATTGTTCTTTATGCAGTTTTTTCTATTTATTTAATGATCACATCTCTTTATGTTTGAAGCCATATCCAGAAGACCCAGCAGTTTATAAACCACTCTCCCAGGAAGAATTGCAAAGGATAAAGAATGAGAAAAAACAGAAACAAAATGAGAGAAAACAAAAAATCTCAGAAAATCGCAAACATTTGGCTAGTGTACGTGTTGTGCAAAAAAACCTCGTCTTTGTTGTAGGACTATCTCAGCGCCTAGCAGACCCAGAGGTAGGTCTTTTCTGTTTTCTTTGTCAACTTGACATTTTTGTTTGTGTGTCTTACTTGAAAGAAACAGTTGACCCTTCTGAACTGTAGCCTTTCTCTGAAGATACTTAATTTTGACAGAAAGTAAGAGATGACTTTTTATTAATTACTAAGACACCAATGACCAGTTGTGTGACCTTAGGTACTTCTTAATCTTTCTTGGCCTCTGTTTCTTCAGTTGTAAATAAAACTAAGGAATTGAGCTAGATTTCTAAAGTCTGCATTGATGCTGATAGTCTACAAATGGATAATGATTTTATTTTGTCCTTAAGGATTATATGTGGAATGAGTACTCAGTTTCTTTTCTCTTTCCAGTAGCTGTGTAAGGACCATCAATTGATACTTGTTTATTTGAACCCACTAGAGGTCTTAATGTAGCATGTAGTAAATACTTGGATGTTGGAGGTAAATTAGTTAGCAAGCCAGACACAGATTCTACTCTTCCTAGCAAAGAAGTCAGAATTCAAGTACTTACACATGTGTGGAGCATTTATACAAAGAGAAGTACATTGTAAGGTACTTAGCTAGTATAGAGATTCACAAAAAGCCTCCCTGTGGAAAAGATGATAAGGTAGGCTTGAAGCCTGAATAGGCAGCAAGTAAGGTCAGTAGTGTTTCAACTCTGGGTAGTAGCTTGAGAGAGTATTTTATTTGAGGAAGTAAAAGATTTTAAAGAGACAACAGCTCCATTTACAAATGAGAAATTGAGGCACAAAGAAGTTGAGTGACCTGCCCATGGTCTTAGAACACTTATTCTAATGTTAGTGTGTTCATTCCTACTTACATTTATCCATCAAACCCCCAGCTATTACCAAGGTTTTGTATTTTTCCATAGTGTGTGAAAATGCTAAGACACTTTAGTCATTAAACACGCCATTAGGCATACTTTTTGTTTTGGTTGGTCGTGGGGCTTGAACTCTGAGCTTGGGCACTGTCCCTGCACTCTTCAGCTCAAGGCGAGTATTCTACCACTTGAGCCACAGTGCCACTTCCAGTTTTCTGGTGGTTAATTGGAGATAAGGGTGTCACAGACTTTCCTGCCCGAGCTGGCTTTGAACTGTGATATTCAAATCTTAGCCTCCTCTGTAGTTAGAGTGACAGGCATGCGCCACTCATACCTGGCTTAGGCATACTTTTTTAAGGTATCACTTTATATTCTATATTAACACTTAATAATTATATATAAAATATGATAGGGTGGTAATGTATATAGTATGCTCTGTCTCCTCCCTAGACCCTTTATTTGTTGAGGTAGAATCTGTAGCATTCGTGTTAATATGGAAAATTTAAATTCTTTGAATTATCCTTGCCTGGGCAGCCTGCTTCACATCAATTACTGGCCATTTATTAATACTTAGTGGCTCACCAGTGTTTTACACTCATGTAATCTTTTTTGTTTAATGCTAACACATTTCCATTTCAATAAACATTTACTGAGTACCTGGAGTATGCTAGGCACCATGTATAACATTTGAGAATACACTGATAGTACTACCTTATTTACACAAGTAACAGTACAGTATGAGAATTGCTATGTGCTTTGGAAGCACAGGATGCTACTAGACCTTGAAGGGGAGGTATACACTCCTCTGTAATCTTTGGAGCAAAATGCTTTGGGCACAGGAACTATGCAAATGCTTCTCAAGAGCAAGACCTCCATCTGCAATCAGATTTGTTTGGCTGGAAGATTAGAGTGCAGTGGTGAGAGATAAGGTTGGTAAGGTAAGTGGTAATGATCACAAAGGGCTAAGGAACTTGTACTTTATCGTTAGGGTGCTCAGCTATTCAGAAAGATATGGCTAGATTTGTGCTTCAGAAATACTGTTCTGGCTCTAGTGTGGATATAATTATAACAAGCTCATGTTGTTATGAAGATGTTATACCCAAATGTTTGTCAGAAAGTATTCCCATAAACCAGTGGTCTTCAACATTGTCAGATTCCTTGTACACATTAAAAAAAAAGTAGTATATTTAATAATCCTTTACTTTCATAAAATGAAATTATATCTGTATATTCTATCTTTATATATAAATTGAAAAATACATATCAAGGAGAAGTAAAAGCTTCCTCAAATGATTTATATGAATATTTAAGTTCTTGAAATTTTCTTTTTACACTACCAAATATATATATATATAGAGAGAGAGAGAGTGCTTTATTTTGTAGAATCACTGAATGTGAAAGTTACAAGTGCAGATATATATATTTATGAGATGCTAATGATAAGATTGTTTTATGAACTCAGTATGTCTCAATACTGGGAAAATACTTTCTGTTTATAATATGGAATTTGTTTATAAGTTCACTTACTTATAAATAGGCTTCTTAGCTTCATGCTTATTGGTCATTCAAAAATTGTACACCATAACTGCAGTTCAGGGCCAGCTTGTACTTTAACCCTGTTCCTATCTACTGAATGCTATTACTATTTCAAAGGTACTTTGTCTCTCCTAGTGAAAGCATCTACGAATTTCCAAAATTTCCCCTTCAGTTCTTGCTTCATTGAGAACTGCTTCCCTAAATTGACATGTGATATGAGATGCTGACGCAGGATAACCTATGAGCAGCCTTTGAAATAGGCATTTTAGCTGTGAAACCTACTATTGAGATGGTATACAGCCTGTTAGAATATCAAATGTAGTTCACATTCCACTGGCCAGAAAAACCTTTTCAACTATTCTCTTCCCTACCACTGAGCCCTGAAACTTGGCTATAAGCAAGCTGAGGGTCATCATATTAGCTCTTCTATGCCTTAAAGGAATAAAATGTAAAAATATTGGAAACCAATGTAATCACTTCACCTTTCAATCCATTAGCATTGTCTATAGTAAGCATAACAAGCAATACTTTTTAGATTTATTTTTATTAAGTTAAAGACTGTTAATTAATTGACATATAAGCTACAGACTGTAGAGCGGGAGCTTGCTATGTGGAAAGAACAATAGATCTCCTTAGAACAGTAGGCATACAGGTAGGACCAAAACAGAATTTAATATTGAGGTATTTGCAAATCATGGAAAACATTTTTGTATCAAATTAATACTGAATAAATTAGCCAAGGTTATGTAAATATAAGGAAAGCTAAAAGAATGCATATATAAGCCGGGAGCCTGTGGCTCATGCCTGTAATCCTAGCTACTCAGGAGGTTGAGATCTGAGGATCACGGTTCAAAGCCAGCCAGGGCAGGAAAGTCCGTGAGACTCTTATCTCCAATAAACCAGTAGAAAACTGGAAGTGGCACTGTGGCTCAAGCGGTAGAGCACTCGCCTTGAGCTGAAGAGTGCAGGGACAGTGCCCAAACCCAGAGTTCAAGCCCCAGACAGACCCCCCCCCAAAAAAAAAGAATGCATATATAATCCCAAAATTAATTCAAGTGAGGTAAGTACAGGGACCAGTAACTACCAAGAAGTAACCAGGTAATATGAAAAAAAAGGTATAAAAAAGGTATAAAATACTCAAAAGTATTTTACTAGCATAAGTGGGGGTGAGGAAAACTATTTAGAAATACTAAAATTTATTGACATAGGAAACTATATGCACAGTGATAAATCATAAAGCATGGTTGTCAAATTTGAAATTTATAATGTCCTAAAATAGCATATAATACACATTTGAGTAAAAACTTTGTGTTTCTTCCTTCCCTCCCTCCTTTCTTACGTCCTTCCCTGCCTTCCTGTCTGCCTTCCTGCCTGCCTACCTGCCTGCCTACCTGCCTGCTTGCCTGCCTGCCTGCCTTGTCTGCCTTCCTGCCTTCCTGCCTTCCTGTCTTCCTTCCTTCCTTCCTTCCTTCCTGCCCGCCCACCTTCCTGCCTTCCTGCCTTCCTGCCTTCCTGCCTTCCTGCCTTCCTGCCTTCCTGCCTTCCTGCCTTCCTGCCTTCCTTCATCTCTGCCCTTGAGCTTAACTTTAGTCATTGTCTTGAGAATTACTTTTATAAAGATCATTTATTAGTGAAGTACAGTTAAGATTTTTTTATGTTTTGTGTTAGATAATACTGTGAAGTTAAGATCCCATAGGTTGTTGATGCAAATATTAAAACATAATAGATAATATTCACTATAGTCTCAGTTTCTACTCAATGAAGAGCTTGAATGAGCTGTTAGTCTCATTTTAGATTTCCTGACGTTAGCTAGGATAATTTCAACTAATAGTCACGTCCATTAGAAACTAAAAATTATTTTCTTCTCAATGACAAAGGATAGTGAATGTCCCCATTATAAGGATAAAGTTGATGAGAATGGGGACAGTTTATGCCTTATTTCTTCTTCTTTTATAGGTTTTAAAACGACCAGAATATTTTGGGAAGTTTGGTAAAATACATAAAGTTGTCATCAAT
This sequence comes from Dipodomys ordii, assembly GCF_000151885.1. Taxonomy (NCBI): domain Eukaryota; kingdom Metazoa; phylum Chordata; class Mammalia; order Rodentia; family Heteromyidae; genus Dipodomys; species Dipodomys ordii. Next base: position 3,541,380 of record NW_012267272.1, on the reverse strand, counting down.
AATAGCACATCATATGCAGGCTCACAGGTAACTAATTATAGGGATTTTTACCTTTCCTCCCTGTGGTCTGGGCTTGACCTAGGCCATTCAGAAGGAAAATCAGCTTTCTGTGATTAGAAAGCTTGAAGGTCAAGTATTTATGCAGTGTAGAGACCTCTATTGGTGGGCTGGGGGAATTTTTAGCATTCATTTGACCCTTCTAGAATTTTATAATGAATTGGTAGAATAAGAGGGAAATAGTAAAGCAAAATTTTAGTGCTGGGGTAAAGAGGTGGGGGACTTAAGCTTGTTATCAGGCAAACTTGTCATAGTGATTTAAAGTCACTAATATTTTTAGAGGTTGAAAAATTAATAGAACATCTTGGTTGTACTGGTATAGCAGAAAACTTCAAGATTACATTTATGTTCAAGAGAACATAATTTGGCACATTTTTAAATCTTACTTTTAAATATAAATTTAAAAGATTTTTTTGTAAAGTTAATGAGCCTGTTAAATGACTATTTAAGTAAATAAATGTCAAGCCAACGATGATATTTTATATGTTCACCATGTTATAGTTATAAATGTTATATTTCACTTAAAATCAGATAAAGTTCAAATATGATTATATTTAAATGAGCTAGTATTAAAAAAAGACTGCTGCTGTGGTATTAACAACAGTAGTAGTAGTAATAAAGGAAGTATTATTAGATTCCTTAGCTAGGCATATAGCAATATATATATGCATATATATGTATTTTTTTGATACTTACTTTGAAACTAATAACAATGGGATGGGATTTTTTCACTAGGGTCCAAGTGCCAGTGCTTACGTAACCTATATCCGGTCAGAAGATGCTCTCAGGGCCATACAGTGTGTCAACAATGTGGTGGTAGATGGCAGAACACTTAAGGTAATATGGTCCTCCTGAGCCTTCTTTTAAGAGGGAAGAAATAATCTGTAGAGGACAGCATAAAATTTATGTATTAACTTTAATACAGTTTGAAGATTGTGTTGTAGGCTGTCGTACTAACTTGTGATAGCTAATTTGTTTATTGCTCACTGTAGGGTGCTATATTATTTACTAAATAGGAATAAACACAGTATTAGAGGACGATCCTTTAAAAATCCTGTGTTTTTGTGCTTATTTTGCAAAAATGGACCCATTCTTCATGAACTAGATGAAAGTTCTCTTTTTTACAGTTAAATATCTGAACTTAAAATACATTTGAATGAAGGGTCCCACCAAGCAATGCTTTATGTAAATGGAAAGGATGGAATAATTAGGAAAAGAATTTGCCTTCTTTTGTGCTTAACTACTTACCATATAGACAAGTTTTTCTGTCTCTTCTCCTGAAGTATAGGGAAAAGATCTTGTATTCAGTTTCTGGAAACCATAGACTAAAATATCGTTAGCCCTTCTACATAAGCATTTGTCTATATGTCATACCAGTTTTCTATTTTTTCAGTCTTACTTGCCCCCATTTTAGATGAAGTAAAAACACTAAACATGGCAGTTCGCATTATATTGTCAGTTCATATTCTGAGTTCTCTTTCCTCCTCCTTCCTTATAGGCATCTTTAGGTACAACAAAATACTGCAGTTACTTCTTAAAGAATATGCAGTGTCCAAAACCTGACTGCATGTATCTACATGAATTGGGGGATGAAGCAGCCAGCTTCACAAAAGAAGAAATGCAGGTAGTAAAGTCATGTGAATTATGAACTTTGCACAAAAGGGAGTACTTCTTCTTATGCTAAAAATGCAAAAGCAAAACCTAGGGATTTGAACTTTTAAAAACTGGCATTACTTTAAAGTAGCACTTTCCAAAGTTTCATAAAATGTCTGTTCTTCAGGATGTTACAGTAAAAATGTGTCTGCAAAATAAAAATGCTAGAGTAATGGAGACAGATAGACTATTTGTTGTAGGACTTCTCAGAGGCTTTAATATGCTAATACTTTTCTAAAGTGGGAAGTACTACTAGTACAACCAGAACTTAGTTGACCAAAGAAAACACTTTGGAAAATTCTACTTTAAGGGGAATGTCAGCAAAATAAAGGCCAACTAGGATACTGTCATTAATTGGTTTTTGTTTTGTTGGTTTTTTCTCCCTAATCTCTACTCTTTACAGGATATTCTAGATCATATTATTCTGTCCAGTGTTGCTGATAACCTAACATTTTGTAAAATGATTTCTCCCTTGAAAGTGTCCACTGAGTCCGTATCTGAATTAAAGACTTAATATCTTATGTTCTTTTTCACATTTCCTCTTCTCCTGTCTCCTTTCAATTTGTAGTATAAACATGCTTTTACAAGTAAAAATGTTGACCATTCGGCATATTAAATGAGGATTATACCAAAGCACAATGCTGCAGTTCCCTATTGTAGATGAGGACTTCAGATTGTTGCTGTGGACTTTTGCAGGAATACTTCTCATTTAGAAGGTGGGGGGCATTCATTGCTACCTTTCATTCTCCAGGTTAAACTAGAGAAAGTCTGGTAGGAGCTTCTTTAAACACAGATTATTAAATAATGTGAAGTATCACCTTTTTTGACAGTATTAATTCAGAGTAAATCCCATTGTAATAAGTAGATTGGAGTTTCTTGGCAGTATTGTATTGTCTTTGTGATTTTAAAACCAAATATCTATCAGTTATTTAACAAGGATAGATGAGGTACTGTATATCTTATTTTTTTCAATAAGTGATTTTAAATGTTTTGATTTGCTTTTTGTATGAAATATTCTTGAATGAAATTTAGATAATAGAAGCATTTCAAACTGAAGTTTCAGGTATATTTTACTCATATATACTATGACAATGAAAATTTCTGTCAAAGAATTTCCAAGTCCTAATTGATATCAGTTAGAGTATTATTGAGCAGTAAAAGAAAAATATATGGACAGACAGTCTATTCAAACTTACTTGCAATGGGATTTCAGCTGTCCTTTGTGAACTGCCCCAGTAGAGTCATTCAGATATCAGATTGAGCTCTTTGTTGCTATGAAAGCCATAACATTTCATCAGCTATTGACTGCAGAAAGAATTGATGTGCTTTTCATGTCTTAAAGGTGTAAAACTTGCATCTTATTGTATTTTTTTCCTAAAGTCAGTTCATAGTTTTACTCTTTTTTGCCTGAATTTAAAAATTATTTTGAAATGAGTTTTCCTTGTTAAAGCACTTCGCAATTTTGAAAGATAAATTTGAACAAATTAGATAGCAAAAATCAGAAAATCTTTACTTGTTTTACTGCATAAACTCAAAACTGATTACTATAGAGCTTATGTATAGATCCAGATGAACAAGTAAGTGATACCCCAGAACAGGGAACGATGCATTGTGCAGTGTACAAGATACAATTGTACTCAATTGAAACTGCTCTCACTTATTACTATTATTATTGTTCCCCTTTTGTTTTGATTTATTCTTTTTTGTTTTTTCCAAAGTGTGATTAAATCATAATTTTAAAATAATGAATATCCATGAAGGTAAGTAAAAAATCCTTCGAATCATGATACACACACAAATGATACAAAGTTATTCCAAGTAATTTCATTATTATTTATTTTTGTGTATGATTAGCTTTCACAGTCAATCTTAGCTTAATTTCTTCCATAACAGTTGTGATATTGCCTTATGATGTACACAACTATAGCTATCCAACTATGTTAAACACAGGGTTTTCTTGGTGTGTCTGAGCTGTGTTGTTCCTGTTACAACTAGTCCACTGTCTGTCAACACTTCACTCTGCCTTTGTAGCAAGAAAGCAACTGCAGACAGTATTTAAGTGAGTGAGCATAACTGTGTTCCAGTAAAACTTTATTAACAAAAACAAGGGACCAGATATAAATAGTTGAATCGATCTACAGTTTATAAGTATTAGTGTTTTGATTTTTTAAATTTGTGGTAAGGGGAAAGAAAGGAATAAAAACAAATAAATGGACCCATTTCCCTTAGTACTGGGGTTTGAGCTTGTGCCTCCCACTAGCTTGGTTTGCTTTCCATCACAGCTGATGCTCTTCTACTTGGATCACACTTCTAGCCCAGCTTTTTGCTGGTTAATTGGAAATGGAGTCTTTCAAACTTTTCGGCCGGGGCTGACTTCAAACCATGATCCTTCAAGTCTTAGCCTTCTGAGTAGCTAGGATTATAGGCTTGAGGCACTGGTGTTTTGACTTAGTGCCAAGGTAGTAAAGAATATAGTAAAACTGTTCTCTCTGTATATTTAAAATATATATATATTATCTAAGACCCAGACTCAAACTCAGTATCTGACACTTTTACTCATTGGCTGGAGCACTACTACCTGGGCCAGGCCTCCAACCCTATAGTTAGCAGTTTTAACCTCTAAATAAAACAGGAGACCCATTGATAAATTTTGGATGATCTTCAGAAAACTTTGTAATGATTTGTTGGAAAACATAATTGTATGAAAGACTTATTAGCAGGTTTAAAATTGACATTCTAATTTGTTGAGCTAGGGAAATTGCTTGCTCCATAATGAGCTTTTTGTAGAAGTTGATGAGGCCAAATGTTGGTGGTTCATGTTTGTAATCCTGGCTACTCAGGAGCTGAGATCTGAGGATCAAGGTTCAAAGCCAGTCTGGGCAGAAAAGTCCGTAAGTCTCTGATCTCCAATTAAGCAACAAAAAGCTGGAAGAGGAGCTATGGTTCAAGTGATAGAATACCATCCTTACATGAAAAAGCCCCAGTACTGGAACAAAAACAAAAGTTGATAAAATGCCTTAGTTTGTGTAATATTGATTATGTAATTTTATTGGAGTAACTCTTTTTTTTTGGCCATACTGGAATTTAAACTCAGGGTCTTATGCTTGCTAGACAGGTGCTCTGCCATTTGTGCCACACCCCTAGCCCCAGAATTAATTTTTATTGATCTTTAAGTTTTGTAACATCATTCTTCATTGCTTTCTCTGACTTTGTGGAAAAAAATGCTTTACTTAGGATATTTTAAGAAATAATTCAGAAGGTAACTCAGTGTTTTTTGGTAGATGTTTTGTGAATCCCACTGCAGTTTTAATGTCTTCTTTCATTAGGCGGGTAAACACCAAGAATATGAACAGAAGCTGCTTCAAGAATTATATAAGTTAAATCCTAATTTTCTTCAGTTATCTACGGGTTCAGTTGATAAGAATAAGAATAAAGTGACACCACTGCAGAGGTATGATACGTAAGTACTGATATTAATATCAGACATCTTTTTGCCAAGTCTATTCTTTTTGTTCTCTGTCTCTGCTATTTTTTTTTTTTTTTTTTGGCCAGTCCTGGGGCCTGAACTCTGGGCCTGCGCACTGTCCCTGAGCTTCTTTTGCTCAAGACTAGCACTCTACCATTTGAGTCACACTGCCACTTCAGGCTTTTTCTGAATAGTTTATGGACTTTCCTGCCCAGGCTGGCTTGGAAACTTGATCCTCAGATCTCAGCCTTCTGAGTAGCTAGGATAACAGGCGTGAGCCACCGGCTCCTGGCTCTTTTAGGCACATTCCTTCTTACCAAATCACAATTTCTGGGTTTAAATATTTGCTGCTTACTGCTCCCTGGTAACACCAGACAATCTGTTTAACCCTGTCTAGTGGTACTGGGACTTGAACTCAAGGTTTCACACTTGCTAAAAGGTACTTTCTACCACTTGAGTTAGCATACCTTATGCTCAAGACAAGCTTCTTGATGTCTTCCCTCTTGCAGTGATTTGCCCAAGGAATATGCTCACTATTTAAAAGAACTCAAGAGACTGGGCATAATGACATAGGTTTGTAATCACAGGACTTTGATGAGTTTGAGGCCAGTCAGGGATACATAGAAAGGTGCAGGCCAGCCTGGATTATGGTGAGACCCTGTCACCCAAAACAAAACAAAATAAAATAAAAAGAGAAATCAAAAGATAGTGGGTACCCAGCTGAGCTTTCTCTCTGATGTAATGAGGAGGACAGTATTTAAGAGTGATAAGTATATAAATATTCAAGGGTATCTGGTCCTAGGAATCACTACAATTTTGTATTTGGTGAGAAAAAAGAATATGCTGTATTCAGAATCTTTTTTTTTTTTTGTCGGTTGTGGGGCTTGAACTCTGGGCTTGGGCACTATCCCTCAGCTCTTCAGCTCAAGGCAAACGCTCTACTGCTTGAGCTACAGCACCACTTCCAGTTTTCTAGTGGTTTTATTGGAGATAAGAATTTCATAGACTTTCCTTGCCCGGGCTGGCTTTGAACCATGATCCTCAGATTTCAGCCTCCTGAGTAGCCAGGATTACAGGCATGAGCCACCTGCACCCGGCTCAGAATCTTATTTTTAAAAAGTTGTCTTCATCCTCCACTCTCAGTATAGTTTTGAGTGGATGATATTGGATGTCAGCTAAATAAGTTCATGATTTTTAATACTTTGAAATTCTGATATGATGATCTTCATATCTTGGGGATTATATTTAGTTATGACCTGTCAGAACATCAAATAGGTGACTATACATTTTTGAAATTTTATTCTATCTTATTGTTTCTTAGGTTTAATGTTTGGTGTCTTCATATTTAAAAAAAAGTTATTGTCAAGGTGATGTACATAGGGGTTACAGTTATATAAGTAAGGTAGTAAGTACATTTCTTACCGAACTTGTTACCCTCTCCTTCATTTTTGTCCCACTTTCCCTCCCCTGCAACCGCTTCTCCCAAAATTGTACAGATCATTTCCAACATATTGTCTTGTATCACTGTTGCATTGGTTCCCCCTTTATTCTGTGTCTCACCATTTTTATGTTCCCCTTCCTTTCCTTTCCCTAATTCATATATATATATATATATATATATATACACACACACACACACACATATATACATACATACATACATATATATGTGTGTGTATATATATATAATGCCCAGGGTACCAAAATAAAACACAGTGACAATAGGGTATAAACCATAGGGGGAAAAAGACACAAAAGAAAAAAGAAATCACGTAGTACATTAAAATTAAATTTAAGTGATACATTAATTCTTATCTTTTAAATACTGAGTTTCATGTTTATCTAGTACTAAAGTAATGTGAGTGCCATTTTGCAAAATAATTGCTTGGATAATATTGTCATAATCTACTTCAAAAACATTTTATGTTTTAAATAGTTGAGCTCCTATTTATTCCCTTTATAGTGAAGTTTATTTAAATGTTAGATGTATTTAACATGTATTTATACACTTACTCTTTTATACGTAGGTATATAGGTATATATGTATATGTGTGAATTTATGTATATATACATACATAACTATGTAAAGAATCTACAAAGCAAAACTAGAATTACTCTATATAGTAAGTTATATGAGATTTATTTCTATCAAGGCTAGAAATAAAAGCTAAATCCAAACAGAAATCTTTTGGATTGACAAACACTATTTCCATTCATTATTTTTATTTACCCTTTTCTAGCCTTATGTTTTCATGATCAACCATATGCTCCTATTTCCCATATTATTGGGTGCCACTTCTTAGTGTTGAGAAAAAACAGGTTATGGTAATAAACATTTATTTCAGATACATTCAACTCTTACATACTGTCATTTTAGTTAAAGTCATATTCTGATTTGTAACTCCTAGAGATTTGAGAACAGAACTTTTAACATTTAGATTATCTCCTTAAGATAATCTTGTTATTTTCTGAATGTACAGGTGTTATTTTTTATCAAAGATAATGTGAAAAATTTCTGAAAGCATATAGAAAAAAATTAATTTATGTGATCTTAGTACATAGTGATTTTCACTAAATATGGTTTGTATCTTTTCCCTTCAATGTATATTTCCTGTTTTTTCCCCTGTGAATGCATATGTACCATTATATATAAAATTACTTTGATTTGTTACATTTGAAAATGAATATGCATTATTATGAATGTTACCTATGTCATGAAATCAGAATTTTTAGGGCTGTATGATAGTCATCAAATATTTTATATTTATATATAAAATAATATATATTAGATAAAATCTATATTAAGCTACTTTCCTGTGTGTCTGTATCATATAATTTCACTTTGATGATGTTATTTATAACAATGCTGAACATGATTTTGTATGAATATTTTGGTTATAGTTTTTTAAAAATAATTTTATTGTTATTAAAGTATTGTATAGATATGTTACTGTTTCATAAGTGAGGTGATCAGTGCATTTCTGTTTTTGCACAATGTCATACTTTCCTTTCCTCAGTTTCCCCTTCCATCTCTGCTCACAAATTACATAGGTCATTTTCCATATTGTGTATACTGAATAGTGTGATGACATTTGTTCACTCTACCTCCCTCCCTTTCTGCACTGTCCCCCATTTGCCCTCTAGAAGAAAAGAAAAAAAAACAAAGCAAAAACACCACCGTCAACAACAACAAAAAAACTGTGTTTCCATTTCCTAGAGTTTATTTCAATAAGTGGTATCTTAAATGCTTAGAGAAGTTACACCTTTGATTTTGATTGTTCCTGGCAGTATAACTGCTTGATCAAAGAATTGAGAGTACCTGTCTCCTTGAATTAAGTATTTCATGCACCAATATTTACATACTGCCCTGGACATTAGTAAGACTGACACAGTTTACATTGAAAAATACTGTTTAGTGCTCTTTAATGGGAGTTAGAAAGGTGAACCAAGATTTAGACAATAAACTTTTGCCTTTATAATAATCTTCTTTCCACCTTTCATTTATGTTACTTCTTTTCAACTTGTCACTCTTATTCCAATATTATAAGAATAGTACATTTATTGCAGATTATTGTGTTCTAGTCTGTTCTTTATGTTACCACAAATATATCTTCTTTAACACTACATGTTTCCATTGGTCTCTGTACTCCGACCTCTGTCTGCTTTTCTATCTTTATCTTACATTGGTATTGAATTTTGAACTTCCCTCAGAAGTATTCCCCAGTTGACCCATTTTGTTAGATTTGATTACAGCATTTTTTTGATAGCTTATTCAAGAGACAGTCTGTTAAACTTAAGAATGTTAGATGTTAACCTTAAGAATGTTAGAAGGTAACACCTGGGATTCAGACTGGCTAAATGTATTTGTTACATTTGTTTAGAGCAATTAAGTGGGGTATCAGTAAATTAATGATTTGTAAAGTAACTTGGCATATGGTTTCAGGGAATACAATAATTTTGAGAAATTAGAAATCTTAATTTTTTTCCTATAGAGTAATAATGCTTATCTTTTGTTCTTTTGTTCATATAGAGTTATTATAAATGTCATTAGGTCAGTGTTGTAAGGTATAGAGATTTTAATTTGTATCATTTGTTGTGTGTGTGTGTACATATATAACTGTTCTTCCTATAGGGTTTGAAATAATATATAGAAAAATATTAAAAGAAATTTATGGTTCTTAAGAACTTTCTATAAAGGACATTCCAATAACTCTTTAGGTCCTGCCAAAAAGTTAGAAAAAATGTGTTGCTTACTGGTTCTAAATTTTGAACATCAATATATTTATCATATATAGAGAACTAAGTGATGGATTTGATTGTTGACTTAATTGGAATGGTATTTGTTTTAAGAGGTTCTTTTTTCCCCATTAAGCTATTATTCCAGCCATTGATTTAGAGAATCTGATTAGAATGTAAGTAATTCAAGGAATAGTGTTTCAAGGTAGGGCTCTTACATAAGGTCTTTGTGTCCATGATATCTAACTTAATGTCATATGTCACAGTACCTCTACTTTTTTTTTTTCTGAATTTGTTTTTATTGTAATGAAATGACTATATTCTTGATTTCAAACAATGTTTTCTTTTTACAGTCCCATTGACAAACCTTCAGATTCTCTCAGTATAGGGAATGGTGATAATTCCCAGCAGGTAAGATTCGGATAAAATGTCATTTCATTTATCTGTCAAACCTGAAAACAAAGTGTTGTATATAAAGGAAAAATTTCTAAATAGTGAAGAAATGCTTTATATACTGAAACAATTAAAAACACTTTTGTCCAGGTGCTGGTGGATCATGCTTGTTATCCTAGCTACTTGGGGGACTGAGATCTGTTTAAAATCAGCCCACACAGAAAAGTTCCCTGAGATTCTTTTCTCCAGAAAGCTGGAAGTGGAGCATTGGACCAAATGGTAGAGCACTATCCCTGAGCAAAAGAAGCTTAGGGAAAATGCTCAGACCCTTAGCTCAAGCCCTAGGACCAGCATACATATACACACACATGCACAGACATAAAACACTTTTGATGGACAGCTCTGTTAAATGTTCTAGCCTTGTTTTCCTACACAGAGTGTATCGTCCATATTAACTCTTTCTTGATAACTCAAAATTATCTTTATGACTATATCTTATTTGTACCATATGTAATACATCATTTTCCTTACAGACTACTTTTGTTGTTGTTGTTCTTGGCTCTGCTCAAATAGTCTTAGACAAGCATGCCTTTTGAGTTCATGCTTTCAAGAATTGCTTTCCCTCTCTCTACAGCATCTTTACAATAAAATAAAATTTAAAAAGAATTGCTTTCCCTTTGTCTCTTGCTGTCAAGTGCACCCTGTGCTTTTCCTTTATGGCTTCCATTTTCCTCCAAGTGACTATTGGTTTTCAGATGACTTATTGGATGGAATGGTCAAAGTTTCATTCAGGGTGAAATTAATATAAAAGATAGCTATTAGAACATACTTTTTTAATATATATTTTTATTGTGAAAATACTGTACAGAGGGGTTACAATTACATGGGTAAGATAATGAGCACATTTCTTATCAAGCATTGTAGCCTCCTGCTTTGTGTCCCCTTCCCATCCCTTCGTTCCCCACACCAAAGTTGTAAAGTTCGTTTTTCGACATAACGCCTTTAGAACATACTTTTTGTCAGCTTGTTTTATTGCTTGGAGAACTTTTCTTAATTTTCTGTACATTTTGCTACATTGGTAACTCCCCCATAAACAAATGGCCAATTTTCCCACAGTGCAGGTAAAAACCTCCAGAGCTTTAAAACTCTTTACTGGCAAGTTTCAAAAGAATGAAAATCTGTATGGTACCCTGATATATTTTGAATTGATAAAATATATTCTTAAGAGTAGTTGTAAAAGTGTAGTCATACTCAATGTACATTATGTAAAAAATGAACTATAAACTTCAGGGTAGAGAAAGGAGTGTAGAAATGGGGTAGAACGAAGGAAGGGGTGGAATTGACCAAGAAGCATTGTACTCAAAATCCAACTTATGGAATCGCAACCCCTCTGTACAACTACTATTAATAAAGAAAAACATGAGTAGTTGTAAAGGATATACTTTCAACATATAATCAATATTGGTGTTTTAAAGTAAAAGTGTTATATTCCTCTTTAAGAATTTACAAAATTTAAATTTTAACACCTACTTCATGTTTTGATCATATCATGCTTGTTACCCCATCATCTGTTTTTTAAAAAAAATTCAGATTTTTTAGATATTGAAATTTCACGGCAGTCTTTTTTCTTCATTAACTTCCTGTTTCTATTGCCATTGTACTTTTATCTTGATGTAATATGGTCTTGCTTGAAAAGCATATACTTTTCTCAAATAAAAATTGACATAAATTTTGTGTTGAAATGGTATTTTTGCTATGACAAGAATTTAAATGCTTTATTTTCTTTTAATTTTATTATTATTGTTATTTTCTTTGGTCAGTCATGGGGCTTGAATTCAGGGCTTGGGTGCTGTCCCTGAACCATTTTTGCTCAAGGCTATAGTGCTCTACCACTTTGAGTCACATTGCCACTTCTGGTTTTCTGGTTTGTTAATTGGAGATAAGAGTGTCACAGACTTTCCTGCCCAGGCTGACTTTGAACTGACTTTGAACTCAGCCTCCTAAGTAGCTAAGATTACAGGTGTGAGCCACCAAACACATGACTGCTAAATGCTATATTTTGATATTGAACTTTTCATTTTCCTAAGTTTTAAGTGCTGAGATCTTTTGTTTGTATAAATAAGTATATGGAAAGACAAAGAATAGTGTATTGTATCACTATCACCCAAATCCTTGTATTCCTTCTGAATTAAATGCCTAAAACTAAAGATTTCTCATCATGGTAATTTTTTTTTGTGGGGGTTGGAATCATTCTCAGGTCTCATGCATGCTAGGCATGCTAGACAAGTACTCTACCATATTATCAATAATAAAATATTTTGTTAACAGTATAATTGTTATATAATAAAATGTATATATAGTGAAGTTACATGAAATTAAATTATATGAAACTATCAAACAAAAATCATTGCTTATTATTTTATTGTTATTAATAAAAATAAAACAATTTTAATAATTATGTTAATGATAATTTAAAATGTTTATTTTTTCTACAAAATAAATAATATATTAATAAAATATTAGAATAATAATACTACTTCATTATATTTAGGGATTGATCTCAGTTCCTTGTACTTGTTAAGAAGCACTTTACCACTTAAGGCATGCTACAGCCCTTATTTTTTGATAAGACATTTCTTTTGTTGAAAATTAAAATATTTGATACCATGTAATTTTCTAGTCATTACTGTCACTCTCATTATCAATTTGAATTTCTAGTGACTTGTTCTAATAACAATTTTCACTGTTTTGGTTGTTGCTGTTGTTGAGACAAAGTCTGACTATGTCACCCTGGCTGGCCTTGAGCTGGAAATCCTCTGGCCTCAGCTTCCTGAGTACTAGGTCACAGACATGTACCACCACACCTAGTCAAGTTTTCACTCTTTAGCAAATATTATATTGAAGTCCCAAAGAGAGAGAAATATTCTTTTGTTTGTAATGAAAGTAGTAAGATTGTTAAAAGAGAGGAGACTGGCTTAGTCTTTTTCAGGTGATAATCTTTTTTTTTCAAAGAAGAGTGCATGTGTAAGTTAATGATTTAGTTGATTTTCTCAAACTGCACACTTTCAGTAATCTTCAAGTTCTCTGATTTAAAACCATTACTTTATTGCATTTAGTTACAGACCTTTAAAATTGTGGCTTATTAACGTGTATAAACATTTTTCCTTTTTTTGTTTAGATACCTAACAGTGATACGCCTTCACCACCACCTGGCTTATCAAAATCCAATCCAGTCATCCCCATTAGTTCATCTAATCACAGTGCAAGGTCACCTTTTGAAGGAGCAGGAACAGAGTCACAGTCATTATTCTCAGACAATTTTCGCCATCCCAACCCTATACCAAGTGGGCTTCCTCCTTTCCCCAGCTCCCCACAAACATCCAGTGACTGGCCTACAGCACCAGAACCACAGAGCCTCTTCACATCAGGTATGTGACAACAGACCTAATATTAATCACTAAGCTTTTATGAATAAACTATTGGTTGACTGATGGGAAAGTCACTGGTAGATATATTTTTATCTTTTTTTTCCTCTACTTTGTGTTTATAAAAGTATACACTTTAAGCTGCATGTAGTTTAACAGTAGATAAATTGTTTGTGGCCTAGAAATGGATGTGTTGAAAGGCAGATTTCTCCAGAAGCCAAAAGTTACATACTTTTCCATGAAAATTACTACTGATTATATTGCTGAGGACTTACCTTTTAATCAGATTTTTGTTTGTGTAATCAAATTTAAGGTAGCTCCCAATAGACAAAGAGGAAGTTCTTCAGCAGTGAAATCTATAATTTGTCTTTTTTAAAAGCCATTTTTATTAAAAAAATTTGACATGGTTTATTATATTTGTATAAGAGCTGTACTTTTACCTTTTCAAAAATTATGTTTTAATTGATGTCCAAAGCGGAGGGACAACTAACCAAATGCCCAAGACTTCAGTTAGATGATATTTTGATGGGAGTGGTCTGAAGAAAGAACTTAGAGTGGTTTTCATCTTTTTTTTTTTTTTTTTAAGAAGCATGACTTTCCCTCTTTCCCATAGCAGGTTTCAGAGATGTCTACCAATCATTAAGAGGAAGGTAGAACCAAGCAAAATGGATTATGGAAGCCAGAAAGCAGAAAAAAAAAAAACACCATTTTTCTTTTTACACACATGCAAATGATGGCATAAGTTAACATAGAATAGAGCTCATAGAATAGAACTCATGAAGCATATACATACACACATAATTTATTATTTATGTTATTTATTTGTTTGTTTGTTGGACATGGGGCTTTGAACTTGGGGCCCGGGTGCTAACCCTGAGCCTTTTTGCTCAAGGCTAGCATGTAGTATTTGGAGCCACCACACCACTTTCAGTTTCCTGAGGGTTAGTTAATTGGATGAGTCTCTTAGACTTTCCTGCCCATCCAGGCTGGCTTTGAACTGTCCTCCGATCTCAGTCTCCTAAGTAGCTAGGATTAAAGGCATGGGCCACTAGCTTCTGGCCAGAAGCAGATACATCAAATTATATTTTTCTTAGTTTATAAGGCATATTTTCAAAGTTGTGCTTTTTCTTTGACAAATATAATTAAATAAAACTCTAAATTTTACACAAATTTTATAAAATCAGTCATATGGTTTTGATTATGAATGGTTGAGTATAATTTGGGTGTCAAATACTTTTTTCCTTTTCATTAGCAAAATCACTATTATTCAGTTTAATAATAATTTAAGAGGCCTTTTGTAATTAATGATCTTATTTTGTATTTACTTGCTTTTATTTGTAATTTGACCTGTTTAACTATCATTAATATAGAGGTTCATTAAGAATAAAAGTAGGGGCTGGGAAGATGGCTCAGTGGTAGAGCGCTTGCCTTGCATGCTTGAGGCCCTGGGTTCGATTCCTTAGCACCACATAAGCAAAATGAAAGAATAAAAGTAAATTTACATTTTTTATTCCTGTCTATATTTCTTCCCAATAGAAACAATCCCAGTATCATCCTCCACAGACTGGCAAGCAGCATTTGGCTTTGGTTCTTCTAAACAACCAGAGGATGACTTGGGTTTTGATCCCTTTGATGTTACTCGAAAAGCCTTAGCAGACCTGATTGAGAAGGAACTATCAGTCCAAGACCAACCTTCCCTTTCGCCTACATCTCTTCAGAACTCCTCTTCACACACTACAACCGCCAAAGGTCCAGGCTCTGGATTCCTGCATCCTGCAGCATCTACAAATGCCAACTCTCTCAATAGTACCTTTTCAGTCTTGCCACAGAGGTTTCCTCAATTTCAGCAGCACCGAGCCGTTTATAATTCGTTCAGTTTTCCAGGCCAGGCAGCCCGCTATCCTTGGATGGCCTTTCCACGCAATAGCATCATGCACTTGAACCACACAGCAAACCCCACCTCAAATAGTAATTTCTTGGACTTGAATCTCCCACCACAGCACAACACAGGTCTGGGAGGGATCCCTATAGCAGGTAGGTTCATTTAAAACCTTCAAGAATTTGTGAATTTATGCTTTTGGGTTGTTGGGTGGATAGGGGGGAGGTAACTGTTGAATAGTAACAGAGTACTTATAAGTCTTAGAAATTTCTACAAAAGAAAATCTTGATCATAAAATCTAAAAAATTTTATTTGGATAGATGCCTTGTAATATTGAGCTTTATAAGGATGGTGGAGTATTATACCTAATGTTTAAAGCACTTTTGCTTAATAAAATAGTTACTAAACATTCATATGGTATATAAATGTAGATAAAAGGAAACTGAGCTCTAAACTTGAAGTGCTATAAAGTCTCAACACCATGGTAGAAATTCTCACTTCACATTCTAAAAATGAAGTGGTAGAAAATGAATTAATTATTGATAATGAGAGCATGAGGGATAAAGCCACCTTGTAACTTATTCGAGCAATTTTGACTGATCCACACATACATACATCAAAACTCTGCTATATATTAATATGTGAGAACATATCATATGTTAGAAACATTTTCTGGGAAAATTCATTCCAAAAGAGATTCCCTTTTAGGCTGTCTTGTTTTTATTTCTGGGGGATAATATTAGGTTTATATAAGGGAACATAAACTTGATGCCAGAATACTTCTGATTTTGTACTGCTACCCATATAAGTTTCAGAACTTTTGGGATTTAATATCCTATGTAACATTTTTTATGTAGAGTGTGGTCTAAGTGAGCCATTCTTATCAATAGTGTTTTCATTTGACTCGAGCTTTAGAGATGATGTGAAAAAGTGCTTGTTCCCCTCTTGATTGTCTCAAGTAGGTCCTTATTATCTCAAGTAGAACAGAATAGTCCTTTACTCTGTTATATAGTTTATAACTTATATTTGTCCTGTGTCATGACCTTTAAAGTGTAGGGCATGACATGTTATCAAAATAGTGTACTTGTACCAGTAAAGTGATCATTCTCTTGTTTTTAGCAAGCTAGATAGATGAAGTTACAGAGATCTTCCATAATTCTTTGGCTGTGTTTGAGACCAACATTTCTTTTTTTGGACAGTAGATAGGTTTTAGTATATTGTGGTGGATAAAATATTAACAGTTGATTGATACAGTGAAATTTACATAAGTTTGAGAGTACTTGATGTAGTGATTTGCATAGTGATAATAGGGTTCATGGTATTTGTTCATTTAATTATGGCAGGTAGTTGTTAATCCAAAGTAATATTTTTTAGTCCTTTTTCAATAAGATACCCACTTATAAATTACCAAGTGTTCAATTTCTGTACACATTTTTCTTTTCTTCCATTCAAGATAGCAAATATAATGTAATTCTCCTTTATTTTGCTTTGTTTTAATCATTTAGAAAGATGACAGTTTAATTGCTAATAGTCTATTAACTGATTATAATATTAAATGTTAAGTTCCCCTAAGTATTTTAAACATTTTTAAGGAAGTATTAAGCCAGAAGGATTAATATTTCACTTCCTGTTTACCCAACAATGAACTAGGCTGTGTGGGGAATACAAAAGGTGTATAAAATATGAATATAATATAAGTTCAGCATGAACTTGGAAGAGATAAAATTAAAATCTTACATGAAAGTGGTTAAACATATATATATATATATATATATATATATATATATATATATATATATATGGTACTGGAATCCAGGAGACAGCCTGTAATTGTTGGGGAGGCTGCATTGAAAAAGTAAGAATTGATCCTGTAGTGTGTTCTCTTGACTTTGGAGTAGCATCAGGGAAAGAGAAAAAGGCCTTTTATCTTGTTGGAAACTTCAAGAATAAAAAGGCCATAGGGACAGAGAAAGCAGTACTACCTTCTGTAACAAGGTACTTTTAAAATTGTAAAGATATAAGTGTGAGAAGATGGGAGCTTTAACAGGGAGGCAGACTAGTGTGGACTTGATTTGGGAATTAACTTCTGAGCTGTCTTTATTTTGAACTTATATTTGACATATTACATGACCATCATTGATAACCTGTTTTTCACATTTCTTAGTCATTGTTTTGCCTCTAGGTATCAAAGAGCAGTTTTAAACTCAAATATTTCAAGCAATAGATACTTTGGAAATGCCACACTATTAATGAGAAATCACTGGTTTGTTAGTGCAGTTGTTTTAATATCTACATCTAGAATACATCTATTAAAGTATGGCATTAAATTGTCGGTCTACTTATGTGAATTTTCTTTTGCCATATACTCAAACATAGAGAATTTAAAACTTTTTTCAGAGTTCTTAAGAATTAAGTCACCAAATTGAGTTTCTGAGTCATTATTGATGGGGACTGAAGACTTATTTAAGACTTTCAATTTTGACTATCCATACTTGCTTAATATTATTATTATATTTGTGCCAGTCTTGGGGCTTGACCTCAAGACTGGGCAATGAGCTTTTTTGCTCAAGACTGGTGCTCTGCCAAATGAGCCACAGCTCCACTTCTGGCTTTTTGGTAGTTGGAGATTAGAGCATAATAGACTTTTCTCCAGACTGGCTTCAAACTGAGATTGTCAGATCTCAGCCTCCTTAGTAGCTAGGATTATAGGCTTGAGGTAACAACTAATTATTAGCTGTAATAAACAGCTAATTATTACTTTTTAAAAAAAGTTTTGAGGCCTAGAGACACTTTAGTGTTAACATACCAAAATATTTTAAATTGTTATCAATCACACAGGAATTCCATCATGGCTTACAAATACTTGACAGATACCTTAGCACATTGAATGTTTTAAGCACAATATTTTTAAAGCACAGCAAGATGATTTAGGATTTTCAGTAACTGTCTTTTAAATGATGGAGTAAAACACTAGAATGCTATATATATCTTTACAGTTTGAAGCACTTTCCCTATCCCCAGATGAACTTGAGTTGAACTATTAAAAGAGGCTCAACTTTACATCATTTAGTTATAGTACTTTATAGGGAATAGCTTTTCATTGAATGCTTCAGAAATGGAGACTACATTCTTTTTTGTTGGACTTGCTAAGATACTCTAATTCTATACTGGGAAAGATGTGTATTCTTTAAATATATAGAACAAAATAGGAGGGTCCCTGACCTTTAGGAGCAAATTGAGGTGCAGGTATTTTTATTTAGTCTTTGCTTTGTTTAATTATTTAACAATTATACATCTGAAACCTGTCATGGGAAGAACAGTCATGAGTTTGACAGAAATTTGGCTTTTCTCTAATTGAAAACATGTTTAAAATTAGATATTTCCTTTATTTGGTCAACACTTTTTAGTAGTGTTTAGAGCTACACATCTAGTTTGCTAAGTTTAGGAGAATTTTTGAAATAAGTATTCTTGGGAGACTTTGATTAGTGGGCAGTTACACCAAAACCACCTAATCTTTTAAATTATTGAAACCATGTGCCATTGTTCAAAAAGTGACTTACCAGGGCTGGGACATGGCTCAAATGGTTGAGTGCCTACACATTGAAGTTGGAGCCCCTGAGTTCAAACCATAGTACCACCAAAAGAAAAACAAAATTAAAGAGACTTATCTTGCCCACTGTCTTTATTTCAGGAGTAGCAAAGCTGAATTCCAGAAAGCTTAAAATAATTCGTTGAAGTCTCACATTCAAGTAACAGAATAAGACAACAATCCAGATCTCAAATCTAGTAATGAAAATATTTTGACATTACAACATGATGCTCTCCTTTACAATTTGAAGATCACTGGCATGTGCTTTAACTTGGCTTTCTTCCCACAGTAATTGATTTTTTTTGCTCTCACATTCTTACAAGTCCCTTTTAATCAATAGTATCTATTCCTGAGACAAATTGGTCCAGCTCAGGGATATGGTCTATTGTAAACAAATTGAATAAAGTTCTCTGACTTGATGAAATCAGCCTCTTACTTAGTACCCATTACAACTATGGTCTCACCAAGAAATCTGTCCTAAAATTTGCCTTTCATAGTCTCCTTGGGTATGTAATTGGGGTTCTTAGGAACTTTGCCAGTCTACTAAAAGTATAAAATGGCCTGATCTATAGATTGAAAAACTCTTTTTTGAGCTTTGTCAGTTAAGCTATCTTACAAGTATAATTTCACAGACTTGTCAAAGAATTTTCTGCCAAGATGTTTTTATCCCATAATGCTAAATTTATTTGGAAAACAAATAATTCTAAATATAAATTTGTAAGCAACATTGTTTCAAGTTACAATTCAAAAATATTTAAAATTGTATAGGCTTGAGTTTTGAGGAAATCCTCATGTTTTTGTTAATTCAAATTTTACTTACAAGAGGGCATTTTTCTTTAAACTTTTTTCTATTCTGAGTTAACTATTTTCATAGTGATTTGACTGAACTGAATTTTTAATCATGTCAAAGAGTTCACTTGTAGTGAAATTATCAATGACCACTGGTTTTATTCATGTATATTTCTCTAACTTAGCAGTAGTCATTTCACTTTCAGTCAGTTGGATCATTGTATTGTTAGCATTTTATTATTTTTCACTTATTTTGAAGTATGCATTAAATTTCAGATGTTGTATGTTTGTTTACTGTTACTACTTACAGCTATTACTTATGCTTTTAAAACATAGCTTTATAATTTCCTTCTTTTGAAAATCAGTTTTTTTGCTTCCATGAATATAGTTTTAATTTTTCACAAAATATTACTTTTTATCATGTACCTGTATTTATAAGTGCCAATTGGCTTGGAAAAGAAGAGCTTTTCTGGTCTTTTTTCTTTCTTTTCTCCCTGTTCTGTTTTGATTTTAGTAGTATATTTGCAATCTAAACTATTAAATTTGATATTACCTTTGAGATAATATTAAAATTAAAGGTATGTTTAGAGTTTACATTCTAGATACTTGATAAGTATATTTAAAATTTCTGTCTTGTTTCACATCCAGATTCCAACCATTAAGCATGTATTTTATATTTGTGTCAGTATTCCAAATAATGAAGTCATTTTTTAAAGGGACTGTTAACAAATCTAGTCACCCGTAACTAGACCATGACTGACTTTTCCACAGGGGAAGAAGAGGTGAAGGTTTCGACCATGCCACTGTCAGCCTCTTCCCATTCATTACAACAAGGACAGCAGCCTACAAGTCTCCACACTACTGTGGCCTGACAACAGAACTGAGAGGAGAGGATTAGACTCTGGGGTGCTTGCATGGGCAACCGGATTTTTGCATGATTCCTTTCTTATTTTGCATTTAATGTATACACCCAAAAGAGCCAATATAAACGTTCCTCATGGCTACAACTAGTGTGTTACCTCATAGTTGCTGAAGTATTTCTTCATTAGGCCTTTAACATAATTTATTAGCATAATAATTTTGGCATTGTTTTTCATGAGTGATACTATTTTTAACTCTTAGTACTAATTAAGATCCCAGATGAGATTAGCTAGAATTGTTATTACTTTGGCTCTATTACTTAAAATATGCAAACATCATGGTAGTTCTTTGTTTTCTGATTTGTGAAAAATGGTAATATCATAATTTACTCTTGAAAAACTTGAAAATTAAGAAGATAATGTCTGTTGGATTCTTTGAAAACTTGAGAAGAACGATACATATACAAAAATGGTGGTGTCATTTAATGCTTAGAGGATGTTGTCTGAGATTGTGTTTAGTTGCCTAGATTTATATCATATATTATGCATTACCTCTGTAGAAACTGTTTTGTTCTCTCTCATTTGCACATTTGCACTTTCTTTTTGAATGGTTGTTAATTATACAGAGATGGTTAAAAGACAATTATTATGGCCTCATGCAATATAATCTCTTTTCTAATGCACTGCCTAGTATACCAGGAAATGCCTCAAAAATAGAATTTCAATTTCTAGTTGACTTATCAGAAACGTGAATATGGGATAAACATTGTTTGTGGCTACAGCTGTTATAGTGGAAGCTTTTCTTAGTTCAGTGGGATATCTGTTTGGAAATTTCATTGTTTAAAAAAAAAGCATAGACATGTAATAATAAGAGTATAAATAAGTACCTGGCCAGAATGAGACTTAAAGTGAAAGAGAGGAGATTGTTTTCTAACAGTAGGCCATGTAAGATGTAATAGATAACTTTAGTTAACCACAGAGAACAATGGTGTGATTTATTAATACATAATGTAAAGTGATGGTTTTGCTTATATGAAATTTCTTGAAATAGTTTTAAAATTAATCATAAAAGAAGCTGCACTTAGTTCTGAGAAGTGGGCAAAAGCTGATTTAGAAAATAGGACTCTATTCTGGCTCACTGAAACATGTGAGAAGAAAGGGAAAGTCAGACCTCCTCTTGAGATTTTGAGATTTTGAAACACAATTCTTTTAACCTTAATTTGTTAGAAGCCATGGAAGGAATATTGTGGATAAAAAAAATTGTGACTTAAAATAGGAACAAACATATTATTAGGAAGTAATACTAATATGGAGTTAGAATTTTTAAAGTTATACCCATATGAAATCTGATTACTTTCTAGTAGATATAATGCAACAAATGAAATGGCTTTATCCTGATGTATATTAGGGTAATCTAAGATCTATGCTTAGATACTTTTGGTTTGGTTAACTTGAGGGAGCAGAAATAGCTAATTAGGTATTTAAATTATTTTTATAAAATTCATCATCAATGTTAATCTCTTCCATTTAGAAGTGATTTTAATGTAAGAAAAAATCACTATATTAGAAAATACCAATAAAATTTTGTATATATAGTGAACAATCAGCATTTGATCATAGCTCAATTTACTGTTTTTCAGGTTTGCTGTAAAAGGCAAAGCCTTTGCTTGTGTTCCATAGGGGTAAGGGTCATGGGCCTTGTAAACATGTTTAGCTTACTAGCTCATAGCTTTTCCCAGCTTACATTTTTTTTCAATGTAAGCCTTGTATTTTCTGTGTTTTCTTCAAAGGCTATACCTAGTAGGTGATTAGCTTTACTTCTTGGTGCTGGAGGTATACAACAGTGTTGGGATATGACTTCTTATTCATTATTTTCTTTCTTTCTGTTTATAAATTGTACAGAAGAACTATCTGAAGTTTGTACAGAGTCCTGATAGATTCCCAAAGCTGTCTCCCTGCTTACTTTCCTTCCCTACTTCCAGGTACAGCATAAATCAGTGGAATGCTTTGGGGATAATTAGACTTCAACACATGGCTAAAAACTACCTTTTACATCATTTCCTAATGTCTAGACCACTTAAGACCTAAGTTTTCTGCTCTTTTAATATTTCATTTAATATTTTAGAAGTCTTGAAAGCCACTCATAATTTTATACTAAAGCATAGAAGAAATTGTACACCACATAGTAAAAGAAAGCATCATTTCATGTAGTAAGCAAATTATAACCAAAATAGGGGCAAAATTCAAAAGAATGATAAATTCTAGTTGGGCTTGGTGGTACATGTCTGTTACCCTAACTACTTGGGAGGTCAAGATAGGAAGCTCTTTGTTCCAGGTCAGCCCAGGCAAAAAGTTATTAAGACCCTCTCTCAAGCACAAGGCAATGTAGCGGCCACACTTATGGTCTTGGCTACTTTAGAGGTGGAGATAGGAGGATCATGGTCCAAGGCCAGCCCAGGCAAAAGCAAAAGACTGTCTGAAAAAATAAAAGCAAAAGGGTTAGAGGCCTAATCCAAGTGGTAGAGCACTCTGAGTAAAATCACTGAAAACTAAAAATTAAAAGGCTGAGGATGAGAAATTCTAAAAAGCTTTTTTGTTAATAAATTCCTATACGATCTATCTTGAACAAAGAAAACTTTATCTACTTTTATATTATTAACCTTTATAAAGTGATTCATTTTTTTCCTTCTAACATAGGAATTTTTAGCCTGAAATCTGGAACTCTTTACAACTTTGTGCAAAATTATGGATTTGTGTCAATGTATATATGTCCATTTTCTTCCTAGAAGAGAAGATCGCTTTTTATAAAGGGTTTTAGTACCATCCCCTCTTGAAGGGAAAGAATAGGAGAATTTCTGCCTTTGAAATCACTTTAGTACTCCAGTAAGCAATAGAATTCTGCACTGAATAATTTTAGTTACATAATATGAAGTGCCTCTTTACTTAATTTTCTTAGATTATGTTAGAAAATATTTTATTAGTAATAATTGAGTCTTTTCATTTTACTGTTGCATTTTGGTGTTTTGGGTGCTGCTTTTGTATATTGCTCCTTATTTTAACAAAGCATTAATTAAATATTTGAACATTTGTTCTGTGGAGTAACCTGAGACAGATCGTAAGAGATCGAGGTTGAATAAAATATAAACCCTAGCCGAGCACCAGTGGCTCACATCTGTTATCCTAGCTACTCAGGAGGCTGAGATCTGAGGATCATGGTTCAAAATCAGTCCAGGCAGGAAAGTCCGTGAGACTCTTATCTCCAGTAAAACACCAGAAAACCAGAAATGGTTCTGTGGCTCAAGTGGTAGAGCACTTGCCTTGAGCTGAAAAGCTGAGGGGCAGTGCCCAGGCCCAGAGTTCAAGCCCCACGACTACAAAACAGACAACACCAACGACAATAGTCTAGTAACACTTTGACATTTGTTTTTCAATTTAAATTTTATTGTAAAGGTGATGTACAGAGGGGTTACAGTTACATGTCAGGTAATGGGTACATTTCTTTTGAACAGTGTTACCCCTCCCTCATTTTCTCCCACTTTTCCCCCCCCCCAACCCCTCACCCCCTGTCATTTTTTTTTTTATCATTTTAATCATAACAGCTGTAGTACTCCCGAATCTTTTCATTGTTCATCTGTCAATAACTACTAAGATATCGGCAACAAACTATTGAATACCTTACTTCAAATTTTAAAACATATATAATCTGAAAAGGGATGTGAAAGAAAATCTTAAAAGGAATAGCATACATTTATTATTCTAATTTATGTACAAATATGCCCATGGTTCTTACTCTTGGTATCTTAAGAATTAATGTAGAGCCTTGTATGTGTATACTTCTTTAAACAACTTTAGTAATTTTTTTTTCCATATGTATCTCTTCTTTTAGAGCGCTCTTATATGAATTCCAAGAACTTTCAAAACTGTCAAAGTTCTCACTGTTAATGACACAGGCTTATAAGGAGGTAACACCCATAGAGCATTGCCACAAAAGCTAAGAGAAAGGAATGGATTCTAGGTGCATCAAAATGATGCACCTACAAAATGATTATTTATATAGACATAAACTGGAAGATGTTTTATCCTATATTGATTTGTAAGATTTAAGATTTTTTTTGGTTTTGGAAGGGGAATGATCATGATGTTTTCCCAAATCTGTTTTATTGGCTTTAAGAGATGAAAATATAGTAACTTTTTAAAAAATCTTATAAAGAAGTGCTAACCTAAAACAATTATGTATTTGTGCACATGCACACACTCTGTTGTATAAAATTGTCAGTTATATTATCTGGTATCAAGCTAGTCCATCTGCCCTCAGTGCTGTGTGTCTGTTTTTCTCTTAATGAAGATCTGTTCTGTGCCTCCTTGATCTAGATAACTGGTGGTTGTCTGTACAGGTATTCATTCATGTAATGTTGAGTGAGCAAATCTGATACCATGTTGATACAAAAGTATGGTGGGATTTTAAGATAGGCTGATACAGAGAGAGAGGCTTCATATAAAGAACATATACAACTTTTGGCTTTGGGAGATGAAAGGGTGAAGTCACTATAGAGGTAAAAACGACTAAGCCATGCACCAAAAAGGGAGAGATTAGCATGGTTTTATAGGGCTTAAGAGGGAAGGAGATAATAAGAAGATACACTGTTCTGGGATATATGGGTTCTTACAAGGAAGCTGGGATAAATGCCTAACGCCTTGAAAATTAGGAAAAGAGTTTAATTTTAATGTGGTAGGAGTGAAGAACTAATGTTTTGGCTTGATGTTACCTGATGGTAGAATTTTTTTTTTCCCATAAATAAGCTAGAAGAAACAGTTTGACTCTACTCAGTAAAAATGGATGGACTACAGCCAAACAAAACCTGATTTCCTGAGTCTTCTAAATTGTTCTTATTATCCTGAGATTTGCATTTTTTTTAGGCAGTGTCAAATAACAAAAGCACTTTCTTTGTACTCCGTTGGTATTACAGGCATTTATCCCCAGCACAGTCTTTTCTCCAGAGATCCTTTTATCCCTACCTAGGAGCAGCAATTGAAGGCATGAAGGCCCAGAGGGTTGGAATGGAGGTTTGCCCCTGGCCGGGGTTGAGGGAGGTAGCAGAGGAGACCTGAAAAGACTGAGATGGGGAAAGAGGGCATAGCCCGTAGACAGGATTAGCAGATACTTTAGACATCCTCAAGGGTGCCCTGGCTTCAATTAGTCCTTTTAATTGTCTGAGTTTAATTTTTAATATACTTTGGCAGAAATTCAGACCTGTGTAACAGTGGCATCCATACCTCAGGCTAGTTTCCACAGTTCTAGCTCTCGCTCTTTGAGTGTAGCATTTTATGAAAACAAATCTGCTAATACATTTAATCACAATTATGACAAGTTAAAAAAGTAGTTTCATTGCTGGCTAGTTAGTTGGCTTCAACTAGAATACTAATTATTGGAATGAAGAAGAAATTTTGTTAGATATCAGAAGACATGAGATATGAGAAAAGACCTTGCTATGTAGGTGTTGCTTCTCTAGTGACATTTTTAAAAATATGGCTCACATCTATAATATCAGCTACCAGGAGGGTGAAAACTGAAGATTGAAGTTTGAAGCCAACTTGGGCAAGAAGTCCGTAGACTCTTATCTCCAGTTAACCAGCAAAAAGCCAGAAGAGAAGGTGTGGTTCGTTGCTGGAGTGCTAGCCTAACAGACAGCATCCAGGCCCTGAGATCAGGCTCCAGTACTGGCCCCAGATGGATGGATCGATGGATCAGTGGATGGATGGATGAATATGGATGGGTGGGTAGATGGATGGATGGATGGATGAATATATACACATACAGACAGACAGAAATGTAACTTTAATAAAAATATCCAGAATATGAGCCAGATTGCTAGAATTAATGAGGAAAGGTCAAGTATATCTGATAGGAGGTTAAAGGCTAAAAGAAAAGCAAGATGTGACCAAGACAGGTGGTATATATCTTATGCTTTGCTTTAAGTCAGAGGTGTAAATGTTTGAAGATGTAAAGCCAATTCAAAGGAAGAGTGACAGCACTGAAGAGAAGATGGCTAATATAATAGGAAAACAGGCTTCCTTGAGTGCTGTGAGGAAATAAGCTCTTGAGATGACATGGTTTAGCTTTAGAGAGATGGGTTATATCTTTGTCTGATTTTTAAAAGCATTGAAAATATTGCAGAAAGAAAGATTAGAGAAAATGAAAACAAATGGAGGAGGCTTATAACAGTATTCACTAGAATGCATTCTTATTTGAAAATGAGTGTGAAAGAGTAGAGTTGGGAGCTTGTGAAAAGAGGGAGAGATTAAAATAAATATATGAGAATAAGCCTAAAAGTACATTTGAAATACATTAAAAGGCTGATGTATATGGACACACTTGTAATCCTAGTTATTCAGGAGGTAGAGAAAAAGAAGATAATGGTTTGAGGAGAGCCCAGGCAAAAAAGTTAGACCTCATTTCAACCAATAACTTGGTGCAATGTTTCACAGTTGTAGTCTCAGGTAGGCATGCAGCATAGCAGTAGGATCATGGACTAGGTTGATTCAGACCAGACCAAAAAAAAAAAAAAAATGTACTAGAAGGCCCTGAGTTCAGCCCCAGTACCACTATAGAACAAATGTGTAAAGGCATTGTTCTGCTTAATAGTTTTTAGAATTCAGGTATGTGCATGTGTGTTCTATCCTTGGTTTAGCACAAATTATCAGCAGTGGAAAAGCAAATATTAACAGGTGGGCTAGGTAAAGAGGACAAGAACTTTCAGCTAAGAAGACAACATTGAAATATGTGATCTTGTAGTGAAGAAGAGTTCAGTAAGGCAGTTTTCTGTGAACCAGCGGTGTGAACATGATTTTGATTTGATGACAAATCTCATATTAAAGGAATGACTAGTAATGGTGGTCAGTGTGAGGACCTCTCAGTTCTAAATGATGAGTGAGAAACAGGGAAAGGATGGTAGATAGATGTCTAATCAGGGCTAGAGACTGGAAGGAAGACTAGCTTTTATAACCCCGACAGTCTTTTTCTCTACCTGATTTCCCTTCAATCCCTTCTGAGAGTAGAACTCAACTAGTAAAGTCAAATGCATGGTTTTACCAGGGAAATTTTGGGTCATGTTTCCTAAAAACTGAAATAAGCAGAAGGCAGACTTCTGAAATCATGGTAGGAAGACATGAAGGGGAGAAATGAGGAGGGGCTGGGGAAAAACAAGTGAAGTAAGGCAGATGTAAGTAAGCCAATGTGAGGAAATGGTAGAAATGAGTGGTAGAAATGATATGAAGGCTGTGAATGGTTAAATAGAGGGAGTAGGTATGGGACTTGATGGGTCTGATTTCAGATTTTAGGTGAGCTAACTTCTCCCAGTCATGTCAGCAGAGAACTAGGAATACCTCACCATCACCACTAATAGACTTTCCACTTACGAAGGCAAAGTATCTCAGTAGGTATTAGGCCATTCTGCTTGATTTATATAGCAAATTAAAATCAGTGTATTAATGGAAAATAGAAAAAAAGAGGAACTTAAGAGGTTTAGTAGATTACAAAAATATATTGGTAATTTTTCCCAAAAGAGAATGTGTGATGGGAATAAATCTATAAATTGATGGATTATTCTAGTCTTGATCCTTATATTTTATATATTTGAGAATAATTGGTGAAGTGTAGAAAGGCAAGGATGAAGATAGCTGTTTTCATCTAAGCAACCTTAATTTCCTGTCATGAAAGTATTTTTAAACTCTACTAGATGTGCGTATGGTGGCTGTGATATCGACTATGACTTTTGAACATCATAATGTTTTGGAGTAAATTTTCATTGCTTAAGAATACCATGTTTATAAAACCATGCTGATGGAGTGAGAAACCACAGCTTCCTGAACCTCCTTTTTGCACTGTGATTCACATAGCTACCTTATATTGCTGGTTAGACCTTAGCCAGCTACCTTAGCTGACCTAGCATGTTTCTGGTAGGGCGGGGGAGAGTACATAATCTTCAGCAAATCCTCCACTTAATATTAGCACTTAGTCTCAGGCTACTTCTCTATGACTGCTCATCTTTTTATTCCTGCTTTGTTTCAGTTCTATATATTCATGAGCTATGCTATATTTTTATTCTGTTTCTAAAGCCTTTTGTGTTTAAAGGAAGCAAAGACTATTTAAATGCACCACAGTTTAATAGTACAGACTATTTAACTGCAGATTTTTGTAGCTTTTTTTCTTGTTAAATTCTTCCACTACTAAACATAACCATCCTATGTCATAGTCTTTGGGAAATCCTACAGAAAAGATAATAAAAATGTTTCATAATAGAATCATGAAACTTGAGAGTTCTGATAGACATACACTTTTACAATCTCCTTTTTAAAGATCAAATAGTCATAATAGTAAACAAGACTCAGAAAGATTGTGGTTTTTCCTTTCACATTCAAACAGCAGTTTAAAAATTCCTTTATCCTATGCCTTCTGACTTGCTTTCATATATAAAACTCAATGGGAAAAATACATAAAGATTCCCTGAACAATATTGTGTCTTAGTTTATTATCGTAATTTTCTCAAGTAAGGGCTTTGACTCTGAATCAGTGCAAATAATGAATTGATGGCTTTCAAAATATCCATGAACTGGCATCTATTATCAAAGATTGTCAACCTTGTGTTAAATATTCCTTCCTGGGGTAACTTGAGGAAGAGAAAAAAGTAACCTTGCAAGTATGCTTGATGTAGACTTAATTACATAATTACTGATTAAAATAATTACAGAACTAAAATACGGAATAAAACCGAGGTGGAATTTAATTTACCCTGAACTTTTCTGCAGCACCAAAGAGCACTTAAGGACCACATGCATTACCACTAAAATGCTGACCTCTATAATACTACAAAATAAACTTGTCTTAGCCAGCGCCAGTGGCTCACGCCTATAATCCTAGATACTCAGGAGGCTGAGATCTGAGGATCTAGGTTCAAAGCCAGCCCGGGCAGGAAAGACCGAGAGACTCCTATCTCCAATAAACCACCAGAAAACTGCAAGTGGTGCTGTAGCTCAAATGGTAGAGCGCTTGCCTTGAGCTGAAAAGCTGAGGGACAGCACCCAGGTCCAGAGTTCAAGCCCCATGACCAACAAAAAAACAAAACAAAAAACATGTCTTATCGGAATGACACCAAGATGCATTACACCCACCCATCTGAGAAATATGCTCTCAGTTTCATCTTTAAAGAAGAGCTATCCAGTGGTACACCTTGTAGAACGATACCCTATCTACTTTTTCTTTTTTCAATCGAGGAGGTGGTTGTTTTCAGCTTACTGAAACAGGGAAAGCTCCATCAGGATCAAAGATGATAATACCATCACCATCTCCAAGAAGAAAATCAAGGAAGCTGACTACAATCAACTCTTGTAGCCTATTGCTATTTCCTAATATGGTGAGATTGAATCCCAAGGACTGTACTGTTTTTTTTTTTTTTTTGCACTCTTAAGAGTCTCTGAGCAGAACATAATGATCTGGAACCTTATTGGGCTGTTTTATGCCTTGTCATGTTATACATTGGAATTCGCAAGAAGTCTGGCACCCTGAGGCTGATTTTGTTTTCCTTCATTGCATCTATAACCCCAGTACCCAGCTAAAGGTAAAGGAGGCCCTGAGCTATGACTTCCGCAGTCAAATAGGAAGGCTTTACATTAAACTTAAACTGTGTTAGATCACGTGCCATTGTTCATTGTTTCCATTAGGGTTTGATCTCAGGGGATTGGATTTGTTAGACAAGGACTATTACTGTTTCAGCCAAATCACCAGTCCTTTTGTTGTATTTGTCCAATATGGGCCTTTACGCAAAGTGATCTCAGACTGTGGTCCTCCTGTGAGTATACCTTCTTCCACCTTACTGGGATTACAGGCAAAGAACCTCCATAATAAGCTTGTTGAGGTGGGGTCTTGCTAACTTTTTGCCTAGGCTAGCCACACACTGAGAATCTTCCAGTATGCCTCCCAAATAGCTGGGAGCTATGACATCCAGCCTAAAAATACTTGTTTTTATTAAAATTCATGGTTATAGTACTTGGCCTAGCATATGTACAGCACATATGCTGGTTCTGATCCCTGGCAATGCCCCCCCCCAAAAAAAAACAACCCACCAAAATCACAATTAATGATATGGATCTATATGCCTTGCTTCTTTATTTCTTTTTTTCTTTTTCTTTTTTTTAAGTTGGTCATGCGTCTTGAACTCTGGGCCTGGGCACTTACTTGTCCCTCAGCTTTTCAGTTCAAGGCTAGCGCTTTACCATTTGAGCTACAGTGCCAATCCAGCCTTTTCTGCTTATATGGTACTGAGGAATCAAACCCAGAGCCTCATGCATGCAAGGCAAGCACTCTACCACTAAGCCACCTTCCCAGCCCCCTGCCTTGCTTATTTCTAATGTTTAGAGGCAGATTTACCATGAGGTATTTTCTTTTACACTGTTAAATTCCCCTGGTCCTAGACAGGTATAACAGCTTGAGTTTTAGTGTAGTCAGTTTGGCTATGTGTAAATTCTTAAGACCAACCCTTATTTTAAACAGTAGCTTATTATTTAAACATATCATTTAAATATGCTCCAAATAAAAAGGCAGGTTGTGTGTGCGTGTGCATGTGCGCGTGCACATGCACGCGCCTGTTGTGGGGTTTAAACTCAGCGCCTGGGTGATAATCCTGAGCTGTTTTGCTCAAGGCTAGCTACTCTACTACTTGAACACAGCTCCACTAATGGCTTTTTTTTTCTGTTTCTTTTTTCATTTTTTTGGTTCTTAATTGGAGATAAGAATCTCCCAGACTTTTTTGCCCAAGCTGACTTTGAACCACAATCCTTAGATCTCAGCCTCCTAGTTAGGATTGCAAACATGGGCCACCAATGCAGCCTTTTTGTTCATGATCACTATGAGTCTCATTCTGCTAATTGTGCTCAGCTCTACGGTTTCTTTTTTCCTATTTTTGAACAAAGAAGAAATCACTTTTTTTTCCCATGTAACTTGGTCACAACTTGATCATAATTTTCACTGTTTGTATGATTTTCCTACTAAACCCAATTGAATCTTCCCTTTTCACAAGAGAGAACTCTGTTGATATCCTGAGTGTTCATTTACATCTCTCTATTCAGTTACTGTAGTCACCAGATCTGGGAACCATGCTTCTAGCCTTTCAGCTGATTTCCAAACCTGTGTGTGTGTGTGTGTGTGTGTGTGTGTGTGTGTGTGTGTGTGTGTGTGTGTGTGTTCATATTCTTTATTCTTCTCTGTGTGTGTTTAATTTTAAGTGATCATATTCTTTCTTCTTGTCTTCTTCCTGTGCTCTTCATAACATAGTTAAGCAGAAGACATAGTCTTAGTTTTGAAGTAGATTGAAGAGCAACTACTGACTGTTAAATGTTGAATCAATAAAGGTTTTTGACATTAGAAAAGGTTGGTATTCAATTCACTCCATTTTAAGGTGACTAACTTTTAAACTCACTTTTAAACTTATTTAACACTTCTGAACAGCTTGACTAAAATAAATTGATTTTAATAGAATTAATTTTTTCATAAAAACATTAGTTCTAATGCAGGATAAAATTTCAAGATATCTAAAATAAGAAATATAGCTTCTAATTTTTAAAATGTATTCACTTAAATCTTCACTCCCTCCTTCCTTTCTGCCCCCTTTACAGTAAGACTCTAACACTGAGAATTGGTTCTATCAAGATCATCTCTGGCAGTCTGTCAAGAATTTAAAACCACTTATTAAACTAGTAGTGAGCATTTAAATGTTTGAGTTTACCAGTCTTTTGAAATAGTGTCACCCACAGGAGTTTCTTTTTTCTTTTTTTGTTGTACTAGAAAGGATGGGTTCTGACTAGGCCTGACTTTGTATATGTGTAAAATAAGAAAAATAATCAACAAAATAACTGTAGCATGAACAATGTAGTAGTCAACAGCAGAGCACTATTTGTAGCATTGAAAAGTCCCCATAGATGAAGACTCTGTAAATTGAGAAATGATTATAATTGAAAACAAAGCAGTTCATTTATTCCAGTAAATGATTGCTTGTAAGAAGGAGAACAAAATACTCCTTCTTGAAAGTGGACTCTACTAAATAAGACATACAAAGGTTCTCCATTCTGTCTGTTTCCTTCATGTGTGCAATTTCCTGTTATCAGTATCCTCCAATGTGTGGGTCTTTTGATGAACCAACATTGACACACCATTGTCACCCAGAGTCCATAGTGTTACAGTAGGGCTGACTGTAGTGCACATTCTGTGGGTTTGGATAAGTGAGTAATGGCATGCATCTGTCATAGTACCATTTAGAGCAGTTGCTCTACCCTGGAAACCTCTTTGCTTCTTCATCTTTCCTTCCCTCCTCCCTAAGCACAGCAACTGCTGCATTTCTTACTGTTTCCATACTGTTCCCTTTTAAGTATGTCTTGTGTTTGGAATAAAAAGTATCTAGCCTTTCCAGGTTCTTTTACTTAGTAATATGCATTTATGTTTCTTCTAGCTTTTTTTCCCCATTACATTACACTTTACATAGCTAAAATAGCTAAATGTGTCGGGGGCGGGGGGGGGGGATATGCTGGTTGGTCCCAGGGCTTGAACTCAGGGCTTAGTTGCTATCCCTGAACTTTTTTACTCAATGCTAGGTCACTGCCACCTGAGCTACAGCTCCACTTGTGGCTTTTTTTGTGTGTGATTAATTGGAGATAAAGAGTCTCATGGACTAGCTTCAAACTACAATCCTTAGTCATTAGCCTCCTGAGTAGCTAGGATTACCTTCCAGTGCCCAGTTCATATTTATTTTAATAAGTCTCAATACAAATCTTAGAAAATATCTCTTGGTTTGCATAACTTGTGGAATAAGAACTCCTATAGACGTATGATTGGTCTGTTACATTGGAAGAATATCACTATAATTATATGCTTATGTTTCATTTAGTTTTAGTACAAATCATGTCATTTTCCAAACCTTTTCTGAAGTTAAGCAACTTCATATGAATGCCTTAAAGCACGTTCAAAACATGAAGCTCATAACAGTTTTAAAGAATTTGTAAATTTATATTTTAAGTTGTCAGCAATTTTAGACACTTGAAATTCTTGACTGATTAAACACAGAATAATTCTATGCTTACAGGAGCTGTCTTTTAGAAAAAGATGACACTGATCTTCACTACTAGGTATAATCAAACTACAGGAGAGAATTGGGTTTGAGCTTTTAAAACCTCTACATAATTTGGAAATGTTTTTGTTAATTTTGACATTAGAACATCATAGGAATTTTAGTAGGCACATAACTACCAGGAGGAATTATTACAAAGACAGCCAAATATTAATCTGAATGCTAACCTAAACATTCTTGGTACTAAACAATAAAAAGCTATCACTGACTTTATTTAGAATGGCCAGCCTTCAGTGATCCAGTAGAGCAAAAACAAGCA
Source organism: Dipodomys ordii (assembly GCF_000151885.1). Classification (NCBI taxonomy): domain Eukaryota; kingdom Metazoa; phylum Chordata; class Mammalia; order Rodentia; family Heteromyidae; genus Dipodomys; species Dipodomys ordii. Next base: position 3,507,602 of record NW_012267272.1, on the reverse strand, counting down.
GAACAGTGTGGCTACGAGGCTTTTGAACTCCAAAAATGTGTCTGCTTTGTACAAAGGAAACACTCATTGAATGTCTGTTGAAAAGAAAAATGGGAATTGAGGACATATTGGTACTTCTAGAGCCTACAGGGTTTGGATCTGCTTTTGTTGGAGCTTTGCTTTTAGAAGCTTTTAATCATGCTCACTTTCACCTGTGTTAAGATTTACTTCTTGGTTCTGTTGTGGCATTCAGTGTTAAGGTTTGCTACCTCCCACCACTTCCACTTTCACCTGTGTTAAGATTTACCTCTTGGTTCTGTTGTGACACTCAGTGTTAAGGTTTCCTACCTCCCACCACCCCCAATTGTATGATATAACGCCCTTTTTAACCTCTGAACTTTGGTAACCTTGGCTTTGGCTCTTCAGTATCTTCCCAACACTTCCTACTCCCTACTTTTAAAAGAATGTATCTAATAGCACTTTTCTTACCATCTCCTATTCTCAAGACTGATAATCTTTTTCTCTATATAAATATTGATAAATCTTTCCGGGAACACAGTCCTAGTACAGAAAGCCTCTACAAATAGTTGCTTTTTCCGTTGTTTATGTACCCTGCTTTATGTTTTGCTAGGTTGAGAGCCCTTTAGGGCCACTTATATTTATTAAAACTTTTTGTATGGTTAAAAAAAATCGTTTCCCATTTGTACCTTTTCAGTACAGTTGACAACTAAGTGAATGTAGATGTAGATCTGGATGTAGATCAAATATCCTCAGTTCAACCATTCCACATATAACATGGCAGTGGTTCTCTAGTCCAGTTGTCTTCTACATGTATTTTGCCTTAACAGTGCTTTCTTAAAATGTGAAGCTTGCCCTTGAATATAATAATTCACCTACCATCAGACAATATTGCTACCCTTTTATGGAGATCATTCTTATTACTAATATTTGTCCTTTTGTTGACATTCAGAGAATCCTTTTGCAAAACACATTTTATGGGATAAGTTATCATCATATTATAAATGAGGAAAGTGTGGCTTAGAATGGTTATCATTTATGATTTCCCCAAGGTTAAACCATTATTGATCTATATATTGCACATCTATTTTCAAGGCATAGTGTTACCTTTATAGAAGTTGTATGCCAGTCATAAGCCTATAGAACACACACACACATATATGTATATATCATATCATAAGCCTATAGTAGCTCTTTTTCCATACACACTACTAGTTAGTCAGATCTTTTACATCCTGCACTTTGCTAAAGCATTAAAAACAATCCAAATGTATACTTGCTAAGTTTTATATGATTAGATTCAATGTGGTTAGAATGTATCTTGCCTTTGTATATCCCCATCCTACAAGCTTGTCTTACTGAGATTCTAAAATGATGAGATAAATGCTACTAGTAACAATATTTATGAAGAATGTATTAATTTTAGTTTAATAATAGCTATAGTTTATATTGTTGATTCTGTTATCTGTAGAGTTAACTTTGCATTGGTAAATGAACTTTGTGGGTGTTATTAAGTATAATAAAAGACATAGAGTCAAACCAAGCAGTAGCACAGAGACTTTTGGCTCTGTGTAAATTCATCTAAACACCTGTAATCTATGTATACTTAACTATCTTATACCAAAAGGGAACTACCGGAGAGCTCAGCAGAAACTGCTCAATTGAAGATATTTTATACTTTGACATCTTAAAAAAACTATCCAAAGAATAAATTGATATGATTGATCCTTTATGAAAATTCATTTTGACTCTCATTGATCACTTCATCACAGTCTGTTTTGTGGTTGATGTGTTGGTGGGATGGCACTGCAGCTAGCTGCAAAGTGTGTGATTTGGTCAGATAGGAGAACAGAATACAAAGTCACAGGATATAGGAGGCCATTTCCAATTGAAAAGAGCTCTCAGTCAAAGCTAACTTCATGATTACCTGTTCAGGTTTAAGATTAAAATTTAACTTCCTGTATTTTTTCAGTTGAAAGGATGCTGAAGTTCTTGTCAAAATGCTACCTACCTATCATTTCCCAGAAAAAGTCCTCCAAACAAAAGCAAGTAGAACAATGACTGATATGCTTATCTATTTCCAAAGAAGTCATCAAAGTCACCAGTCTTTTAGAATCTTCCTAGAACTAATTCCTACAGTATGCCAGTTTATGGTATATCTTTTAACAGTGGTTTTGTGACCTCATCTGTGAAGCTTTATACGCTATGAAAGAATTTATTTTGCACATAGAGAATTAAACTCATTTAAATTGACAGACACTGTTTCACTGTCTTTACACTAACTCTTCTGACTTGCCTTCACATTGTTTACCATGTCCTTTTTGGCTAGAAGATCAATGCTCTCTTACAAAGATGGAAGGAAGTAAAATGAATATAGCAATGCATTATTCTGTCTGCCTTAAATTGTGGCTTCAGGTTGTGATATCAGGCTGAGTGGTAGTCTTTCCTAACTTTCTCCGTATTCCACACATAGCTTTTTCCTGCCTGTATAATTTTCCCATGCATCAAGTCATCATAGATTCGAATTTTAATTTACAAGGGTTATACTACTCTTACACATATCTCTATATACCTTTTCTAATCTTTAAAAAATAATTTATTATCATCAGATTCTCCCATACAACAACTAGCTTATTTAGGTTTATTCCCATTTTCTTTTCTTCTTAGTATCCTTTATTATTTTGAAGCTGAGATGACATATTTTAGCATTTCCCGTGGCCTGTGATTCACTGCCTATAGCCTTGGGACAGTCAGTTCCCACCACTTATTCATTTTCTGACTTGTATATTAAATTTGTGTGTATGTGAGAGAAAGTGTTTTTGTTTTTTTTTTTTTTTAACCTGGAAACACATATTCAGGATTGTTCATTTAAGAAACATTAATCAGGTTCTGGTAGTATTTATTCAGTCATTGACAATTGCAAAAAATTAGCCAAGAGTCATCCAAGAAATTAAATAACTATTCTCATTCTTTGCTTCTGTGTGTCCTAAAAGGATGTCACATACTTCTAGGTTTGTGATTTTATACTAGACAGCCAGTTCTTTGTTGGTCAGAAGTTTCCTTCCTCCTCACCATCTTGGAAGAGACGGATAGATGCTCAGCAAGAGACTTTGATCATGTTTATTTTCTTATAGCAGATTTAGATCTCAAAAGATTTTGGGTTGTTGACAACCTTCCATGTCTCTAGCTTTATCATGAATGTGTTTAGGGGAAATCGCATGGTGATACTCATTGTTTCTCTGGCTCATACACTCTCCTGGTCAGTTTTTAATCTCTTCATAGGGTTCATAGTCAGTGTTCAGTTTTGTGCTCACTTAAATGCTTTACTCCTGTCTTTTCATTTTGGGTTTTATAGATCTCTTAGATGGACTTTTTTTTTGGTTCATCTCTTTTCCTTCGTTGGATTGTTACATCTTCTGGCTCAAATTGTGTCTGGTTTATGATATTCCCAAGAATGTATGTGTCTTTTGTATTAAATTTTAATCTATTTTATATATAGCTTCACAGATATCTTAAAACAGTTGTCTAGACGGCTTTCTGTTCTCCAATAATTTGATTTTTTTCCCCAAGTCGAATTATAGATTCAGGAACATACTAGAAGAGAAAAATGCACATTGTACAAAACACATATCCTTAAGTTTTGAAATGTTCCTACTTGTGTGACTTGCTGCCTGCCCTCTCTGTGTGCTGCTCTTTTTTCCTCTTCTACATCAGCTTCTCTGGCTTGCTGCCTTCCTGGTCACCAGTAGTTCCTTCCTGAAGGATGGCAGAATTAATCACTTCCTTCTTTGTTCATCCTAGCAATGTGTATTGTAACATGTTCAGCATGTCAGCCTTCCTTTCTTGTGTTCCAGTAAGTCCAGCCACAGCCAGGTCTTTCAGGTAGTGCACTTGGGAAGAGGCAACACTGAGTGTTTTAATTAGACTATAACACTTTAACTCTGTAGTTTTGGGCAAAGCATATTCAGCTGCCTTATTTGTAAAATGGAGCTGCAACTTAATCTCATTGGATTGTTAGTGCTACAATAATCAAATGGCATGGAATACAGAGTAAGTGTATGAGTGAATAATGTTGAGAGTAGAAAATAGGTAAAATACTTCCTATAGACCTTCATCACTGTTTTGTACATATAGTACTGGAATATTTTTTAAACACATTCCTGTTTAAACAATTTTGGTGGAAGTGGCGCTGTGGCTCAGAGTGGTAGAGCACTAACTTTGAGCAAAAAAGCTCAGTGCCCAGGCCCTGAGTTCAAGCCCCAATTATCAACAAAAAAATAAGTAAGAGATAAACTTAAAAAAAATTGATGCATTGGATTTTTAAAATTTACCCATTTATTTATGTGTGTATTTGAGGTGTGCGTGGATGTTTATGGGCCTTGAACTCAGGGTCAGGCCATTCTCCCTTAGTTTTTTGCTTAAGGCTGGCACTTTATCATTTGAACCACAGCTCCAGTTTTGACTTTTTGGTTATTAATTGGAGATAAGAGTCTCATAAACTTTCCTGCCCAGGCTTGTTTGAAACCACAGATCTCAGCCTCCTGATTATCTGGAATTATTGGCATGAGCTACCAGTGCCCAACAATGCATTTGACTTTTAAAATGTACATTTACTTGTGTTTGGAATTTGATTGAAAATAATCTCAGTGGGTCACTTTTTTTGGTTTACACTCAAGGAAGCTTTCTGGGTCACAGAACTTCACTTCCTCCTGATTTTAGAAAGATTTGCATCTTTTGGAAAGAACCATTTGTTCAAAGCATTGTGCAGGCTTTGTTTGAAGAAGTCATGTTCTACCTCATTGGACCTTCAAATTTGAAGCAATCTAGAGAACAAATAATTTGTAAGGCACTGAGCTCCATTCCATGTTGCTTAGGCCATATAGCTGTCACCTAGAATTACTTGGAGGGAAGAAAAAAGATGTTTGAAGAAAGAGCAAAAATTAATTGAGATTTGGAACAGCCTAAGTCAAGGAAAATGACAGGATAATAAAGTTCAGAAAGTACACATCATGGGCTGGGAAGGTGGCTTCGTGGTAGAGCGCTTGCTTTGCACTCATGAGGCCCTGGGTTCAATTCCTCAGCACCACATAAGCAAAAAAAAAGAAAAGAAAAAAGCCGGAAATGGCACTGTGGCTCAAGTGGTAGAGCACTAGCCTTGACCTGAAGAGCTGAGGGACAGAGTTCAGGCCCCACGACTGGACCAAAAAAAAAAAAAAAAAGTACACATTATATTTAGCTGATCCAGATTTTTTTATTTGTGTCAATTTTGCTTCCTAATTTACTACTCTAAACAAAATTGCACCTTTTTGTTACTATGTTGTTAAGTTCTGTGTTTCTGCTCATATCTCTTTTCATTTGTGTCTTAAAATTTTTGAGGTGGTTTAACTTTACTTTCAGATCTGTGAAACCCTTAAGATTTTGTCTGTGCCCTCAGCAAATGTGCTTTGCAATACTTGTCTATTTTGCTTTATAATAAACATAATCCAAATTAACTATCATCTAAGTAGAATAACATTTTTCATTTACTGATGGTATGGTGACTAGCTGGGAGATTTCATTAGTAGTCAGCTTCCCTGTATATCATAGTTATTTCATAAATTGAGATGGTTTTTGTAGCACACCTAAAGTTCAGCACACACTTATAAAGCTTTCCATTTAAGTTTCACTGTGACAAATTTTACCAATTCTTTAAAATTTCATGTTGCAGAATTTATATTTGAGTAACTTGGAGACATGCTGTTGAAGGTTGAGGAAGTAAGCTTTTGTGGGGGGATAAACTCCAACCCCCAAATTGTAGGAAATAAGGTGAGATAGGCTAGTGCGGAGGAAGGAGGTAGGGTAAGAGGCCAAGCCAGGCTGCTCTTATTGTGCGCCCCCCCCCCCCGAAAAGATGCCATAAGTCGGAGCCTCTGACTTAGAACTGTAAAGGACAACAGTGAACATGAAAGTTTGGGGGGAAAAAAACAAGCTCAGGTGGTAGATTGGTGTTCTGTGGAACAGCCATGGGATACAGCTTAAAAAGTAAAGTACAGGTACCGTCTAGGAATGTGGCTTAGTGGTAGAGTGCTACGGTCTAGGAATGTGGCTTAGTTAGTGGTAGAGTGCTTGCTCGCATGCATGAAGCCCTGCATTTGATTCCTCAGTAACACACACACACACACACACACACAGAGCCGAAAGTAGTGCTGTGGCTCAAATGGTAGAGTGCTAACCTTGAGCAAAAAGAAGCTCAGGGACAGTGCCCAGGCCTAAAGTTCAAGCCCTAGGACTGGCAAAAAACAAAAACTAAAGTACAGATGGAATTTTTAGGAATATTTTGTGACTAGGACTCCCCCTGAATTCTTCCTAGTAGAGGTATATCTTGATCACTCTTATAGGGCAACATGGAATATAAAGTCTCTGGCCCCAGTACTGCAGCTTGTAATGGAAACCTGTAAAGTGCCCCATCTGTGAGCCCCCACCCAAACATAAAACCTAGAGAAGCTGTAAGATTTGTGAATGTACTTGCATCAAACTAGTTAATAAAGCCTAAGTTTTTATTCAAATGAAATGACCTAGGACCTTGTGGAGAGATACCAAAAAGACAGTAGAGGCAAGAATTCTAAGAGGCATAATATCCTGAGTTGATGGTGCAGAAATATGTTAGTTGAGGTAAGGGTCATGGCTTACACTTGTAATCCTAGCTACTTAGGAGGCTGAGATCTGAGGATCACAGTTCAAAGTCAGCCTGGGCAGGAAAGTTTGTGAGACTCTTCTATAAACTACTCAGAAAAAACTGGAAGTAGCATTGTGGCTCATGTGATAGACTGCTAACCATGAGCACAAAACAATTCAGGGACAGCACTCAGGTCCTGAGTTCAAGCCCCAGAACCTGCAAAAAAAAAAAAAAAAAGAAAAGAAAAGGAAAGAAAAATGGGTTAGTTGAAACACATACTTGGAATAGTTTTGTTTGGGGATTTCCTGAAGTCTGTTTTCTCACACTGTGTTGTCATTATAAAGAGATCTGCTTCTCCATTCTCCATACATACATACATACATATAATTAAAATATATATAAATGTATGTGGGTGGGTATCTATATATAGAGAGAGGGTCTGATTATGAACCCTAGTCTGGCCTCAGACTCCCAATCCTCCTGCCTAGCCTCCCAGGTGCTGGTTTTACAGACTTGTACCACTATATCCAATTAATCAGATCTTATTTTTCAAGTGGAATCTTGCATGGTGCCCTAGTATATGAACTAGATGAAACTAGGGTAGTGGGGGGATATATTGTCCTGGTGCCCTCCCCTCTCAACTTCCTCCATTCTTTTTTTTCTCCTTTCCTTTCCTTTTTCCTTTCTCCTCCTCCCCTCCCCTCCCCTCCCCTCCCCACCCCT
>NW_012267272.1:3487023-3496987 GCF_000151885.1 Dipodomys ordii | reverse complement strand
TGTGTGTGTGTGTGTGTGTGTGTGTGTGTGTGTGTGTGTGTGTGTGTGTGTGTGTTTATAAATAATGTTAATAGAGTTAAATCCTTCATTTGCTGAAATGTAATGATTGGGCAAAGTGAAAGTATAAGAAGAAAATCAAGAATTTACCATAGCATAGACTATGCCTGATAGAACATTATCATCACCACCATCTTCAATACTGATTGCTAATAAATTCTGTAGAAAGAGAAATGTGATCTTTCTAAAACTGTAGTAGGCAGTTTGATTTATATTTGTTTTTAATAAAAAATTGTTGTAAGTAGTTTTAGACTTTACCTCTTCTACCCATGACCCCAACCATTTAGTTACATTATGTGGATTCTGAATGGTACTAGTTAATTCGGTCAAAACTTATAAAAAGTCATTTTATGTTGATAGTCTTTTTAAACAATTCTGTTGTGTAAGTAGTTGTTAAAAGAGGTACAGTTCCTTAAGTCATGTTATAAATACAATGCATCCTGATGAATGTCATCCCTTTCACCATTCTTCCACATTCCCCCCTCCCCATTTCTACCCTCAAGTTATGTATCCTTAGTTTTTACATAATATATAGGGAATATAATGACTACACTTCCTCCCTCCATTTCCATACCTCTCTTTGACCCCTCCAAATACATTTCCACTTCCTGGTTTTAATTTTGTTAAACAGTTCATTAGTTTTCAGAGGAGTTACACCTTGGACTCCTACCCTAAGTATACCATCGTTTAGTCAGTTTGTTTGTGCCTATAAGCATAAAATCCTGTATATGATATCATGCATAGTTGTATTTTAGATCTAGCTTTCACATATGAGGGAAAACATGTTCTATTTGTCTCTCTGAGCCTGTTCTACTTCACTCAACATAATTTTTCTAGATCTACCCATTTCCTTTCAGTTCTATTCTTTCTAATAGATGAGTAAAATTTGGTTATATATATATGTACTATATATTTTCTTGATCTATTCATCCATTGTAGGATGAATGGCCTGTTGACAGTGTCTTTTTTTTATGCTATTTTAATTAGACCCTGAAAATGGTAGTACACCAGGGCTCAGATATTGAATAATTGGTAGAATTGGTAACATAGAATAGCCTAGTGTAGAATAGTGTAACCTGGCATAGCCTATCACAGCATAGGACGTCTGTTGGAAATCATTTCCATTCAAGAAGTGACCTAGCTCCTGTTTTCTTGGTCTTTCTGATTAATGGAAAACTAATATTTTCAAATTCAGAAGCTTATTCATTATGAATGACTTTTATAATCAGAAAGAACTTAATTTTTCTTTTAGCTTGTTTTATTCTTCACAAAAGAACTTTTCTTCCATTTAATGGGCTCAAATACATTCTTCTATTGGACATGTGCACTTAACTTTTTTATAACACCTATCAGACCCACTGGCTAAATGCCTTACTAACTGAAACTAAGTAATGTAGCTGGAACTAGCTTGTGCTCTGGAGCATTGAGTCTTGAAGGTTGGTTATTGATTTGTACCCATGTAATGGTAATGAGGCTAGAGAGAGACAAGAAGCTCCCTCTTCTTGATCCTTGAGCAAGTGTCCTCTCCCTTACTTTGGAGGCTCTGAGCTCACAAGTGAAATCCTTACTTAGTTTATCTCAGTAGGACAGTCCATTTTAAATGCTCAATAAAGAAAGAATAATTCTTCTCCCAATTAACTACTAAAGAAAAACATATGTTTCTAACGTCAGCTTTTTATTTTTTTTTTATCTTTTCATTTTTTTGTTGGTAAATCTCCCAGACAACAGCAGTTCTATAGAGAGTTTAAATATGAAGGAATGGCAGGACGGGCTAAGGGCACTTCTACCCAACATTAACATCAACTTTGGTGGACTGCCCAATTCTTCTTCCCCCTCCAACGCCAACCACAGTGCACCAACGTCCAACACTGCCACCACCGACAGCGTGAGTTGGGACAGCCCTGGCAGCTGGACAGACCCAGCCATCATCACAGGTAACTTTCCCACTCCCTTCAAGCTCCACTCACAGCCATCACTTTAGTTTTCAGCTCAGGTTAAAATCAAAACAGTGGTCTCTTCAGCCTAAGTTCCTTTTCACAAAGCCACAAGTGTGGGTGACCTTTTTCCGCTCTGAGGGTCAGGGTTAGGCAGACTCTGTGAACCTCTCAGCCTAGCTGTGTACTAAGGCATCCAGGCCTCTGCTCTCCTTTAGGTCTAAGTAGGTCTTCACATGTATTTTGTAGGCCTCAGAGTACAAAAATAAAGTCTGAGCCAGCCACCTTAACAGGAACATACTCCACTTTTTAAAAATAAAGCTCTCTATTATAAGGCTATCTTGTTTAGGTCTCCCTAGAAAAAGACAGTCACAATGGGGAAATGCCATCATTCACTTCTGAGGGAATTGGCGGGGCAGTTGCAGCTCCATCTATGTGACAGTGAGGGACTGAGTCCATAGTTGAAAGATGAGGCATGGGTTTGTGTGACGATAGATCTTGCTCATTCATTGCTGGGGTGGAGTGGGGCTGGGGGGTGGGTCTAAAACTGTAGATTTAAAAGTCTTAAACGTGGAAGGTACTTAAAATTGTAACTTCTTCTGTTTATTCTTGGGTTAGCTAATCACTTTTACCTTATATATTTTTAATGTCTGGCAAACTTCTTATTCTTTAAACTCATCCTTTCCCCTCTTGTTTTTCTCTTCCCTCTTCAGGTATTCCAGCATCTTCAGGAAACAGTTTAGACTCTCTTCAAGACGACAATCCTCCACACTGGCTAAAATCCCTTCAGGCCCTCACAGAGATGGACGGCCCCAGCACGGCTCCATCACAAACCCACCACAGCACCCCCTTCAGCACACAGATCCCTCTGCACAGAGCCAGCTGGAGTCCCTACCCTCCTCCTTCAAATACTCCCAGCTTCCACTCCCCACCCCCAGGCTTTCAGACAGCCTTCAGACCCCCCAGTAAAACCCCCACAGATCTACTACAGAGTTCAACACTGGACCGCCACTAGGCAGAGGAGAAAATTAGAAAATACAGGATTTGTCCCACCCTGTTTTCTCCCTTTCAGCCCACCCACAGCTCCCTTCTCATCTCTTATGTTCTGAAGAATCCAGTTCCTGATCAATTTTTTTTCTCCCTACCCCCAGATGCAATGCGATCACAGGGTCATTACCATCTTTTCTTTTCATTGTAAAAGTTTCTGTTGATCCTAGCATTTGAGTGACACTGTTGAATGTTTCTGGAAAAAAAAAAATGCCTTTTAAGGAGAGGAAAAAAAAGAAATCAAAGGGCAGTCTCGATACTTAGAAAATTACTGTTTGTCTGTTGCGCATAATAATGACATAATCTGCTTAGCAGAAAATGACGATTAATCCATAGGAAAGGTCAAGTAAATGCATATCAACTGCAGAAGTTTGAAAACCAGGTTAAATGAGATTGCTAAATGCATGGGGGAAAGCAATGGTCCTGGCATCCATCTTGTATTCAGCTTATCACTATTGCAGGAAAATGCTTTCAATTTAATTTTTAATTCTTTTGAATTGATGGGGAGGACTTGATTACATCATTAAGCAAAAGAATTTATTGGAAGTTTGTGACAAGACAAATTGATCTGTGGTAGCAACTGGCCTATTGCTAAAGAGTTTATAAAGAGGGGAGAAGTGGTTTTGTTTTTTTTTTTTTAAAGGAGAAAAAAATTGGCTTTAAATTTAAAGTAAATTTAAATGCTTTAAAGAAAAAAAGTATTCACAGATGTAATACATATACATAATATAAAAACTGAACTATAAGTGATTTCTTCAGTCTTTCTCCTCTGTCAGAATCTTTTTTTCTTTGACCTAAATCCACCTGCCAAGGGCACTCTGAGATAGCACTGCTCTGGGTCCATCCGATCACCAACAAACAGGAGCAAATCTCTGACCTCCTTGCCTGCAGCTTTTACTTAACCCTGTAGTTTCTGGACGTTTGTGCAGTATTGAAAAGACAGGAGAAAAGAAAACAAACCTGGTTATAACCTGATGCTAAAACTAAAAACAAGGAAATGTACCTCTTTCTTCAGAATTAAAACTAAAATCTTAAATAAAACAGAAAACTTGATGATGACCTTTCATTGTTCTTATTGTTTTTCCAGTGTATTATATGGAGTTTGAAATCTTTTGTGACTTAAATGCCATCTGATGCTGCCATTTGATTTCATATCTTTGATGATAGAGAAGATAGTCTAGAGGAAGAATCAGAAAATAGCCATTGCCATTGTTGAAGATCAGCCCTCTTATATTCAAAAGTTTATTCCCCAATGCTTAAGACTTCTCCTTTCTATGGCAAATATAGACCAGTCTTTCCCAACTGAGAAATGCTGAAATACCGGTTCACTTAGAGAGACGTGGCAGCAGCTAAATTTATAGGCAGGTAGCACCACTTCTTGAGTGCCATAATGGGAAAGATCCAGAAGCTCTGAGTTAAGTGATCCACAGTTCACATCAATCATTTTTGATGGAGGGATGATCACACCTGACCAAAAAGGGTAGGGGATTCCCTTCCAAAATGCAAGCAATCTGTATGATTTGTTTGTCTTACTTTGAACTGCACTCAGGAATTGTCATCTGGTTAGTTATATCCATTAAGGAATGAACCAAGTAGAAGTAAATTGTATATACCGAGCTACAGCATCTCAAGCCTGCAACACTAGCTACTTGGGAAGCAGAGATCGAAGGGTGAAGATTTAAGGCCAGCTGGGCAAATAAGTTCCTGAAACTCCATCCCACTTAGTGGGTGAGCGAAAACACTTCTTACCCCAGATTCAGGAGAAGCACAAGGCTGGGCACAGTGCAGCATGCCTGTCATCTGCAGGGAAATACAAGTAGGAAAGATCTCAGCCAAGAGCCGCAGGGGCATAAAATGAGAACTTACTTGAAAATAACCAATGTAAAAGGGGTCTGGGAGGATGGCTTAAGTGGTAGGATGCCTGCTTAGCAACATGAGACTCAATTCCTAGCACCATCAACAAAGTAATAATTATATAAATAAAAAGTTTATATGGTGCTTTTAGGTTGATTTCTCAATCTTCACTTTGTACTTTAAGGGAAACAATTTTTGATATATTAAATAGGATATTCTTAGATGTCACAGTAAATAGATGCTGACCAAGAATATAGTCAAATATAATGTGCCAGTGGCTTTTACCTAGCTTCTGAATAATCCTAGCTACTGAAGATCATGGTTCAAAGGCAAGCAAGGCAGGAAAATCCATGAGACTTTTACCTCTAATTAACCACCAAAAAGCCAAAAGTGGGACTGTGGATCAGGTAGTAGAATGCTAGCCTTGAGTGTTGTACCAAGGGGAGGACCTAAGACCTGAGTTCAAGCCCCAGTGCCAGCACAAGAAATATATACATAGTAAAATGTTTCATAAAATTATAAAATTAAAATGTCACTGCTAAGACAAGAGAAGACAGACCAGATGACTCCAGTGGTAGAGCTTTGCGAACACAGCCCTGAGTTCAATCTCTAGTGCTTAAAAATAAAAAGCTCCAGGCTGTCATTATCCTGTGAACTTGGCTTCAACCTCCTCACATCAAAGTGATGGACCAATACAGAAGAATGTTCTGGAAGTAGTAACTTGTAATTGAGGCCTTTGGGTTCAGGAGCATAGGAGGAATCCTGAGATGTGCATTAACATCACAAACATTGCTTTCTGTGTGAAATTTTCTGTGTGCTTACTGAATTATACATGAGTCTTTTATAAAGAGTATGGCTATCATAAAGAATAAAAATAAACAATAATGACCCATGTGCCTACCATCCAGATTAAAAATAGAGCACATAATATCTTAACAGCTTGCTGGGTACCTCTCCAATTCCACTTCCTTATCTTTCCTCACTCTCCACAAGTAACCATTATCTTTATTTCTGTGTGTCTTTATTTTCCTTGGAATGTTTCCAGCTATGTGTATATCCCTGAATGATATAGTATTTGATTTTGAAAAGCTGATAATAAAGTAATCCCCAACTGTGTAAGGAAAAGGAAAATTAGAATTGTTGTCTTAGATAAAGACTAAAACAGTCTCTGGGTTATAGTTTGTCTTTTGCTTCTCTGGTGAGTTTCAAAAGTCTGGGGAAAGACAGTGAGCGGGTATCTTTGACAGGTCTGTCCTGTGTGCTCAGTCCTGGACATTGGTCTTGCAGAAGTGATCTACTGTTTTCTGTTACCTAAACACACCTGGCTTCCCTATATTCCACTGGAATAAGTGAAAACAACACTTAGGAGTGACTGTGGGATTTTAAGTAGGGATCAGCTGACCACTTCACCAGGGCTTGGAAGAGAGAACAGAGATAGTTGACTTGGTCGAAACTGGATGAGTACAGAAGAACCTGTACCAAACTGGCCTTGGTGCCCTGCTGGTATAATGGCAGTGGGAATCTTGGTGGTGGCAGCTGTCTGTATCCAGTTACAGTACACAGAAATCCGAGGATTTCTTTCTCCTCTCTTAGATCCTGTTTTTCTTTTTGCCTTTCATACATTCCATGCTTTAGTCCTTTTTCTTTAGTCTTGTACTTGGTTGGAGGGGCATTCTCCATTGATTTCTTGAGACACACGACAAGTTATAATTTACATATGTGAAATATACTACCTTTGCAAATCCTTTGGTGAGTACAGGATTCTAAGTTGAGCATATTTTTCCCTCTAGAATAATGAAAGCACTAAAGAAAGCACATTTTTTAAAAATCACATTTTGCTATTGAATATCCAAAGCCACTCTGGATGTTAACTGTATGTCATCTGGTTTTCTTTCTTGGGCAACTTATGGCAAGTTTATCTCTGTTCTGAAATTTTGAAATGATGTTTCTAACTGTGGCTCTACTTAAATTCATTGTGACAAGTACAGTGGGTAAGTGATGTACCACTTCAACTACCCTTCCTAGCCCTTTTTTGCTTCAGTTATTTTGGGGATAAGTTCTTGTGTTCCCCACAGGGCAGCTTCAGACCAGCATCCTCCTACCCATGTCCTCTGGAATAGCTGGGGTATACAGCTTACTGATTGAAACAGGGTTCTCCAGATTTTGCATTATTAGCAGGCCTCAAACTGTTGCCTCCTGAGTAGCTGAGATTATAGACACGGGCCACTGCACCTTGCATTAGTAGGTTTAACTATGGCCATCATGTTCAGCTCTGGGAATGGTGTTTGGCTTATTTCAAAGTGAATTTCTTGCAATGGTTCTCCTGTTCTTAAAATATTATTCAAATATTGGACTTCTGCTTTCAGCTTTCCCTCCATTTTCCATCCTGATTGTTTGCTTCTTCTCTTTTCTGGGAAGCTTTCACTTAGCCTTAGTGTTTCTTGTGCTTCTTTTTGTCTAAGGCAATTTTAACTTGCTTTGATCTCTGCCTTCCATAGTAGAGACTTCTCCAGTGCTTGATAGTCCTTGGTTATCTGCTCATGAATAAGACTGAAATTTTACTGCAGGTTTGAGAGCACAAGTAGCTTTGAGTTCTCCTATTAGGAGACCTGAATGGTCTTTCTACTAGGCAACCTCTGTTGTCAATGTCTTTAGGCCTTGTATCTTCTGGTTATATTCCACGAGGAAAGGTCATGGAATGGCTGACAGGAAAGGTCTGATATCAGCATTTCTAGCTATGTTGGAATCTGTTTTCATTGAACATATGGTTATTCATTCTTTCTTTTTAGTCCTTCCCTTTCCAGCGATTAAAAAACTCAAACTGTCTTTACATTTAGGAGAAGAACGTTTGCCTCATAGTGTGGCCTTGGAGAATGAATTAAGGGTGCTAAATTTCTGTAATAATCTTTCTTAATTTTATTTTAGCTTTATCCACATAAAATACCCACCTTGGCTTCAGAGGGCCTGGTACTGATAGCTCCTGGGGCCTTGAGGACTTCATCATGTAGATAAGATCGGATCTTAGCTATTGTGAGCTTGAAGTTGGACTTTGTCAAATCACCTAAGTGAATCTACAACCATTTTTCTAGGTCACCACGTTTTTCTGCGTGCTCTTTTAGTCTTTTTTTAAAGTCTAATTTTGATGGGCTTTTAGGAAGAAACCAAATTAGATTAAGTCACTTAGATCTGTCAACCCAGACTTGTGCTCTGATTTTACAAATAGGCATAGTTGTCTGCAAAGAAAGGTAATGCTATCTTTTGCTATTAGCCAATGAGTGTTATCCACATGTTGTATAGTCCTTGGTTTGGTTTGAAGCACCCTATCGTCTGTGTGTGTGTGTGTGTGTGTGTGTGTGTGTGTGTGTGTGTGTGTGTGTGTGTTATTTTCTTACATTGAAATTTCTTTCAACATCTTTTTCAATAAGCTGTTTGGATTTAGAGTCAGTTTGTTTTCTGAAAGGTAATCATAGAAGAGATTATTACATTTTAGGCTGACCATTAAAGGCAAAGTTTACTGTGGTTTTAAAGGACTCAGATGGATGTTGATTATTTTCTAGACTTAACTGAATTAGAGCAATTCAAGAAATTGCAGTGGAGTTAAAATAGCCTACTCTTAACTATAGAGAACTGTACTTTAAGGACAGGTAATACTATCAACCATGTATTTCTATGGAGATTCTCCTATAATCACACAATGAAAATTTGAATTCCGTTAGAGCTCTAAACAAATTTTGCCTGAACTTGGAGGCATGGACTCTGATGCATGAGAACTTTCAAAATTTTACTTTGATTTAATAATCCTCATTATTAGACAGTGTAAAATCAGAAAGCCTATGTAATCTAAACAAAATTGTGAGGTACGTCCTGTCAGAGTAGGACATGCCATCTGTGCCAATGAAAGATGACCAAAAGTTACTAGCATTAACTATTTGAAAACTTTGGGGAAAAAAACAACTTTAGTTGGTCACAACAATTAGTACTCTTTGTTCTTATTAACAAATGGTTAATTTAGTTCAGGATCAGCTTGCAGACAATACCTTTGACAATCCATTTGGGGAAAAAATGTTCCTGAAGAAATTAAGGGGGAGAAATGTTGTTTTTTTTTTTGAGGAATGATTTTTAAAAATTACTTTTGAGTTGGGTACAATGGTTCACTATCTGTAATCCCAGGTATCCAGAAGCAGAAGCAAAAGAGTCATTTGAAATCCAGAGTTCAAGACCAGTCTCGGCAATATAGAAAGACCCCATCTCAAAGAAAAGACAAAATAATTATTTCCATGAGTGATAACATTGGACCAAATGTTCAAGGTATTCCTTGAAGAACTGGGCATTCCAAAAAATGGCAAAGAATTGGTCATTCTAAAAAAAAATGTATTTTGAAAGAAGTGAGTGTTAAATGTTCCTTTCATAGCTAAGAAAGTGACTATCCAAGACCAACAGCAATTAATAATCCAGTTTGTTTGTGTGTATGTGAATAGTCTGGAAAATTTCAAAACTCTAAGGCTAATAACTCAAGAGCCTTGTGGTATTAACTCAATCAGTTATTAACTCCTCAACCTTGCTTCTCAGAAGAAGCAGTGGTCTGTGACTTTCTTATTTACGCATTTAGTATTTGTAAAATATTTTTAAACACTATTAAGAAAATCCCGGTATATTACTTAAAAAAAAACTTGCTATTTTAATAGCAGGATCCCAGGGCTTTTTATTAGATTTCATCATGTGCAAAAAGTAGACTATTAGGCTGAAACATTGAGTTTTTAAGTGGTAATATTGTAACAGAGTATCTATGACTTTGTTCCAAAACCTCAGCTTTTTTGCTGATATGTATACAAAGACCAAGATAAAGGTGGTTTTAGCTCATTTCCCTTTGTTTTCTCTGAGTGGTGGCAGGTGAAGGGTGTGAGAAGGAACTATATTTATCCCAAGTCATTGTGTATGGGAAGACAGTAGGAACTTCTTTTTTTTTTTTTGGTGGGCCGTGGGGCTTGAACTCTGGGCCTGGGCGCTGTCCCTCAGCTCTTCAGCTCAAGGGGAGCACTCTACCACTTGAGCTACAGCGCCACTTCCGGTTT
>NW_012267272.1:3445389-3486848 GCF_000151885.1 Dipodomys ordii | reverse complement strand
CTCTACCACTTGAGCCACAGCGCCACTTCCGGCTTTTTTCTTTTTGCTTATGTGGTGCTGAGGAATTGAACCCAGGGCCTCGAGCATGCAAGGCAAGCACTCTACCACTGAGCCACCTTCCCAGCCCCAGTAGGAACTTCTTGATCATGTGTTTATATCCAGATGTTTTAACATTCTCTTGGACAACCACCTTATCCAGTATCTTCTGGATTTTACACAGCTAAGGAATGAGGGCAAGAATAATTGTCTTTGGATATTTGAAGTGCAGGTCTATAGAAGAGGAATTAGATAAGAACATAATTGAGACTAACAGTATTGGCTTCAGATGGGCTTAATTTAAGAATTTCAAAAAAGATCAACTTTGGACTGGGCATTATGCCAGGTGCTTCAGAAAGTACAAAAATAAGATTTCATTTACTCTCAAACTGGGAGGTTTTGGCTGTTCAGCTATGCAAACAAAGTTGAACATGGGAGTTTTAGAAGGGCAGGATGTCAGGGTAATTCATACAAATGAGAGCTAGAGATAAATGGGACTTGGCTTGCTAGGGTTAGAGAGAAACTCAAGAACATCAAAAGGAGACTGTTCAGGCATGTTTAGGCCTCTGATCTTAGATAGGAGAGAACTTGAGGTCTGTGTAAGGGATTTGGGAGAAAGAGACCAGAATGGAGAATCCACGAGGTTCTGCTTTTGTTAAAAATGAACCACCAACAATGTCTAAGCAGGAGGAGACATGATAGAATTGTGTTCTATGAATATACAGGGTTGAGAGGTGGAAAATGAGGGGAAAATTCTGACGTAGGGTAGGGTTCCTTGGGTCAATAAAAGCATCCCAAGGGACCTATAGTTTGGCTGCAAAAGAACTATCAGTGACCACCCAAACATGTAAAACATGGCATATGCATATGTACATTTTAAAGAAGAAAGGAAGGAAAGAGGCAGGCAGGCAAATGAAAAAAAAATTTAATTATCTATGATATAATAAAAGGTCCAGTAAGCTAGAGGGTCAGTCAGGTCAAGGCTTTTTGTCCATAAGTGGGTTAGCAATGTAGAGTTCAAAAGTACTAAAGAATTTTTTGCAAGTTACTGGCCAGAGTTCAAGGATAAAAGGTAAAGTATTTCACAACCATCCTAGATTTCAGATCTTCCACTAGACTATAAGCTCCTGAAGGCAGAGAACAGATTGAGTTCAAACACTATGCTCCCAGAACCTAGTGGGCATATTGCAGGCAATCTACTATTTTACCTGATCACAACGGGAAATACATTATGGCTGGGGTTTCAAACCCAGTAATGAGAACAGTTAGTGGCAATGTATTTAAAAGAAATGAGGGAACAACACATTTTATGCTAGACATTGAGTCTTCTTTGTTTTTTTTTTGTGTGTGTCCGGTCGTGGGGCTTGAACTCTGGGCCTGCACGCTGTCCCTCGGCTCTTCAGCTCAAGGCGAGCGCTCTACCACTTGAACCACAGCGCCACTTTCGCCTTTTTTTCTTTTTGCTTATGTGATGCTGGGGAATTGAACCCAGGGCTTCATGCATGCAAGGCAAGTGCTCTACCACTGAGCCACCATCCCAGCCCAACATTGAGTCTTCTTATACAACCAACAACCAACTGATGCTAATTAAAATATATAAAAGAGAAAGTAATAAACTGCAAAGAAAAGGAAGGAAGAAAGGAAAGAGGCAGGTAGGCAAATGAAAAGAACAACTGTAGTTAAATTCTTGTTTTTCAAATTGTTGATTTGAGACTCCAGCAGGTCAGAGGTAGACATATATTTTGTAGTCATCTTTATAAGAACAGAGGTAAGATAACCTTGGGAAAAATAGGAGCTCTGTAAAATGAAGATCTGAGTACATGGTGTCAAAGCCAGGAAAACCTCTGCTGGCTTTCAGATCTGGAAATGTGAAGACCTAGCAAACCTCTGCCAAAGTACCTTAAGCTGCCTGCAGCTAGTGATTCCCAGGACTCAAAATCCCACATTTGTCAATGGCCGGAGGGTGCTGGAGAACCAAGATGCCTTTTTTTTCCCCACCTTTCACCTTTACCTGTGTGCTTCCTCCTAGCAGGATCTATCCTGGGATTCTGTGGAAGGAGAATCTGAGAACTATGATGCAGAAGAGAGGGTGGCAGGGGCTTGGGTGGATGACCATGCACAGACAAGCCAGCCCCTGTGTGCGGTACACAGGTGTGAAATGGGTCGTGTCACTTCCCTGTCAAAACTCTCCAAGGATGTCCTCTTCACAATGAAGGTTTGAATCTGATGATGCAAGAAGCCACTGGTGTAGGACATGGCATTGGAATAGTGTTCTCCGTGTCACTGTGTTGTCCTGTTCTCTATGTGACTAAGCCTCTGTTCTATGAAGATCTGTTCTCTCAGCCTGGAATGCATACAGACTTTTCCTTACTCTGACAGTCTGTTCCTTGAACTTTCCCTCTCACCCCTAAGCAGATATAGGTGGTCCTACCTCCCTTGAGCCTTATACTTGTACTCCAACCTTGCAGAAGGGCTGTATGTATGGCTTGATCTATACAGTTGGCTCTCTATATTCACAAGCTCTGCATCAAAGGTTGAGCCCGATCTTTAGGAAAATCTTCACACATATTCAGGTCACAAGTATTCAGGAAAATAATGTTTTTCATCTGTACTGAACATGTGGACATTTTCCCTTGTTTCCTAAACAATACACTATAACAGCTACTTATTCCACATTCCTATTGCATTAGATGCTATACGTAATCAAGAGATGATTTAAAATACATGGGTGGATGCATATGAAATGTGCAAATACTGTGCCATCTTACCTGAAAGACTTGAGCATCCCCTATTCTGACATTCACAGGGGGTCCTGGAACCAGTTGCCCACAAGTACCAAGGAACAGCTGGATGTACCCAGGGCTTCACATAGTGTCTAGCTTTCAGTTTGAATGACTGAGGGAACAAAGGAAGCTTTAGGTGGTAGTGAGCTAGTAATTGTTACGATCTGTAATGGTGAATCCATTGGAGATTCTAGAAGATGAACTGAAGAGTAAGGAATTCTCAGCACTTGGGAATTGGAAATGCTGTATTCTGAAAACATTTAGTGAAGGGTCATGACTACACAGCTTCAAATGAAAGGAGGCTTTCTTTGCTCTAAAGGAAATTACAAGCCTGTTAGAAGTCATAGACAGTTATGTGGATAAGTGAACCTGAACAAGAAAGCAAAGCTGAAGAGAGTCAGGAGTGTTGGAGGCTTTGTCTTAGGAAGTTATTTGAGCCAATAACTTCTCATAGCTTCCCTCTCCAAGCTTCAGCAAGAGAACTGAGAAAGGGTTTTGAGTTAGAAACAGGCAATGTGAAGCATCTGTCAGCTCAGTGCAATGCAGAGGCCACAGGTGGAGTCAGGGACTTAGGAACATACAACATGTGCAAGAGATGGGGCATTTCTTACATTACCTGCATTGCTTGCATTTTTCAAACCATGAGAATGCATTTAAGTCTTACAAAATGAAAATATTTGAATAAGTAAAGTTTCTGACCATGCTTTGAAAGGAAAGTGTCATGTTCTATAAGTGTATGCTGGGGAAGCTGCTTTTCCTCAAGCATCTGAATGGGGAAGTGCATATGTGCATGTGCTGATCCTGGGAATTGAACTCAGGGGCTGGCACTGACCCTAAGCATTTTTGCTCAAGGCTAATGTTCTACCACTTCAGCCACAGCTCCACTTCCTGATCTTTGCTGGTTAATTGAAAATAAGAATCTCATGGACTTTTCTATCCAGGCTGACTTCACACTGCAACCCTTAGATCTCCTAAGTAGCTAGGAGTACAGGCATGAGCCATTGTTTTATTACTTTTAGTTACTCAAGACATTGGATGGAGGATGGATGGAAGGAAACAAGGAAGGAAGGAAGGAAGGAAGGAAGGAAGGAAGGAAGGAAGGAAGGAAGGAAGGAAGGAAGAGAAAGCTAAACTGAGAAAGGGATCTGCAAACTGATAATCTGAAAAATGAGAAACCAGCCATGCCAACTCCACCAGTAGAGGGCATACATTTGTGAGCAGGTGGGCCTGGGCCTGTGAGAGCGGCCCATGACTGAGGAGGGGAGTGATGTGACAGGAATTTTGTGGGTTGAGCAGAGGCCTGTGAGCTCATGGTCTTAATAACAAGCTCCAAGCAATGCTACTTGGTCCCAAGGCTGATAGCTGTGTGGTGATAATGATTATGATATCTTTGAGGGATGTGTGTGATTTGACTTGCTCCTGGGCACAGTGAGTGGGTAATGAGGGTAAAGACTTGGTTCTCAGAATCACCAACCCACAGTTTGTTCAGCTAACATGCAAAGACTGTTGTTGAACTGGAGACAAAAGGAAAGGATAGATTAGAAGCAGTGAAGGCGATAGTAGAAGTGTTTAGACAGAGTTGCAAACTCAGACTGCCAGATGGAATCCTCAGTTTCACTATTTGTCAGCTGGGTAGCCTTAGGCAAAGCAGCTAAATCTCTAACCTCAGTTTCTCCACATGTCAGATCAAGATAATAGAGTATGGGCTATTACCATAGAGTTGTGAAGGCTCAAATAACATAAAGCACTTAGCATTTTACCTGCTCATAGTATGTTGGTGGAAGAGATCATTACTTGACACAGCTAGAGTATTTAGACTAAACAAGAAAGGATATCCTCCACAAGTATTTGAAGAGGAATTCAACATTTTCTATAATCCCACTGATGGCAATTCAGATTTATGGGCAAAGGCTAAAGGGAGAGCTAATGTAAGAAACACTAAACATAGTCAAGGGTTGGTATATAATTCAGCTTCATATTATTACGACAAAACACCACAGACTACTAAGATACAAATAGAAAATATTTCTTTTGACCTATCTTTCTAGAGTTCCAGTTCAAGATCAGGCTGTCACACTCTTAAGGTCCCTGGTGAAGCTAACACATCATGGTGGTAGTATGTGATGGAACAAACCATCATAAGCCAGGAATCAAAAGACAGAAAGACCAGTGGCCTAAAGACCCCACACAGGCTCCACCTCCTAAAGGTTCTATCATTCCCTAATAGCACTAGGGCCCAAATCCTTAACACATGGACCTTTGAAGGTCATTCAACCCACAGTAACTGGTAAAGGGGATTCTTTGCATCCATTTCAAGACTGGACTAAGTAACCTCCACGGTTCCTTCCTCGTCTAGAATTCGCGTATCACACCAAAGAATCTGGAATGTGATTATAGGGTAATGCCGTTTTCTACCACATGGGACGTGGGACATGCAATGAAGATCTCGAAGCCAGGCAGTACTGGTGGCTCACACCTATAATCCTAACTACTCAGGAGGCTGAGATTTTAGGATCATAGTTTTGAAGCCAGCTGGGGTAGGAAAGTCTGTGAGACTCTTTTTTTGTTGTTGTTTTGCCTGAACTCCGCCTGGGCGCTGTCCCTCAGCTCTTCAGCTCAAGGCTAGTGCTCTACCACTGGAGCCACAGTGCCACTTCTGGCTTTTTCTGCTTATGTGGTGCTGAGGAATGGAACCCAGGGCCTCATGCATGTGAGGCAAGCGCTCTACCACTGAGCCACCTTCCCAGCCCTCTGTGAGACTCTTATCTCCAGTTAACCACCAGAAAAGTCGAAGTGGCACTGTGGCTCAAGTGGTTAAGCACTAGTCTTGAACGTAAAAGCTCAGAGACAATGCCCAGGCCTGAGGTCAAGCCCCATGACCAATTTAAAAAAAAATCTCTGAATATCCTCCTGTTCCCCAGCTTTGGCTGAGAGGCCTCTGAACAAAGTGGCAGAAAGTGTCCCTGCTGGCCAGTAACCATGGGAAGACACAAGATCATGCCTTGCCTCTCTGCTCCTTCAACTACACACCAAGATCACTACACCCATGCGGCCACAAGGCTTTCATGGAGTATTGTGAATGAAAATGCTCCAAAACCTAGAGCACAATCAAAGTGTAAAGAATAAGTATGGTAATGATTCCGTGCTGCCCTGTGAAATACTACTGCTGCTACTGCACTTTGTACTGGTGGCTACTGATTGCATGGATTTCTTGTGTTAATAGGTGAGTGCCGGGCTGGCACAGTCATGCCTTTAATCCCAGCTACTTGGGAGGTGAGATTGGGAGGATTATGGCTAACATCTTATATCCAGCCACACAGGAGACAAAGGTAGGAGAATTTTGATCTGAGGTTGACCTTGGGCAAAACCTTGAGACTCTATCTAAAATATAACTAAAGCAAAAAAAGGGCTGAGGGTGTGGCTCAAGTGGTAGAGACTCTAGCCTAGCAAGTATGAGGCCCTGAGTTCAAACCTCAGGAGAAAGACAGAGAGAGATAGCGAAAGAGAGAGGGAGAGAGAGGTGAGAGAAAGAGAGAGACAGACAGGGAGGGAGGGAGAGAGAAAGAGAGGAAGGGAGGGAAGGAGGGAGAGAGAGGGGAGAGAGAGGAGAGACACACCAAGGCATCCCAAGGCAGGCCACACTGCACTCTGGACCCCAGACTTCAGTCATCTTTTCCTAAAGAAAACCTTGAGTTCCAATGGCTCCCAAGTTTGAACTCTTCACAACAGCCCTCCTGGGGGAGGCCTAGGTTTGATTGCCTGAGATGATCAACTTGAAAGCTTTGAATAATTGCCCTGATTATATTTGACACTGAGGAGTTAACTAATCTTTACCAGATGTCGAGGTAGCACACACACACACACACACACACACACACACACACACACACATACCACTGTGTGACCGAATACCCAGTGTGCTGGAAACCTGTGCCCAAGAACCCTTTGGGGGCCACCTAAAGTGGGGCCTTGTATATCCAGAGAAGTCTACGTTTTAATCCAGGGTAAGATAAATGAGACTGTGTCTATGTGTTTGTTGGCTGTACGTTGGCTCCAGCCCCACCAAGAGGAGGAGGCGTGTTTCTGACTACTGAGGATGTCACAGGCTCAAGAGTGGAGGCTGCTATAAGCATTTCTTCAGCTTTCTAAGGAAAGACATGATGGAGCACGTATGAAGCCACAAAGGGCAGAGTGCTGCCAGAAGACAGTGCAGGGAGGGGAGGCCTTCAGCCGTGAAGAGTGAGTCAACATCACCTGCCAGCCAGGTGAGTCAGGACGAGCAGAGCTTGCTCAGTGAAGGCCGAAGATTCAGAAGGCAGAGAGCATGGAGAGCATAGAGCGTTCCAAGTTGGGTACTTGGCAGTGCAAAGGCAGCGTGACACCACTGGGTAAGAGGTGAGGAAGGGATCTCACTTAATATGTCTGATGTAAAATCGTGATGGGTGGTCCAGTGAGGCTCAGTGGTAGGGTGCAGGCTGCATCTGGGAGGCTCTGAATTAAACTTTTTTTTTTTGTCAGTCTTGGGGCCTGAATTCTGGACCTGGGCGCTGTCCCTCAGTTTTTCAGCTCAAGGCTAGCATTCTACCACTTTAGCCACAGAGCCATATCCAGTTTTCTGGTGGTTAATTGGAGATCAGACTCTCATGAACTTTCCTGCCTGGGCTGGCTTTGAACTGCTATCCTCAGATCTCAGCCTCCTGAGTAGATTACAGGTGTGAACCACTGGCACCTGGCTTAAACATTTTTTTTTAGAGGAAGCCAGGAGCTGTTGGCTCACACCTGTAATCCTCACTACTCAGGAGGCTGAGATCTGGGGAATTCCATTCAAAGCCAACGTAAGTGAGAAAGTCTGTGAGATTCTTGCCTCCAGTTAATCACCAAAAAGCCAGAAGTGGAGCTGTAGCTCCAGTGATAGAGTACTAGTCTTGAACAAAAAAGCTCAGGGACAGTACCCAGGCCTTGAGTTCAAGTCTCAGGACTGGCATACACACACAAAAGTGAGGCTTGGGCAGTGGAGAGTAGAATGGTAGTTGACCAGAGGCTGGCGGGGGGGGGGAGGGGAATGAGGACAGAGATGTCTATCAAAAGGGACAACAGTTCAGTCAAACAGGAGATTTTAAGTTCTAGTAATTTATCATGCAGCTGGTGACTTGTTAATAATAATGTGTACTTTTGCTTTTTGGTGGCACTGGGGTTTGAATTCAGAACCTTGTGCTTGCTAGGCAATTGCTCTACCACTTGGAGTACACCCTCAGTTCTTTCTGCTTTTGTTATTTTTCAGGTAACACAATGTGTGTGTGTGTGTGTGTGTGTGTGTGTGTGTGTGTGTGTGTTTGTACAGGGCCAGCTCCTGACTCATCTTTCTGATCTCTGCCCCCTGAATAGCTGAGATTACAGCTATGAGCCACCTGTATTTATGTATTGTATTTCAAAATTGTTGAAAGATTAGATTTTAAACATTCTCACCACAAATAAATGATGTGCCAGATGCATTAATTAGCTTGATTTTTGCCATTCTACAATGTATGCATATATTATAAAATCATATTGCACTCCATATTTGCAATTATCAATTGTTGATTAAGAAGAAGATAAAATAGAAATTTAAAATAAGAGAATGAAATGATGCAATAAGAAGAAATGAACTAGGGTGAAGATGTAATCCAGTGGTAGATTGATTTTCCATCATACACAAGGCCCTGGGTTCTGTCCCCAGCAAGAAGGAGGGAAGGAAGCAAGCAAGGAAGGAAGGAAGGAAAGAAGGAAGGAAGGAAGCAAAGAAGGAAGGAAGCAAGGAAGCAAGGAAGGAAGGAAGCAAGGAAGGAAGGAAGGAGATGTGAACTGTAGCTATACAATAGTATGGACCAGTCTTAAAAACACAACCTTGAAAAAAAAACCACAAGGTAACAAAAGAATACATAGTCTGTTTTCATATCTACAAATATTTATTCCTAAAACAGGTAAAGGAAAACCACATGTCATGACATTTAAAGAAAAATAAATAAGGCACCTTAGCTACTTGGGAGGCTGGAAATGGGAGGATCAAGCTGAAAAATTCACAGGGAAAGATGGACAATGTGGTCTACATCTTTCATCCCAGAAACAATGTGAAGCCTAAAGAAGAAGGATCCTGGCTCCAGTGCACCCCATTTGACCTGAGAAGAGTGAGTCCCTATCCCAAAAATAACCAGTGGAAAAACAGGCAGGAGGCATGGCTCAGCAGAACATACCAGCCTAGCAAACATGAGGTCTTGAGTTCTCTTACTTGTTAACATTAGGCGGGGTTGGATGAAGGGTATAAGGGAATTTTCTGTAGTATTTTTGAAACTCTTTAAACATTCAAACTAGTTGAGCATAAAGAGTTAAACCCGTGTGTGTCACATTCAAACAGTCTTCAGTGGGAACATTGCAGGTCCTTTTTTCTCTGTCCATTGTCCTGAACAGTTCCGATACTAAACAAATGTGTTTTGTTTTGTTTTGTTTTGTTTTCTGGCCAGGAAAGGGTACTAATAATAGTGATTCTGGATCAAGTTACCAAGCTTTCCTTCCTCACTAACAGGAACTGACTAAAAGGAAGATTTTCTTCCTTTTCTGGAAGACCGGGTCCAAGGTAATCTTGTCATTCTATTAAAGCAGGACCAAGTGCCGTTTTGATTAGTATTTTTTGGTGAATCCTAATACGCATAAAGATGCATATATCAGATTTGTTCACACACAAGTCATTGGTAATTTAAACACTATAAATTACAAGTCAATAGGTCACAGCGCCACTTTGGGCTTTTTCCCTTTATGTGGTAGTGAGGAATGGAACCCAGGGTTTCGTGCATGCTAGGCAAGCACTCTACCACTAAGCCATTCCCAGCCCACATTCTCGCTTTTTAACAATATAGTCCTGTTCTTCCCTCCCCTCCTTGGAGAATAGCTCCTCCTACCCCTTCTTTATTTATTTCATTGTGATAATTCTTTAATTTGCCTTGGATTCCACAGTGTCAGTAAGTCAGATTTACTCAGACAATTATTGTTGAAAAGCAATCACTTGGCTTCAGTGTTGTGTTTTTCCTATTGTTTATGTCACTATGAATAATACTGCAATAAACTTCCTTTGTATACTTAAAAAAACTGATGGGAATTGAAGAAATAAGGTAGTCAGTAAAGACTATTTTTTAACAAACATGGGATTCTCCATCTTCTTTGCAAATAACAATGAGCATTTTTATTTGTCTTCATCATCATTATTATTTTTTGTACCAGTGCTGGGGCTTGAACTTAGGGCCTGGGTGTCATCCCTTAGGTGTTTTACTCAAGGCTGATGCTCAACCACTTGATCCACAGGTATGGCTGCACTTCTGGCTTTTTGATATAACTGGAGATAAAAGTTTGACAAACTCTCCTGACTAGGCTGACTTTGAATTGTGATCCTTAGATCTCAGTCTCCTGAATAGATGGGATTATAGAGATGAGTCCCCAGAGTTCAGCTTCTGTCTGTATTCCTTTTTCTTTTCTTTTGTTGTGCCAGTTTTGGGACTTAAACTCAGGGCCTGGGCATTGTTCTTATGCCTTTGTGCTTATGGCTATTGCCCTACTACTTGAACCAAACTCCACTTACAGCTTTATGGTGGTTATTGGAGATAAGAATCTCATGGACTTTCCTATCTGGGCTGGCTTTGAGATCCTAGGATCTCAGCCTCCTGAGTAGCTAGGATTGCAGGCATGAGCCATTGGCACTTTGCTTCTGTCCTTAATCTTTTTCTATGTTCATTTCTATAATTTAATCAAAGCACACACACTCTTACTTGTCCAACGATTTGTCCTTACTACCTTCAAATGGGTCAGTTGTATCCTGGTCTCTCCACTAAGTGAAATAGCAGCTAGAAACTGCTAAGTGAAATCTTCTTTTATAACAATACAAGATAGAATATAGATATCTCATGTTACACTGAGAGCCACCTCTTGTGTCTTTAGAGAATCCCTCTAGAGATGCTCTGATGGGTAATGCTGCTAGTCAACTTGATGGAATTGAAAGCAGCCCAGATTAGTAAAGCATACTTTTGGGAGTATCTGTGGGGGGCGTTTCTAAAGATGGCTGGCAGGTGAAACAGCAACTGAGAAGGTAGGATCTTTTCTGCATGTGAGTGGTACCCAATAGGCTTGAGGCACCAGTGGAACAAGAAACAAGAAGAAAGTGGAAGCTGGCCATCATAGGCTTGCTCTTTGCTCTCTTTGCCTCCTGCCTGCTGCAAGATGAGCTGCTTTGCTCCACCACAGGCTCCTAATCATGATGATCTGCTTCACCATGGACAGGATCAGAAGCAATGGAGCCAAGGAACCATAGATGGAAAACTCTAAAATCATGAGCCAAAATAAATCCATCCTGTCTTACATTGTTTTCTTGGGAAGTTTTCTACACTGGCAACAATGAAAGTGGCCAAAAGAGATGCCAATGATGCCTTTCACTTTATAGGTGAGAACTCTATCCAATGGCCATGATACCCATTGTTAACATGTGTGATTGGGTGTTGGCAAGATCTGGATCCTGCTTATAGTAAGCTTCTTGCCTCTCATTCTCTGGGTGGTGACTACTCCGTTGGTTCAAAGTCATCTTGCTCTTCTGGGCCTCAGTTTCTGAATCTATAATCAGAGGAATCTGGAGCCAGAGATTCATGAAAATTTTTTCCTGTTGTAATAGGTTCCCACGTCAGTACCTTGTGATGGTGGTTACCTGTTTACTAGTAAAGTTGGTACTGCGTAACTTCTGTGTTGGGCTGGAAATGTGGCAGAGCCAGCCAACCCATACTGGTGCCTGATCTACAACTCACTGGCATGAGATACTACTTGCTGCTCTTCTCTGTGGAGCCCCAAGTCCTCATGGCTTGCCCTGATCTTCTCCGTCTTCTTAGGCTGGCTTCTTAGGACCATGGTCTTGGCAAGGCCAGGGACTAATCTAGAAACTCTGGACTAGGGTTTAGTAGGAGGGAGATATTGTACCAGGGAGGTGAGCCTCGTGGCATCTCACTCAGGCAGAGCTTCTTCCCTGTGTGATCGATGGCACCCACATATGTGCTATGCGTGTGACAGGCTAGCTGACTGACAGGTGGGTTCCTAGTACAAGCCCCTAAAAATAGCAGAAGCAGGGCTCCGCTCCAAAACAGTGACAGTATCAGCAAGTTAATTAAGAAATCTGCCAGGAACGACGAGGAAGTTGGCTCATTTCCCACTCAGATCAACACTGCTCAGGATGAGCTGAGCGGGTGTTTGCTGAGGGGCTGAGCTAAGTCACAGACTGAGAGAACAGCTCCTTGGAGTAGGCTTCTTTGTGTCAGAGATCCAGAAAAAATCCACTCCTCGCCAAAACATATGCTCTCGGATCAGATGACATTTCAATGAAAACTGTGTAGGTTTTCCATTTATGTATCCAGTATCACAGCCAATCCCCATTGTGCCTTTTAATTTAGTCCTTTTATGTTTCATGATGTTTAGTTTTGAATCTGGTCCCTGGACACTGCCTAACATTAGGTTTCACATAACTTAAGGAAAGTGCAGTCCTCCTCAGGGGGAAACTCGTGGTAGAAGGAAGACAGAGTGTGTTGACTGTGGGGAACTGAGCAAGTGGGCAGGAAAGGAAAACATAGGAAGAAAAATGAAATAGGACATCCAGGTGCTGGTGGCTCATGTCTATATAGCCACTTTGTTCAGAGCCAGGGAAGTGGACAAATCCACAAGATTCTTATTGCCAATTCACTCACAAAAAGCCAGAAGGCATTGTTCAAGTGGTAAAGTGCTAGCCTTGAGTGAAAAATGAGTCTCAGAGTTTAAACCCCAGTACTAACAGAGACAGACAGACAGACAGAGACACAGAGACATAGACACAGAGACAGAGACAGAGAGAAGAAAGAAATAAAGGGAGCTAGGTATTATGATGCATGCTTGTAAAGCAAGCTAGGAAGTTCACAAATGTGAGACAAGCCTGAGCTAAATAGACAAAGGAAAGAAGGGAGGAAACCAAGTGGAGTGGAGATGGAAGGCTGGTTGCGGGGGTGGGGGGGAATAGTGGTATTCTCTTCTCTGTTCTTCCCTGTGAGTGAAAACTTTTTCTGACTTCCTTGAGTAGGCAAAATCTTACTGTGATGAAGTCTGACAGCAATATTTGCATTTTCTCTATAGTACTTATCACAATTAGAATTATATACTGATCTGTATAATTGATTAATATCTGTCTTTTCAACTTGGTAATGACTTCTATAAGGGTAGGGACCTATGTGTGTGCTTTTGTTTATGGGGTATCCTCATTACCTGGCCTGTGCCTCAAGACACACCAAGTGATAGAAAATGCTATAGAGTGTGTTTCATGGGTAGATGGATATCTGGCCAGGAGAAGAAAAAAGGAGGACGAGATATTCCTCAAATAGACATGCTTGAGTAAAGCCCAATGCTAATGTTCTCTTAGGCTTCTGTTGTAAGTTGATAATGGCATTATAGATTGAGAACTATATCTTTTCTTTTGTCGTCCTCTTGGAATGTAGAAGAGGAATCAGTTCTTTGATAGAGGCCAGCATTTGGGCCTTGACTCAGGGACATAGCACCAAGGCTGGGGAAATCACATATGGTTGACAGCTGTGCTGGTGGTGAACTTAATGCCTATGAAGCAGTAGATATCTCAGGTTGGAACCTTGTATTACCAGTTCAGTTCAGGCCTTTCTTCTCAGCCAAACAATCAGCACCATGGACAACACCCAACACAGTCCTGGCAGGTAGGTAAGCATTATGGGAAAGCATAGGGGCGGGCCTATTGCTATTCCCACCCCGATGGGTGGGGCCTGGTTTATGTTTTACCACCAGGTGTCACTGCTGCCCTGGCTCTGTCACCCCAGATTCCTGGCAGGCTGCAAGGATGTTCATCTTCCATTCCACCTAGGGAACAGGGAAGAATTACAGCATCCATCTAGAGAACCCTGGCTGGGGGCCCTAGTCACAGGTTGTAGTCTCTGGATGCCACTAACCCCACTGTGAATTCAGTGGATGGGAAGCTCACTGAGGACTGGGCTTGTAGCAGTCTCCTACAGCCTCCAGCCCTACCCCATCCTCATGGGCAGATATCTGAGCTGAGAGATGAACGTGAGCCCTCCAGAGAAGGAGTAGCCTGAGCTTGAAACCCCTGCCCTCCCTGACCCCCCCCCCCAAAGGGTCACGACTCACTGCACATCCTCAGGGAGCCTAGCGTGGTAGCCTGGGGTGCTGCTGACCTAACATCTGCACCTTCCCTCCAAAGGAGCTGGGCCAGGGGCACTCCTTGCCCTCCTGTGGAGGCCAGCATTGGAGGGGCCGTTCAGGAGTTAGCAGGACCACCACTATGGAAAAGATGGCAGGCAAGGTCTTTGTCATTGCTTCCCTGCCTGGAGCCACCTGACGGCGTGTTGGCCTGGGTGATCACTGTGTGCCCGAAGATCGGTCAGTACCATGCTGCCTGGTGGCTGGCATCCCACTCACCCCCTGCTGGCCTGAGCTTCAGCTAAACCAGGAAGCTTGGATTAGAGAGGGCTGCCATTGCCTGGCTCCTGGCTTGTTCACATGCTTCTGCTTTTGACTTGATGCCCAAGACATTCACGTCTAATTCCCAAGGCCTTAAACCTTGGCCAGTGTGTGCCTTAAGCTTCACATGACCTCTGTGTGCCTACAGCTGAGCTCAATCTAATGATGGACTTTGATTCCTGCCTGGCCTGCCCCACCATTCCAGACTCAGTGTTGCTTTTCCACCTCTTCTTCTTCTAAGGTACAAAACACCCCAACCAACACTCTTTGGCTAATGAGGGGGTCCTTGCCAGTGAAGTTACTCATTTTCTTCAAAGTAGCAGAGACAAGTTTTTATTAAGTACTCCAATATCAGAAAAGTAAAAACTCCTTTTTGTTGCTGTTCGTAGGGTTTGGACACTCTCTCTGAGATTTTTTGCTCAAGGCTAGTGCTCTAACCACTTTAAGCTGCAGTTCCACTTCTGTTTTCTGGTGGTTAACCGGAGATAAGAGTCTCTTGGACTTTTCTGCCTGGGCTGCCTTTGAACCTCGATCCTCAGATCTCAGTCTCCTGAGTAGCTAGGATTGCAGAAGTGAGCCACCAGTGCCTGGCAAAAGTAATATTCTTACCAGTCTGTATCAAATACATAAGTTAAAAGCTCTACATAGTATGGTGTGCCCCTCTTCCTAGGAACTGTAAAAACCAGCAGCAGTATCTAAATCTGCAGGCCTCATCATACTAGAATAAAAATAGCAATCACTGCTGGGTGCTGTTGGCTCTCATCTGTAATCCTAGCTATTGAGGAGGCTGAGTTTTGAGGATCAAGGTTCAAAGCCAGCTTGGGCAGACAAATCCAAGAGACTCTTATCTCCAACTACCCAGCTCAAAGCTGGAAGTGGAGGCATGGCTCAAGTCTTAGAGCGTCAGCCTTGAGTGAAAAAGCTAAGCAAGATTTGGAGCCCCTGAGTTAAAGTCCTAGTACTGGCACAAACAAACAAAGGTAGCATCCCAGTTAGAGGGTTTTTTTGTTTGTTTTTTGGTTTTTTTTTAAGAAGCTAAGACGTTGGCTACTCCATGCACCTCTCCGGGGAGCTATATCACTGTTAGAAGCCTTTATAGCAAAAGCAGAACTCCTTGCTCAGGGGTCTGACCAACTTGGCAGAAGCTTTACAATCAGTCCTCAGCCTGGCTTATGCCTTCAGCGACCCCCTTTGTCTTATAGAGAGAACTGTGGGCAGTGGAAAGAGGGTTTTGTGGCCCACTTTTTTTTCTGGACAAAGACCTGGCTAAAGGGATCAGAGACACAAACAGTGGACCAAATCACCTTGAATAATTTCATTTGAATTTGCTTTTGTTCAAGTCTCTGTTGTGTGTGCCAGACACAGGTGTGGCAGGTCGAATGGTGAGCATGGAAGTTGGAGGTAACAAGTCATAAAAGACCTAGGCTAGGTGAAGGATTAGTTTCATTTTATCCTCTGGGCTCAGAGGAGTCAGGAAAAGCTTTTAAAAGGGAAGGTTGTGATCAGATTTCATCTTAAGAACTTACCTAGACCACAGTGCTGAAACCCAATTAGAGGAAGAAAACAGCTGTGACTGTGACCTGTAAGGAAGCTGGTTAGAATTGAAAGAAGAAGAAAGAAGGTGGCTTAGCTGGGGTTACTAGAGATACTACAGTTGGAGAGAATTAGACATGTGTGAGAACTATTGGCAGGTGAATTTGCCAGAACTTGGGAAAGTTCCATATGGAACAAGGCTTTGACTTGGGGGTCATTCAGCAAGGGTTCATGTCATTCACTGAGATGACAGGACTCTTTTTCTGGGCTACTTCCTTCTTCTATAGTTTCTTCCAAGTTTCCCAGTCAAGATTTCTACTTCCCTCGGACTGTGGAGACAGGCAAGCTGAAGCGTTAGCAGAACTAGTTAGCTACACAAGAGCAGAGATAAAAGACTGTGTGGGCAGATGGTCTATTATGACTGTTCTTCCTCTCAAGCGGCTCTAGACTAATGTCTGTTCAGCAAGACTGAACTCAAAGAAAAACTTGTGGTGTGTACAGTTCCAGAAATTGAAACAAAGGCAATGGCAGTTGAAGGGGAGAAAAAAAATAGCTCTTTAATATAGCATTTGGCATGGTGGTACACACCTGTAATTCCAGCACTTGGGAGGTTCAACAGGAGAACTGATAGTTTAACGCCAGCCTGAGCTACATAACAAGACCCTGTCTCAAAAATCCTAAACCAAAGCCAGGCACTGGCGGCTCACGCCTGTAATCCTAGCTATTCAGGTGGCTGAGATCTGAGGATTATGGTTAGAAGCCAGCCTGGGCAGGAAAGTCTGTGAGGCTCTTATCTCTAATTAACACCAAAAAGCTAGAAGTACAGCTGTGGCTCAAGTGGTAGCGAAAAAGCTCAGGGACAGCACCCACATCCTGAGCTCAAGTCCTTGGACAGGCACATGTGTGCACATACGTGTGTGCGTACAAACACACATTCCAAACCAATCCAAGTGCCAGTGGCTCACACTTGTAATCCTAGCTACTCAGGAGGCTGAGATCTGAAGATTGCAATTCAAAGCCAGCTTGGGAAGGAAAGTCTGTGAGATTCTCATCTTCAATTAACTAGCAAAAAAGCCAGAGTGAAATATGGCTCAAGCGGTAGAGCACCAGCCTTGAGCGAGGCCCTGAGTTCAAGCTCCAGTACTGGCACACACAAAATAAAATCCTAAAACAATTAAACAACACACATACACACACATTCTCCTCACTTGGTTATACTAATTGTACCTATTTAAATCATGCCTTCATTATATATTACTTAATAATAAGCAAAGAGAAAAAATATGCTGAAAGCTTTTATATTGAGCTTAAATTTGAATTTTTTTCTTTTTGGAAATATTGGCACAACTAACATTAACTGGTGTATTCTGTTGTAAGACTAAACTTCTCTAGAAAAAGAAGCCTATTAAAATGAACATGAGTTTTTGGACTAATGTTCTAGAACAAAGGTGAATAAATATGGTCCATATAGTAAATTTTTAGGTCTCTGTGAGCCTGTCATAATTGTTCAGCTCTGCTGTTGTAGCCTAAAGGCAGCCATGGCTAAGGTGTAAACAAACTTGGATATGGCCATGCTCCAATAAAACTTTATTTACAAAAAAACCCCAATGGGCCACATTTGGTAGATTAGTCAAAGTGAGCCAATGCTTATTGCATAAACTGAGATTCCATTAAGCATAAGAATGGAAATTATTTAAACCATGCGTTCATAAATCAAGCATTATAACTCACTAGAGGCAGCTTTATTAAGCTCCAAGCATTAAAATCAAAGTAAATAATTTTGCAAGCCCAAACCTAGAATTCCCAAACTCTAATCCTGGTAAAAACAAGCTATAGCTCAAGTGAGGTGACTGGTTTTTATTTCTTTACCTTTCTCGTCCACTGTATGTAAAATTAGATATGCATTTGAGTAAAGCACCTATGGACAAGTAGCCTTTAAGTAGTTTTCCAAGCATTCAATTGAGTTGTTATTGTCACATTTCAGACAATTCTATTATTGAAAAAGTGTGTTGAAGTTGTCAGCAATGTTCAAGTTATTATCTGATTGATTGTGTTGGAGTTTGAACTCAGGACCTTACACTTGCTAAACACTTGCTATGCCCACAGCCCTTATTTGAGTTAGTTTTGATGCTTTTGGAATTCATTAATCATTTTTAACAAAGGTAAGAAGTTACCAAGTGTAAGTACTTCTAGAAAACAATCTGGTCTAGCATTAGAGACAATAGCTTAAGTTTTTGGTTTGCTGGGTTTTGTTTACTTGTATGTTTGGTTGGATGGTTGACTGAAAATGATAGAAGACTTGTTTTTGGGTCCGGTTGTGGGGCCTGAACTCTGGGCATGGGCACTGTCCCTCAGCTTTTCATCTCAAGGCTACCACTCTACCACTTGAGCCACAGCACCACTTCCAGCTTTTTTTTCTTTTTTTTGCTTATGTGGTGCTGGGGAATCGAACCCAGGGCCTCATGCATGCAAGGCAAGCGCTCTGCCACCTTCCCAGCCCCAATGATAGAAGACTTTGTATGGGTGTGAGTTAAAAATTACTGGCAGTTGTACAGTTATAACATAAACAATAACATAACATGATAACAATAACAAATAAAACAATAACAAAACATAACAATGTTTTAATCAACCAGAGAGGACATATATGAGATTGTAAGAGAGGGGAACCTTTCTACTATTTCCATGTTTAGATTGTGGTGCAGCTACCTACAATATTCAATATAGTAACATGGTGTGGAGGTTTGTAGCATAGGAATAATAGGCTATGGCTATATGTCCTTGGTATACAGAAGACAATAGAGACAATGTCATCTAGGTTTGTATGAGTATATTCTATGATACTGTCACAATAACAAAAATAGCAACGTGCTTTTCCCTAATACTCAAAGCAGAGCCTTGTTGTTCAGGGAGACATGATTGAATATGACTTGATATATATGTTTACCTATCACCAGATCCTGACCTAGCTCTGGTCAGCTCAACTCTATTCTCCATGTTGGCCCAGGTTCTGTGTGGTAGGAAGAAGACTGTCAGCAGCTACTAAGCAGCACCCCTGCCCCACTCCTCAGATCCAAGTGTAGTGGAAAGGAGAGAAGGCCTCTCTCCTCAAAGTCCCAGCAAAAGACTCCAGCATCTCCTTGGCTACAGGAGGCTCCATGCCCATGGCTGATCCCAGGCTGGCTAGAACTTTGCACTCACATAACTGGTCTTTCACCAACTCTGACCCATTGGACTGTAGCATAGACTGCCTGAGTTTGATCATGAACCTCGGCTAATTAGTTTAACCCATTGACACCTGAATTTCTTCATCTCTCAAATAAGGATATGAACTGAATGCTCAGTGTATCATCAAATTAAATAAGGTATCACATGCATAAAGCATATAAAGATGTAGCATAGAGTGCATAGTTCAGTATTCTGTGAAGCGCAACCACTTAGTGGCTTTTGTCTTTCTTTTGGCCTTGGCTTTCTGTCTGAGCCCAAGTCAGGTTTGTCTCTTCTCACTTCAAGCATCTCAATGTTATGTGTTGAGGGTTTCCTCTTGGACCACCTCTCTTTGGCTTTTCTAGGGTTTTTTCTATGTGTTTGTTGAATCTTGGGACTAAGTGTCACCTATCATCATGACTTGCTTTGGATTCACAGGGATAGTGTTTATGAAGAAGGTTTTAAAAAACAGCCTTTTCATTACCTTGCATAGACTCACATAAAAACTCACATCTGCCTTGCTGGACTTCTCTCTTTAAAGGGCAGGCCATTGGTGATTCTCTGAGTCCTAGGAGACAAGTTCCAAAGACTGGAAGCGTTGTTTTCACAGGCTCTTGTTAGAGCCTGGTAAACCCGTTGTTTCTATCCATGAACCTTAACAGTTGCTGGCTGCTGGCAGCTTCTGGAACAAGGAGTAATCCCCATTCTGTCATTAATCATTTCATTCTGCCCTCTCAGGTGCAGGCTGGTTGGGATATCTTTACCTAGTTTCAGCTTAGAAAACTGAAACACACACACACACACACATACCCTTGGCAGGCTGTACCTAATTTGCTACACACACACACACACACACACACACACACACACACCCTTACACACACACACACACACACACACCCTTACACACACACACACACACACACACACACACCCTTGGCAGGCTGTACCTAATTTGCTCCCTTAATGCCCCAGGGATTATTCACTTCTCTGGAAATCATGAAGCATTTGTCATGGCTGAATGCACCTTCGTCCCAGCAGGCTGTCTACAGGGGGCATGCCATGGATCAGGCTACCAGGTAGGACCTGCAGGCACCTCCCTAGCTCCGCCCTCTGTGGAGTTAGCCATTGAGAAGTTTCTCTTCCTCTCTCAGAGCCGTCATCTCTTTCCTGGTGTCCTCTGTCCTGCTTCCCCAGGGGAAGCCAGAAGCAGACCCCACGCTGTCAAGTGCTCTGCCCACCCCAGTTATGAGCAATCAGGCTGCCTGGTGAGTGCTGAGGGGGGAGTAGGGAGTGGAGCTGGGGGAAGTCCGCGCTCTGCCCCATTGCTTTACATTAAGTTCAGACTCCCAGATAGGACTGGCAGCTCCCGGCTGCTCTCAACCTCTAATCTGGGTTGGGTGGGTGGGCCGAGGCTAGCAGCTAAGGTCACCCTCAGACAGAACCCTCACCCCTGTCCCCTGCCCCAGCTTGAATGATACAAAGGGACAGGGAAGAGGTGTGGGGTGGATTTCCTGACAATGCCTTCCACCTTCTCCCCTTCTACTCACCTCACTGGCTTCGGTAGAGAAACATCTAAATGATTGCTCTCCAGCTTTCCCAGCCTTGGGCTTTCTCTTTTAGAAAGAAGTAACTTAGCTCCACAGCTGGGATCCCTGAGCCTTGGGAGTGCTTTATTTGCTTCCTGACGATGCAGTGGCCCAGGTGCTGAACATGAGGCCCAAAGAAGCCAAGTTGTAGTGGCCCCTAGGGATGCCTCTCCAGCTTGTCCTCCCTGAGCCCTGGCCCCATCACCCTCTCCAAACTATTTTCAGCCTCCCCAAATAACTGAGCCAAGATTCTGTTCTTGCCACTGCTCGCAACAGGGGCACAGAGCCTCCCTCCAGCAGCCCTAGCCAGATGCCAGCCAAGGAGGCTACAGACAGGGGCTGCCTAGACTAGCAGGCTGTGTTCTGCAGCCAGCGGACTGCCAGGCTCTGCCCAGTGTGCTCAACCTTCCAGCAAAGAGTGCAGAGCATGGTCCTCTGAGCAAGTGAGGGCCCTGAAGACACCCCCCACACACACACACAATCTTCACTTACCTTGAGATTCTTTCTACAGGGAAAAATCCGGGGAATCAAGTTGAAGACTCCATTTCTGGAAGGCCATGGTGTTCCCCAGGGGCTGCCATGAGGCAAACTGGAAGGGGGTGGGAATGTGGGGGCCTGGGTGCTTGCCTTTTTATAGGGATTGAATGGGAAGGGGCAGAAGGCAAGCACGCGAGCTGAGGAAAGATGACTGAGGCTACCCGTGGAGAACCTGGCAATCAGGCAAGTTAGGAAATTACCTAGGCCAGATGGTGCTATGGGGGTTCAGATGGTGACAGAGGGGCAAGGCACCCACCAGCCTTGAATCGCAGCTGCCCTTGCTGTGTAAGACCCTCCTTCTGCTTTGCTAGTCTGTTCCAAGGAGCTGGAGACTTGGCCCTGTACACCCAGGGCCACAGTGGCATGCAACTGCCCCCCTAGAGACCTGTTAACTAGCTGAGCATCTGTCTCCTCCTCTGTCAATGGACAAAGATGGTGGTGAGCCCCAAACCAGAGGATATGCTGAAATGACGGTTCTTTGCAAACTGTCAGGTGCTATTTATTATATTAATTTATCAATTAATTGAGGGCCATTATTGGGGCTTGAACTTGGGGGTCTTATGATTTTGCTTAGCCTCTTTTTTTCTTTTGCTCAAGGCTGGTGCTCTACGACTTCAGCCATACTTCCACTTCCAGGGTTTTTTGTTTGTTTGTTTGTTTTTTATTAACTAATGGGAGATAAGAGTCTCATGGACAGGCTGGGAAGGTGGCTCAGTGGTAGAGCACTTGCCTTGCATGCTCAAGGCCCTGGGTTCGATTCCTCAGCACCACATAAGCAAAAAAGAAAAAAGCCGGAAGTGGCGCTGTGGCTCAAGTGGTAGAGCGCTAGCTTTGAGCTGAAGAGCTGAGGGACAGTGCCCAGGCCCAGAGTTCAGGCCCCACGACCCCCCCCCAAAAAAAAAGAGTCTCATGGACTTTTCTGCCTTTGTCTGGCTTTGAAGTAGGATCCTCAGATCTCAGCTTCCTGAGTAGCTAAAGTTACAGGTTTGAGCCACTGGCACCTAGCAAGAATTTCTTTTTCTTCTTCTAGAAAGGGCTTGTGAGTTTCTGCTGCTGCTCCAGGAGTCTGATGGACAGATGCTCCCAGGAAGAGGGTTTGCTGAAATGCTCTGAGGTACTGGCATGACATAGTGGGGTCTCTCACTCATCTGAGAAGCTCTGCTTCCCAACTTCTCTTCTGTACATGGGATTTTCTAAGTCACCTTCCTAATTTCAATCACTCAACCTGTCTCTCTCACACATACCTCCCCCCCCCCCAATCCTCCTCTTTTCGGTGTGTTACTCTTTGCCTTCCTTCTGGTGTCCCTCATAGATTTTTCCATACACCACTAAAACTTCACTAGAAGAGCCCACACACAATAGCACACCCACCCACCAGTAGCTTCCAATCTGTCTGAGACACAGCTTTGACCCTCTTAGGACCAACAGGCTCCTTTTGTGTGCAATCTGGGTACCAACTGAAGTCTAAATAAGGCAGACATGTTGTTCCAAAGCAGTTCAACCAGTAAAAGATAGGGATTCATTTGGGAAAAGAACAATTAGAAAGCATCTCCAGAGTCACTCACTGATGGATTCACTTCCTCAAGAAATGCCAACTGTATACTAGGGACAGAGCTGACGGGCTGGGAGTTCAGGGTCCTAGTGAAGAGGAATTGTGGGTGAGTTTGAGGGTCTCGTGCTGGGGTCAGCATGCTCATGGGTTTTAGGAGATCCTAAGGAGGGCAAGCCTCATGGGGTGTGAGGCTGGGGTAGAGTGAGTTCAGGGAAGGCTTCCAAGAGCAAACTTAACGCTGTGATTTAGGCCCTAATGTCAGAAGATGAATGAGCAAGTGCTGCACTGGGTCAGATCAGTAGCCCTGCAATAGCCCTGCACTAGCAAGTCTCAGCACCGGCCCAGGACGCTCCTCAGTGGGCCGTGTTGCGCTTTCTCCATAGTCAGTGGAGGTGGACTCACAGGCTGGTCGAGGAAGGAATGGGGATGGTTTACGGTGGGTTTACTGGGTGAGGCCCACCCCACCCTATCACAGCCTCATCTTCTCCAGCCAGTACTGTCCCTGAATTAGGGCTTTGTTGAGGAACAACAGTGACTCCTAATTGGAGGTGATTTGACACCCCCTCCCCCTCCCGCAAGGGTCATTTGGCAGTGTCTGAAGAATATAGCTTGTCATAACTAAGAAGAAGGAAGTAGATATACTACTGGTGTTTTGTGAACAAAGACAATTAATGTTGTTCATAGTATAGTACATAGGACTGCCACCGGCTGGCCCTGCTACACATACAGAATCCAGAAAAAGATTGATTTATTTATTTGTCAGTCATGGGGCTTGAACTCAAGGCAAGTGCTCTACCACTTGAGCCGCAGAGCCATATCCGGTTTTCAGGTGGTTAATTAGAGACAAAAGTCTCACAAACTTTCTTGCCCAGGCTGGCTTTGAACCGCAGTACTCAGATCTCAGCCTCCTGAGTAGCTAGGATTACAGGCATGAGCCACTGGTCCCTGGCAAGAATTATTTATTCAACATATTAGTAGCACCAAAGTCTGAGAAATCATGATTTAGAATCTAATAGTAGTTCTCCTTTATCTGTGGAACTTTTTTGTAAGACAGCAAGTGGATGTCCGAAACTTCAGACATTACTGAAATATATGTGTACATATAGATACATATATAAATATAAATACATAGTTACTTAACTATAAGTCCTATAAATCCAACATGGTGGAACTGGTAACTGAGGTGGCTACTGACTAACAAGAGGGCAGCATATACAGCTTACATATGTTGAACAAAGGCAGAATTCTCTTCCAGACAATGATTTCATCGCACTCCTTGGAATAGTTCACAACTTAAAACTTAGGAATATTGCTTATTTCTGAGATTTTCCCATTTACTATGTTGAGGCTAGGGTTGATTTCAGTAACTGAAACCTTAGAGATCTTTGGGGGAGGGGAAGATGACTACTACGTAGCATCCCCTGGGGACCACACTCTCCTAGTAGTGGCAGGGACAACCACACAGTTTTTCATCTGGTGACTTTCTTGCCTCTTTCTACATCTAAGCCACTGGTGGCCCTCGCTCCATTCCCCACTCCTCCAGAGCAGCACCAGGGATCCATTAGTATAGCAGGCCCAGTGCCCGGCCCAGAGCACTGTTCAAGGCCCATGCAGATGTTTCCACTTCTTTGAATAGAAAAGATGGGGAAGCTGGCGGCTTGTGGCTCACGCCCGTCATCTTAGCTACTCTGGAGGTTGAGATCCGAGAATGGTGGTTCAAAGCCAGCCCAGGCAGATAAGAGCCTCACGGACTCTTACCTCCAATAAACCTCTCATAAAAAGCTAGAAGTGGTACTGTAGCTCAAGTGGTACAGCACTAGCCTTGAGCACAAAAAGGCTTAGGGACAGAGCCCAGGATCTGAGTTCAAGTCCTAACACTGGCAACAAAACAAAACAAAAACCTCACAACAACAACAAAGCACGGGTAGTGAACGGCAGTGTGGCACCGTAGTACAGCGTGTGTCCTGGGTCCCGTAGGTGCAAACTCTAGGTGTGATGCCCAGGATTGCAAAGTAAATACATAAAACCAGATTTTTTTTTAAAAAAAGAAGTGTTTGAAGGGCACAGAAAATGTTTTAATGTTCTTATACTCATCTTTGTATTCATGCACTCTACTGAAATCTAATCTTAGATGTATTTTTTTTCTGTAGTGGAAAGAGTCCATAAATTACCCACAAAGCACTTAGTACCTGCTGTGCTGTAATGCAGCTGTGGTCCTGAAGCTGATCCATGAGGCTGGGCTGATGTTCAATACTTCAGCATGGAGGTGGGTGTTGGAGTGGATGACCAAACATCCTTGCTAGAACTCTCTCCCTGCTTGTATACTGCTTTCTGGGTTGTCCTGGTTGTACCATTGTATGGAACCTGCCCTCCATGGTCTGGCCAGGGCCCAGGATCCCACCCCACCCTCCATGGGACACCTCCTAGAATGACCTGATCTTCATGCTAGTGGCCTTTAATGGAAGTCACAGTAATCATGATCATTAATATTTATTAGGCAATTAGACTATGCCAAGTCCTAGACTATGTCCTTCATGCTGCAAATGAATTTTTCTCCACTGTCTTTGAGAGCGGTGTCATTTCTTTAATTAAGGCATTGAACATCAAGGCAGAAATACTAATGATTTGAATTTGCCCAAGATTACTCAGCTCAAAAGTCAGAGGGGAAGTCTATAATTCCAAGAGAACTGTGGTTAATCCATGAGGAGTGCAAGTTGGCAATGGACTCTAGATCATCCTGTATATGTGATGCTCATTTACGTTAATATACGACATTCATTCGTTCAGTCTACATAGAGCTCAGGCCCACACCAGAAGCCGGAACCACAAGGCAAAGTAAGGCACAATCAGTGCATGCTGGGAAGAGAGACAGAGCAGGAAACTATCTGCTGGTGAACACATGCTGGGTGGGAAGAGGTGTAAATACAGCCTGTCTGTCCTGGAGCACATAGGAAGAACTGAGAGGAAACCCTGCCTACCATCCTATGACCCTGCGGCTGACCTCCATCTCCTCCCCCACAAAGCCACCTCTCTGCCATGGCTTTGCAGAAGGCACCCTCTCCTCTTTCATGGCTCCAGATGTTAAACAAAGGAAGCTCAGAGGCAGATGCATAGCACAGGAAATCACTGGTCTTCGGAGAGTGGATCTTCACTCTGTAGCTTGATCACAGTTCTCTCTTCCCATAGCCTCAGGTCCTTCTCCAGCTGAAATCAGGAAGGGGACTTGGTCCTTCTGGAAGTGCCTAGATGTGTTCATTCTTGTCCCCGGCAGGGAGATGACAATGACGGCATGCTCGGCTCCCACCCTGAAGGCCAAGTCAGGGAGGGGGATGGCCAGCCTGGCAATCCCAGCAGCAGCCATCTGGCCTACCATGTCTTGGACACCCCACCGTGGTACCTCTGCATCTTACTGGGAATCCAGGTAATTATACCATCAAGCACTGGGTCAAAGAGGCTCTGCCTCAAAAACCTCAGATCAAAGTAGTCAAGGCCAACACCATCAGTTGCTACTGTATCTTCATGTTGCGCTCCAAAGGAACCAAGGCCTTTCGGTCTCTTTCTCTTTAAGCATTTGCATTAATGATTAGAAAAGAATTCCCCCTTGTGCTGAGTTGACCTGTCACATCAAAGACAGTGATTGGCTCATTCTCCTTCCTTCCCTCCCTCCCTGCCTAGCTCTCACATTGGGGACTGAACCTAGATTCTCATACTTGCTAACAATCACTGTGTTTGAGATAGGGTCTCACTG
This sequence comes from Dipodomys ordii, assembly GCF_000151885.1. Lineage (NCBI taxonomy): Eukaryota > Metazoa > Chordata > Mammalia > Rodentia > Heteromyidae > Dipodomys > Dipodomys ordii. Next base: position 3,460,337 of record NW_012267272.1, on the reverse strand, counting down.
GTTTTGTCTGGACTGGCCTCAAACTGAAGATCCTTCTGCCTCTACTTCTAGTAGCTGGAATTACAGGTGTGCACCCCCATATCTTGCTCCACTGTTCTCTTGAGTGTGATCACTGGCTTTGTTAAGTGCACTTGGGAAACCCAAGATAGTAGGCCAAGTACATTCCTGGGAGCAGGCCCCGTCCTTGGCAGCTTCTCTTTCAAATGCCTCCAAATGTGTCCTGTTCTTTAAGATCAAGAGATTCATTTGTTAACAGGAGGGTGTGAGCCTTCATTAAGTCTAATTAGCAATGTTTCTGGGCAGAGTATGAGATAGGAAATAAAACATTGGTAGATTCTTGGCCTTGGGAATATTGTGTCCTGAATCAACCTGCAGCAGGTTCAAAGAAGCATTTAGGAGAGACTATGAAGAACTGAATTCATGTTATTTGCCATAAGGGGATACAGAGGCAATGGAAACATTGTCAGAGGGCCACAAATACATAGGCCCTTTTTCTCTGAAAGCCCTCCTGTATTCTGCTCCTCCTAGTTTGTTTCTCGGAGCCATCAAAGGACAAAAAGTGACTATCTTTTAGAGGAAATTCAAAGTCTCCCCTGGCTCCAACACATATCTCATGCCCTCTACTCCTTGCTTATCAAAGATTAGGGCTGGTCTTACTAGTCAGATTTTTCCAGAACATTCTCTCAAGGGATTAACATCAGTAAATATCTGTTGTTTGATGGTGCCTTTGAAATGTGCCGTAATGTGGTGATAGGAGCTGGAATTACCCCATAATAAAAGACCAGCTGTTAATTTCACTTCTATTTCTTTCTTCGCCATTTGTTTCAATCCTAACTTTCTTTCTTCCAGCCTCCTGAGTAGGTAGGATTACAGGCATGAGCCACCAGTACCTGGCTTTTTTTTTTTTTTTTGGTCAGTCCTGGGCTTGAACTAAGGGCCTGGGCACTGAGCCTGAGCTTCTTTTGCTCAGGCTAGCACTCTACCTTTTGAGCCACAACACCACTTCTGGCCTTTTCTGTTTATGTGGTCCTGAGGAATCAAACTCAGGGCTTCATGCATGCTAGGCAAGCACTCTACCACTGAGCCACTTTCCTAGGCTGCCCACCCCTTTTAAAAACATTTTATTGTTATTATAAGTAGTTTTTTTTTTGCAAAACATCACATAATTTTTAGTATTAAATGAGAAAAATCTCCTTTGTTACCTAGTCACATTACTAGTCAGATAAATGCTGCAGTAATGAAGAAAGTCAATGTTTTTGTTTTGTTTTGTTTTGTTTTTGGGTCCGGTCATGGGGCCTGAACTCTGGGCCTGGGCACTGTCCCTCAGCTCTTCAGCTCAAGGCTAGCGCTCTACCACTTGAGCCACAGCGCCACTTCCAGCTTTTTTCTTTTTGCTTATGTGGTGCTGAGGAATCGAACCCAGGGCCTCATGAGTGCAAGGTAAGCGCTCTACCACTGAGCCACCTTCCCAGCCCCGAAACAACTACTCATTTTTTTTTGTTTTGTTTTTTTGAAAGTCAGTGTTGGATCAACCAAAGTCCTCATTCCTATGACCTTCATTTACAAAGAAATACTGTTCAAAATAAGTAGTTGTGCAAAAGAGTTAGAATTTCACAGGTCAGGCTATGAGTACAATGATCCGCATCAATGTTACTCCTTCATTTGTTCACCCATCTTCCACCTCCTGTCCTTACCCTTAAGTTACACAGATCATTGTTTTTATTCTGAATGTAATGACTGCATTTCTTACTCTTCCTTCATTCCTGTGCCCCTTCCCTGCTTCACCCTCCTCCCTCTCTTCCGTCTTTCTCTCCTTCCTCCCCCCTCTCCCCACTCTCCCTTTCTTCTTCCCTCCTTCCCATTGTGTAGTGTTCACAGATCCAGCAGTTAGTTAACCAAGGCAAACCACACCTGCCTACCCTGGCTCGATTTTCACTATGTTCTTACAGGGTAAGATGGAAAGGCCTCTCCAGCCATGTAAACTTGCCTGCGTAGCATTCGCCACTCTGGATGTCCGAGTATCAGGAATGCTATCAGCACTAGAAACAGGAAACTGTGTGTAGTTCCAGACAGACACAACCTAAGTTACCAGAGAACGGGCTGTAATAGAACAAAGGAGGGGGGCAGTGGCTCTGTCACCACGGGATGCCAGCCATCTGGGGCCTTTCTGCTGAAGTGAGGGGGTAGGCGGGGAGAGGCTCCTTTCCAGCCCTTGGCAGGTGTTCGCAAGTAGCCGGCAGTGGCAGTCAACCTGGGCCTTGGACAGCTCGCCCTTTCCGTGGCATGGGGCACCTGGCTGAGACCTTTGACAGCTGGTCAGAGGCGTGGGGTTATGGGTGCTGGGGGATTAAGCCACAGGTCTGAGGTGTTACAGCTCCTCTATGTCTCAGGCCACAGCAGGAAAGGGGTCTTGTCAGTTCCCCTGCTATGGGCCAGATGCTACTGCCACATCAAGAACCGGTTGCCAGCCAGTGCTGCCAGCCAGAGGCTCCTGCCATCCCTCCTCCCCCCGCATCACCTCTTCTCTTCTTCATGTTATCAGCTCAACTGCCCCGTGACTGATGAGAATCCAAAGTAGGCAGATTATTCGAGAAGTTTCTGTTGGACTTGCTGCATCAGCACAAGAGGTTTGCTCCTTGTTGCTCACAAAGTGACCTGAGCAGGCTGATGGTGTAGCCAGAAGGGCCAGTGACAAGGAGGTGTCTGTACCCATCAGGGAAGCCCTTCATGCAATTGAAGGCACTTACATCAGTCATGGGTTTTCTGCTTGGCCCCCAGGGAAAGGAAGTGCGCCCCCTCTGGGCTGGAAGTGGAACTGGCTGAAGTAATGGTGAAAGTCTGGGGCAAGCTGCTTGCTGGACAGTGCCTTCAGGAGCTGGCTGGAGTCATGATTTGTGTTCAGAGCAGCTGGGGCTGGCTGTCCTTTGCTTAAGGCCCCAGGGTTGGAGGGTTTTGGGGAAGAGTCTACCAGCTGTCAGTTAAAGAGGGAAGGTTAAAGTCCCCAACGTCTAAGCACATTGAAAGGAAAAGTAAGCTTTGAAAAGTGTGTTTACAACAAAAGCATATCTGTAACAGTGCTTTAACAAGCCCTAGACGGAGGTCTAAAGATGCTCAGGTCATGAACCACTTCCCCAGGGGGAGGGTGGAGACCATTTGGCTCAGCTGCTCCCATCTTTGTTCTCAGAGCTTGTGGCTCAGTTGCCAGATTTGACTGGGCCGCATACTGGATAGTGTGAGTAGTTCAGAACAGAATTGGCCATAGTGCATGAACATTTCCAAGACTTAGTCATTGCTTCTTGCTCTGGAGTCAGAGTGTGATAGTATCCTCTCTCTCTCTCTCTCCCCCCTCCCTTGTCCCTTAACTATTACCTATATCTAATTTATCCCCTTTGTAGCTGTTCTGAATTCCCTAACTTGTCAGTGCAGAGCTCAACTAGCCTTTGTTTGGCCAGCAACTCCAACTCATGCCCAGACCTTCTTTGCCAATGGCTGCTCTCTCTGTGTGCTTCATTTAATAAATAGCTTATTGGCCTTGCATCCCCATCTAGGTCCTGTTATGCCCTTCTGTGCTTGAGTCCTTGTGTTGGTTCCTCTCCTAGCACGTCAGCTCTCAGGACTTAGAGCCTGCCCTCTGGCTGGATCCCAGCTTCCTGCTTCCAGGAACTCCTAGTGTTCACTACCTGCCTGGATCTTTGCCTGTCGCCCCTGGCTGAGACCCTGGGGCCAGCTGTAGGGCCCTGGCTGTGAGTGGATGTCAGTGCAGCCTGGCCCATGGCTCCCGCTCTCTGCCCACAGCACTTCCTCACGGCCCTGGGAGGCCTCGTGGCTGTGCCGCTTATTCTGGCCAAGGACCTGTGCCTGCAGCATGACCCCCTGACGCAGAGCTACCTCATCAGCACCATTTTCTTCGTCTCTGGCATCTGCACTCTCCTGCAAGTGTTTTTAGGGGTTCGGTAAGTAACTGCTCCGTGTAGATTTGGACGTTTTCCCCATTAGGGTATCCACAGGTGTGCTGGCCTGCAGCTGGGGAAATGGAAAGCTGGTTACAAGGTGAGGAGCCAGGGCCAGGGTTCGAGGTGTAGCTCAGCTAGATACTCATGAGCTATGTTAGTGAGTGGGCTGGTGTGAAAGTGACACAAATCTAATTAGCTTGGGAAAAACTGTGTTCCTCTCTCTCATATTTTTGTCTATGGCTTCTTAAACTGCCGAGATCACATTCATGTGCTGCTACCACACCTAGTTTACTGATTGAGATTATCCTCTCTCCTGATCTCCAACTTGCAAACAGTGGGGGGTTACATGTTTGACCCGCCATGCCTGGCAAAAGAAATGTATTCTTTATTAACTTGTAAGATTAAACCTCTTAACATAGTCAAACTGACACAAAATTAAAAAGCAACCTTATTTACAACATGACCACAGTCAGGGTTGCTGGATGTCTAAGCACTTCGTATTTCTTTGGGTAGTCAGTCTCACATTTTAAAGTTCCAGGGGAGAGCTCTGATTAACTCTACTTAAGCCAAATAAATGCCCAGGGCAAGGATAAGGTGGGGAAAAAGAAATCTGCTCGGGGAAAACCCAACAACAGACATTCACAGATCCAGATACTGTGATTTGGGACCTGTGTGCACACATGTGCCCTGCCCCACCCCCACCCCACACCTTCATTCCACTGTCATTGAGATAATCAGTTGCTGTCAGTGGGATGCCATTTATTCTTTCAATGCATCAAGGCCTGCATGTGCATTGGTGGACAGCTAAAAATCAACCTGGAATGAATGAAGTCTTTTGACTCTGGGGATGACCTGGGGAGAATTGTGAAGCCTGGTACCAGTATCTCTCCATCTCATTCCCATGACTTCCCTCTTCCCTGTCCTGATCACCATTCTCTGACTCACTTCAATCTCTAGCACCTCACTCACACAATAGGCAAAATAATTACCACATTCTCAGGAAATTCCTCTCTACTGGTTCTCTTAAACTTTCCTATTGACCTCCCTTATACCAAACCTGCTTGTCTAGTGCCTGCTGCCTCTAGTATTTACTTAGCACCTAATCCAAGGTCAGGTATGGGTTTTGTGTAGCTTGAAGCTTACAATAGTTTTTGATATCCTCTTTAAGGAAGAGAACAGGAAATTATGAATAGCCAGGCACTGATGGCTCACCTGTACTTCTGGCTACTCATGAGGCTGAGATTTGAGGATTGTGGTTTGAAGCCATCCTGGGAAGGAAACTCTCCAATTAACCACCAAAAAGCCAGAAATAGAGCTGTGGTTCGAGAGGCAGAGTGCTAGCCTGGAGTGCAGAAGCTAAGGGATCTGACTTCAAACCCCAGCACTAGCACAGAGATAAAAAGAAATTTACAAATATAAAATCATATACAAAAATGTTTGTTTTAATAGAAAAAATAGTCAGAAGCCAGTGGCTGGTGGCTCATAGCTCAGATCTGAGGATCATGGTTCAAAGCCAGCTGGGCAAGAAAGTCCATGGGACTGTTATCTCCAAGTAATAAGCTGAAAGAACAAGAATAAGCTGGAAGTGGAGCTGTGGCTCAAGTGGTAGAGTGCTAGCTTTGAGCAAAAAGAAGCTCAGGGACAGCACCTAAGCCCAGAGTTCAAGCCAGGACAAGCCAAAAAACAAACAAACTAACAAAAAAGCCAGAATCAGTTTCAAAAGGCAGATAAAGACCACAAATACCATAAATTCTAAAAGGTGGCAAGACAATATTACTTATTTCTCTGACAGTCACCCATACTTCTCCCCTCCTTCTTGTATTTTATGACTTCATATTCTTTAGTTGCTTGTTTTGTAGAGAGAAGAAAAGATAATTTAACCATCACTCTGGTTTGAATTACCCCAAGTTTGTTGGTTGTTACTGCTAGCTGGAATGCACTATACTTCACACAAGCCTGTCATACTGCTAGAGCCCTACATTCTGCAGACAGAGGAGTTCTGATCAGTTCTACCAATCATAATCACTACAAAACTTTGAAAATGCTAGTGACTCATGCCTGCAAGACTAGTTACTCAGGAGACTGAGATTTGGGACTGAGATTCAAAGCCAGCCCCGGCAGAAAAGTCCAAGAGACTCTTACCTCCAATTAACCACAAGAAAAGCAGAAATGGGGCTAGGAAGGTGGCTCAATGGTAGAGTGCTTGCCTTGCATGCCTGAGGCCCTGGGTTCGATTCCTCAGCACCACATAAGCAAAAAGAGAAAAGCTGGAAGTGGCGCTGTGGCTCAAGTGGTAGAGCACTAGCCTTGAGCTGAAGAGCTGAGGGACAGCGCCCAGGCCCAGAGTTCAGGCCCACGACCGGACCCAAAAAAAAAAAAAAAAGAAAAGCAGAAATGGAGCTGTGGATCAGTTGGTGGAGCATCTACCTTGAGCAAAAAAGCCAAGCAAGAGTGACTTCAATCTTGGCTACTGGCATACACACACAAAAATGTGGTGCATTTGCAATTGTGCTTCATTATTAATTACATTCATAGGGGGAAAATATCCTTCATTTTGCCAGGGCATCCATCAAATCTTGTTTGGCAATTTTGCATATCTGATGATTACCAAATCTTCCCAGGATAGCTCCATACACTTCCCCTCTTGTTTCTTCAGTGTCACCTGCACATATCAGCAAGTAGGCTGGAAGACATATTGGCTTCACAATCCTACCTCTGGTACCGAATCTCAAGGTTATGATCTTGAATGAGTTGGCATAGTCATGGTAGAAGGATTTCTGGGAACCACAATTACATCTAGATAGACAGCGATAAATCAACTATGCACAGATAGCCTAAGGTCTCAGGTCACATAAATATATCCCGATGCTTCAAACAAAACTTCCTCTTAGCCAAATCCTAGAAGCGCTCATGGTCTTTCTAATTTCATCTGCTGTGAAGATGTAAAGATAGGGAAATGGAAAGACAGAACTCATAGTAAATGGTGGCTAAAACTTTCGCTTTTACAAATTTTAGAAACCCATCGGGCTAGTGAACACATACATCTCAAGGGTTCCCTTTCTTGTACATTAGAAAAAGCCATGCAGGTGGGGACCCGTCACTGTTAAATTTGCTTTGACCTAATCTGTATTAGGCTTGGAGTTGGTCCTAGGATTGCAAAGGGAAAATGGAAAACCCTTTTCCTTACAATATACGTCTACCTGAGTTGTCTTGAAAGAAAATGACTTGGAGCTTAGTGTAAAAATGACTTGGGAGGCTGAAGCAGGAGGATCATGTGAGAGAGAGACAGAGACAGACATACAGACAGACAGACAGATAAGCAGGCAGACATGGAAGGAGGGAGGAAGAGAGAGAGAGGGAGAGAGGGGAATGTGATTTGGCAGGATAAATTCATGCTTAATTCATCATAATTACCAGAATCAAACATGGATTGGAGACTGGCCAGTTGTTTGCAGGGCAAACAGAATGCTGGCAGCCTCAGTGGAGACTGCTCATCATTATTCTGACCTTTCATGCTTTCCAATCAAAACTACTTCCCAAAGGTTCTCTTTGTAAGTCATTTTCAGTAGACACAGCAATCCTAAATTCTTTCTCTCCATAGGAGAGGAATCGTGTTGCCTAAATCTTTGGCAGGTTATTTCTCTTCTCCTTCTTCCTTTTTCTGTGACTGTCTCTCTGAGCCAACATTTCTTCCAAGTCGTCCACCAAAGGTCTCAAAGTTCATTGTGGTCTGTCTCTCAGATTCCCTTTAACTCCCAACCTCTGCCTCCCTCTAGGATTTTTGGTCCTGGAATTAAGGCATAGAAAAGCTTGGAAATCCCTTAACTAATTACCCAGGAGAATTACAAACACCAAGTCCTGGTGGATGGGAAATTCCAGTCCCTAAGCTTAAGATGGTATTAATTAATTAAGTTTGAAGCTTAGTGAGGATTTCTATGGCAAAATAAGATAAAGTAGAGACAAAGAGAGAAGAGAAAGAGGAGGCCTCCTAATAAGCATAGGTTGGGTAGGAGCTTGAGAGGCTCAAAATGGCGCTTCATGTCATGGGCATGTTTCTGAGTTGGGGGATTACATTTTGAGTCACCTCACTAACAACTCCTAATCATCTTGCCATGTTTCCACACATGAAGACAATGGGGTCAGGGTCAGTCTATTTTCAAACTATGGGTCTTATTATTACTCAAAATACATAGAAAAGAGAATATTTAGGACAACCTTTTGCCAGACATGCTTTTTATTCAGTATTTCCCTACTGGTTCAAGAAGATTGTAATTTACTTAGCATCTAAAAAACTACAGAGAGGGTAATGAAGGAATGTTTGCTGTTTTCATTGATTTTTTTTTTTGGTAGCCTTTACTTCCTGATTCTGTTCCAAGATGTCATTAATTTTAATTATGAATAAATTTCAAGCTTGGAAACGTGGAGGCTCAAACCCTAGTCCTAGCTCTGTGTCATGGGAATTTGAGCAAGTTACTTCTTTTGCTAAGTCTCAGTTTTCGGGTCTTTAAGATGAAGGATTTTTAGTATGGCGCCAGTGGCTCACACCTGAAATCCTAGCTACTCAGGAGGCTGAGATCTGAGGCTTGAGGTTGGTGAGACTCTTATCTCCAATAAACTAGAAAAGGCCAGAAGTGGCACTGTGGCTCAAGTGGTAGAACTCTAGCCTTGAGCACAAAGAAGCTCAGGGACAGCTCCCAGGCCCTGAGTTCAAGCCCCAGAACCATCAGGGGGGGAAAAAAAAGGATTTTTGAATTAGATAATATTCAAAAGTCTGAATTGGAGTGTGTGATGTAAGTAATAGATCCCTTAGCAAGTTTGATACACTAAATTCAATCCTCAGTACCACAAAAGAAAAAAACCCCACACTTCCACCTCTAATATTACAGACACTGAACAGGTTGACAGAGAAATAACCCAGGTCCTGCTGTCACCAGATGGCAGGGCTGGTGCGGGCAGGTGGGGGTGGAGTGTTCCCTCAGCTTCTGGGTTTCCACATAAAATCAGAGGTATCTACATATGAAAAGGAGTTCAAGGCCTCTCATTACAAGAAGAGTATCACAAGATAGAAGTTTTAGCAAGGATTGATTTTAGGATAACAGGACGGAGTAGAGGGAAATTGAAAAAGAGAGAAATACTATGCAGGAAATGGGAGCAAAGACTCGCCTGTAGTCTTTATACTTTCGGAGCTGGGAGAATGCACATAGCCATGTGGTGTAGCAGCCCCTGTTCTTTAGCCCATGGTTCTGGGTGACATATTCTAAAATTTGGAGATGCAACCTAGGCCTACCTAAGACACAGGTTCCGTTGTTCACTGTTGAGACTTCTGTCAGACAAGCCTTCCAACTCTGTTTCTGTAGCCCTTTATGAAAAGACGGCAGCTGTATACCCTCGCAAAGGCAGAGGTGGCTTAGCTGATACACCCTCTATGGCTGACTATCCGGTGGGAAAGGAAGAGGTGAAGGGGAGCTCGCTGCTTTTTCTGGTAGTTGTTTTGTTTCCAAATTTACTTTCAGCTCCTAGTGGCTGAATTTTAATGTTCAAATTAGTATTAATTCATTGTCATTTCCCTATCTCCTTATACATCTATCTTACAACACTGCAACTGGAGGAGGCCTTGTTTTTGATATGTTCTTTGGCAGGCACAAACTAGTCAGTAGTTAGGGTGTTACAGGAGATTCGGGGGCCCCCGGGCTCAAACTGCGTCTCCCACATCAGGTCTGGCTGCTCTCCCCAAGATGCCAAATGAAGAGATAAGTAACTGGGCAGAGAAAGGAGGCTTATTGTGTGGCCAAGGCCCATGGCGAGTACAGGAATGCAATGCATTTCGGTTTGCTTTAGGTTTAAATAAGAGGAAGAATCAATGGGATAGGGAGCGCACGACAAAGAGAAAACAAAAGAGCTCCTATCTGAGGTGTTTCGATGGTCACAGGTGGTCTGGGATGTAGGGAAGAAAATCCTTGGGATGTCATTCTTTCCTGCTCACTGGATTGACTCCAAGAAGCGAGCATCAAGTAGGTGAAGCCGACAGAGTTGGATTGCAGCCACTTACGCGCTCCAGATTCATCCGTCCCCAAATGGTGACTTCATTTCTAGACTCCTAAACAAACACCCCATAAGGGACAGTCATCTCCTCCAGGCTTCTGAGTATGCATAGCATGTGACCCTCCCTGGTGGAGATATAATGGTCCTTGTCCTCAACATGGTGTCAACACGCCACTTCCTTTCCACTGGGAACCTCGTGTTTCTGCAAAGAGGACCTGTTTGGTTTCTACCAAAGCTTTGACAATTAATTACATAATGTAAATTAAATTAGATGAAGCACCTGATGCAGATGCTTGTTTTTCACATCAAAATAAGAGGCTAGCACTACAATTTTGTGCCCTCCTCTTTCTTTGTGTGTGTGTGTGTGTGTGTGTGTGAGAGAGAGAGAGAGAGAGAGAGAGAAAGAGAGAGAGGAGTGGTGGGGAGAGATCAGGGTCTTACACTCTCATTTGGCTTGTTTTGCTCAAGACTGGCACTCTACCACTTGAGTCATATCTCTACTTCCAACTTTTTTCTGGCTAATAAGAGATAAGAGTCCCATGGATTTTCCTGCCCAGGCTGGCTTCAAACCATAGTCCTCAGATCCTAGCCTCCTAAGTGGCTAACATTACAGGCGTGAACCACGAGATACCTGCTTTCCTCTCATTAAAAATAAATTTTCTTTTGGCTGGGTGCTAGTGGCTCATGCCTGTAATCCTAGCTACTCAGGAGGCTGAGATCTGATGGTCCAAATTTGAAGCCAGCCTGGGCAGGAAAGTCCATACAACTCTTATCTCCAATTAACAATTGGAAAACTGGAAGTGGCTCTGTGGTTCAAGTAATTGAATGCTAGCCTTGAGCAAAAGAGGTCAGGGGCAGCACCCAGACCCCAAATTCAAGCCCCATGACTGAAAAGAAAAATTCTTTTGGCAGTACTAAAGTTTGAATTCAGGGCTTTGCACACATGAGACATGCCTCTAGCCCTTTTTGCTTTGGTTATTTTCCAGATAGGGTCTCATATATTTTGCCTGAGCTAGCTACAAAACCAGATCCTCCTATTTCTTCCTCCCATCCCAAGAAGCTGGGATTTTAGGAATGATCTTCCATGCACAGCACATATACATATACATATACATGTACATGTATATATATTATATATACACGTATATTTATATTTAATTTTAACTGTGCTAAAACAACCCCCCATTTACCTACACAATATATTTTCAATGTATTTCCATTTCAATAAGCATATTCCTACATAGAACCTTTTGGAAGCTGATTACTTAATACTCCACAGAATATATTCTCATTTACTTAATCATTTCCTGTTAAAAGGATAATTAAGTTGTTCCAAGTTTTTTCACTACTGTTGTAAAGCTCAGTATAATCCATGCGGAGAGGTGTCAATAGTTATCTATTTAAGAATAGAGGAAACCTTAGAAGAAACTTTGAAGGTGTTTTGTGGGTGGTTTCCATGATATATGAGTGAATGATTTCTGGGCCAATAGGCATATGCAGTTATTCATTTTTAAAGAAACTGGAACAAAGGTTAATAGTTATTTCTCAGTTATAGAATTATGGTGATTCAAATTCACCATTCATGTTTCTATTTGCCATTTACTTTCCTCCAAAGCACATGCTCTAGAATACATAAAACCAAAGGGAGTGGAGGTGGACAACTAGTTACAAGGCTTTTTAGATAAGGAGCAGATACTTTGTGAGCTGTGTTCTGTGAACCTGGGCCTGGGGCCTAAGTCCAGGAACTGCTAGTGAGCACCTTGGGAAAGCCCAAGACAGCTTGTGAAGCTCTGCTTTATGACTGTTGCTGGCTATCAATGCTAAAGGCTGTTCCTTCCAGCACGGAAACCCATGCCAACAAAAGGGACAGGCAGAGAGGAAGAGAGAACCAAAGCTCCCCATGCATTGCCAATCCCCAGGAGAGTAGGGGAAGATAGGGGTACACTCAGGCTCTCTTTTCTACTTTTCATGCCTTTTGCCTTTTAATCTAAAGTCTGCATATGAGAAAAAGCATGTCGTTTGTCTGAGTTGAGCTTATTTTATTTAATAGGATGTTCTCTAGTTTCATCTTTTCTTGCAAAATGGCATCATTTCATTCCTCTTTATGGCCAAATGATACTTCACTCTGTATGTGTGTGTGTGTGTGTGTGTGTGTGTGACATTTTCTTTATCCACTTATCCAGTTGTGGGCTCTCAGCTGATTCTAAAGCTTGTTCGTTGTGAGTAGTATTGAGATAAACATTGGTGTGCAAGCATTTCTGTTGTGTGCTGACTTTAGCTCTTTTGAATTTATACCCAAGGATGGCATAGCTGGATCACACAGCGTTTCCATTTTTAGTTTTCTGAAGACCCTCCATACTGATTTCCACAGTGGCTGCACTAATTTATATTCCTATGGAATGATGTATCTCATTAGGATTTTGACAGCAATTGGATTCATTTACAGATTAATTTGGGATGATTGGCATCCTTATAATATTGACTTTTTTCTTTCAAGGAACATGATGTATCTCTCATTTATTCAAGTCATCATTTGTCTTCCATTAGAATTCTGTGAAAAACATATTCTCTTTTATATTTTTAGCATATGCAAAGGTTTTCGGTTCTTATGGAATAATCTTCCTCTAAGTCTTCAGAGAAAAGAAACATTTCTTGTGAGATTTTTGTAAAGGCCAAACTCATACTGGGTTTTCTGCCTAGCCTTTGTTTAACTGTGGTGATCCATATTGTGTGGTGTTTACTATCTCCTTTACCATGCGGACACCTGGGTCTGACATCCACTTTTCTTCCCATGTAAACTTTCCTTCTGGGTTTTAGACACAGCCCCTACCTAGCTCAGTGTAAGATATGTAGCTTTTCTTCTAACTGCCAGGCTGGAAGCTGGTTGAACCCCTGTTCTGAATGTTCAGTTTTTTCCGTCTATACTAGAGAGTTATGGAGTTTGAAGTTCTTCTTTGGACAGTGCATTTGTGCACAAGACCCTTCGCCTCCATAATAGGCATCTTCCAAAACTCTCACCCTCTCCACACATTGCATCTCTTATTAGGTGACTAAGACACAGAGTTCTGGAATTCTCTGCAGTGAAGGATGCCATCTCTGAAAACAAAACTAAAAGAAACAAAAAAACTGGAGTGGACGCTGGAATATCCACATCAGCAGTATCTGAGGAGCTTGTTAAAAGCATACCTTCCTGCACTTTCCAATCTCACTAACCCCTCGGCGACGTTCTGGAAATTATAACAGGCTCTGAAGATGATTCTTATGCATTTTAATGTCAGGGACTCAAGAGAGACAAGGGAGGAGGGAAAGGGAAAGATTTAAAGTGATGATGTCTCTTTATCGTGGCAGTGTCTCATGGACTAAAGATAGACAATCAAAGAGCGTGGTAGGTTCTGCGGTGGAGGACAAAGCATGGAGCCAGGTAGTCAGGAATTTCTTCCTCAATCATCTTTATCAATAATGTGATTGCCCCTGAACTTTGATTTTTGATTTACAATCTGTTCCATGGGTGCCTTAATGAAATCTGGATGAGTCATAGCTGACAAGTTTAATTATGCTCCAAATTACCATGCAGCCCCTCTTCTCCTTCTTCCCCTCAGATCTTTCCTCTTTCCCGTCAGGACTTGCTGACCTCTCTGAGAGATGCAGATACAACCAGGGCAGGCTACAGGCCTTTCCTTGTTTCACTTCAGACCCATGGGGGTTATTTGCACTTGATTTCCTCATACTTCATCCCTCTGGTATGGAGAAAAACAAAGAATGCTGTGGTTGACACTGTGGCAAAGCGGAAAACCTTAGGTTGACTGTGTGATTCATCATAGGTGAGGTGAGACTCCTGTCTGAACACTGGAGCCCAGCCTTCTTCCCCCCACCCAACTCTGTCTCTGTCTATCTGTCTCTGGGCACAGCCTAGGAACTTAACCACCCCTCCTTCCAGTGTGAGACTAATAGATAGTAAGCATTCTGTAACCCACTGTATAGTTTGTCAAACAGATAATTATCATGATACCACTCGAAGCAGGCATGATTTTTAGTCTTATTGTACAGAAGAGGAGACTTAAGCATAAAGAGATAAAGTGACTCACCTGTGTGGTACTGAACTTGCTTACTAAGTGTCATGACCTTCTCAGATGACCATAATTAAATACGGAAAGTAGGTGTCTCAAACATCAGAAATGCTTCCCCCCACCCCCCATGGTTCTGAAGGCAGGGTGTACACCATGAAGGGTGCACATGAAGGTCCTCTTCTGGCCAGCAGCTGGCCTGTCTTTTTGCTGTAAACTCTCATACTGGAGAGATTGCTCATTTTATTTCTTCTCTTCCCAAGGATGTGAAGCCTATGACGGGGGGAGGGGGGTTCTGACTCTATTAAAGCTAAATATCTCCCAAGGCTTTACCTCCAGCTACCTCTAGATTAGGCTAGGGCTTTAGCGTATGAATTTTGGAGAGACACAAACACTTGGAGTATGATACTAAAATGACCTGCAGGTCCACAGAAGTCAGCAGTTCTGATGTCTTTCTTCAAAAGTGGAGGTGGTATGCACATTCTAGGATCAACTAAGGGATCTGTTTTCTAAGAGGAAAGATTGCTACAGGCCAGGGGGGTCCCTCAGCCTCAGTTGGGTCCCTAAGCCTGCTGGGGGTCTTTGTCTATGGATATAACTTCCAACTTCAATGCTGTAGCACTATGGGCCGTAGCCTGAAATCAGGTAAAACCTTACTAGGTTTTACCCCTATGTCTCCTGCTTGCCTGCTCTGAGTGGGCCTTGGAATTTATTTGAGATTGTTGCCCTCAAAGAGATGAGAATCTCATGCTGGTGTTGTGGTTCACAACTGTAATCCAAGTGCCTGAGAGGTTGAGGCATAGGATTGCAAAGTTAGAGGATACATCATAGACCCTAAGGAGGGGAAGAGAAGGAGGAGGAGGAGGAGGAGGGGGAGGAGGAGGAGGAG